>NC_053426.1:111754218-112106764 GCF_007990345.1 Gossypium hirsutum
TAATTTGAAAGCCAAAGTTTCAACCAGGGTCAAATCGTATCCAGGGCTCTACTTGGCTAGAAAAATCGCCTATCGCGCCTCCCCTTTACAGCACTTTTGATTCACATAGTTATGTCGAATTCAGATAGTAGAATTTGCCATCGGCCATCCCTTCCGTTTGGCGTTGACTCCATCATGTATTTCGAGGGTCAACTTGAGATTAACCAGTCGTTGGTACAACATGTATTGTCTCAATCTCCGAGTAGTCCACCATGCGCAACATTTTTCATTGCGAATATCTCGTTTCGCATTCATGAACTCTTATGAATAATAGATCGCTCTTTCTTTTCGTCCTGATCATATGTTGGCCGAGCACGCACCCATGGAATTCTCAATACTGCCAGTATAGTATCAGTGGTTTGTCAGGGCTAGGTGGCATCAGTACTGGGCATTGGACAAGTAATGTTTAACTCTTTCGAAAGTTTTCTGCACTCCTCATCCCATACACCTGGATTGTGTTTCCTAAGAAGACGGAATATGGGGTCACACTTCTCAGTTAATTGTGAAATAACCGAGCGATGTAATTTAGTCTTCCTAGGAAACCCCGAACTTCTTTTTGAGTACTTGGCGGAGGTAATTCTTGTATGGCCTTAACTTTGTCTGGGTCAATTTCAATTCCCTTTTCGCTGACTAAGAATCCTAGCAGTTTTCCTGATCTAGCCCCGAAAGTACACTTGGCTGGGTTAAGTTTTAGCTGGAACTTCCTTAACCTCAGAAACAGTTTTCTCAGAACTTGCACGTGTTCTTTTTCTGTTCTAGATTTTGCGATCATGTCATCGACATAAACTTCTATCTCTTTATGCATCATATCATGGAATAATGCTACCATGGCTCTCTGATACGTTGCTCCCGCATTTTTCAATCCAAAAGGCATCACTTTATAACAAAACGTCCCCACATCGTTATGAATGTGGTCTTTTCCTTGTCTTCAGAAAGCATCTTAATTTGGTTGTACCCGGAGAAACCATCCATGAAAGAGAACAGTGAGTATCCGGCCGTGTTGTCTACCAAGGTATCGATATGAGGCAGTGGGAAATTATCTTTTGGGCTGGCTTTGTTCAAGTCTCTATAGTCCACACACATTCGCACCTTCCCATCTTTCTTAGGAACAGGGACTATATTGGCTACCCATTCTGAGTACTTGACCACCTGTAAGAAACCAGCGTCGAATTGCTTCTTGACTTCTTCCTTTATTTTTAGCAAGACATCAGGCCTCATCCTTCGAAGCTTTTGTTGGACTGGTTTGCATTCTTCCTTTATAGGCAATCGGTGCACCACGATATCAGTACTTAAACCTGGCATATCTTGGTAGGACCATGCGAAGACATCTTTAAATTCTTGAAGCAACTTAACAAGGTCTCGCCTTGTTTCCTTGGCAATGCAAGCGCCAACTTTTACCTCTCTGCCCTCTTCTAAGATCACGACTTCTACTGATTCCTTATAGGGTAGAATTTGTTTTTCTTCTTCTTCCATCATTCTTAACAAATCCGGAGATAAATGTTGTCTTGGTCACCTTCAAATCTTGAGGATTATCTATACTCATGTCTTGCTCAAATAGAGACTCTGAATTAGTAACAGAGTCGCTCATCTCGTTGATATCTGAAGACCTGTTATTGGAACAAATGGAGGCCCAATAAAAGAATCTAAGAATACTTGTATGCATACTATGATTATAAAGGGAATGAAAAGAATGAAAGAATATTTGCTCAAGATGAAACTGAATGATAAGTTTTCACTGAAATTAGATTTTGGACATGTGCCTTTTACAAAAGATTCTTATCACCCACAGGCTTAGGGCAACAAGTGTTCTGAATATTACTCTGAATTAGTTCTAAATGTTACAGGGATCTCTTCTGCAGTCCAGTTATTCAAAACACTTCCAGGTTCGTAAGGACGAATGCCCGATAAATTCCTTTCCACCCTTTCTTCCGCGGATATGGCATTGATGTCCCACCTCTCAATCCTTTCTTCTGTAACCTCCTCATTCTCTTCAGGGTAGACAATTCCCCTTGAAACAAAAGTCTTAGATATATGGGGAAAGGTCATCGGTCCCCACTTGACTTCTATCCCGCCCAAATGTGCTCTTCTCTTTTCTTGCTTTTTCTCCATCTCTTTCCTCCTTTCCCTCGCATTAGGCTTATATCCCAAACCATAACGGTCCTGTTTGTTAACTAGGATCGGTACTCCGACCCTTCCCTGGAGGTATTTTCCCAATCCTCTTCCGGCAATGCTCCTTTCCATCGTTAGCTGTAAGCTCATTGACGTAGCTTTGGATATCTTAGGCTCTGGGATTTTGCTCATCTCGATGACAAATGTGGCATTTACGAATTCCAATGATCGGAATGAACATTCTATCGCTTCACTATCGGCCTCTATGTATGGCATATCATCGGTGACTGATGCAATGATGTCTTCTTCTGCATCTATAGTCACCAATCGACCCTCCATCACCAATTTTAACTTTTGGTGAAGTGACGATGGTACAGCTCCTGCAGAATGGATCCAAGGCCTCCCCAATAGGCAATTGTAAGATGGTTTAATATCCATTACCAAAAATCC
Source organism: Gossypium hirsutum (assembly GCF_007990345.1). NCBI lineage: Eukaryota > Viridiplantae > Streptophyta > Magnoliopsida > Malvales > Malvaceae > Gossypium > Gossypium hirsutum. The sequence goes on from NC_053426.1 coordinate 111,756,817, forward strand.
ACCTCGTATGTATTTGGACCAATCAATAAAGGTATCTCGATTCTTCCCATCACTTTTCTCTGAGTGCCATTAAATGCTCTCACTATATTTTGGCATGATTTCATGTGAGAACTATCCACAAGTAGCCTGTTTAATGTGGACAGGGGCAGAACATTCAGGGCCGATCCATTGTCCACGAGTACCGCCGGTAGTATACACCCCTTGCAACGGGCAGTGATGTGCAAGGCCTTGGTAGATCCCATACCACCTGGCGGGATCTCATCATCGTTGAAGAAGATGAATTATCGGCATTTATATTGTTAACCAGGCGATCCAATTTGTTCACTGAGATATCTTTAGCGACATAGGTCTCATTTAGCACTTTTACCAACGCATTACGATGTATCTCTGAACTTAGAAGTAACTCGAGCACTGAGATGCGAGCGGGTTGCTTATGCAATTGTTCCACCACGCTATACTCGCTATGCTTCAAGAATTTTAGGAATTCTCTAGCCTCATTTTCAGTCACCGGTGTGTTAATTTGCGGTTCAGTTCCGATCGTCTTCGTTTTATCTTGTTCAACCGCCAAGGTTTTTCCTTTTATAGGCTCCCTTTTTATATTTCCCAGGTCGTAGCGTTTTCCACTACGCGTATAGAAGCCTGCGTCATTACCCTCTTCTGAAGCATTTATCGGGTTCTCCTATCCCGTGATCATCACATTGCAGTCGTAATTCCAAGGAACCTTTTTGCTATCCTTGTAAGGAAAGGCTACAGGTTTTTGGATTATGACCCTTGGCGCCAGTTGTATTCCAGATCCTGTACTCGTTGGCCTTGAAATAATCACCACTGGGTGATTTGGGGCCTTTCCCGTAGGCCCCTCCTCCGAGGCATAAACTTCTCCATTTTCAAGTCCTTGGATCTCTTCATAAAATTCTAGCTCTTTGTTGTCCATCAGATTTTGCACCATGGCCTTGAATTCAGTGCAGTTTCGAATGTCATGGTCTTCTTCAGCATGAAACTCGCAGTACGTCTTCGTTCCTTCGGGCCTTTCTTTTGAACCTTGTTTGATGAGACCTCCTTCTATCATTTGTCTCTAGACCCAACTCAATGGGGTTTTTATCTCTGCAATGTCGGTTTTGATTCTCTTTTTCTCACCTTCGATTATTGCGTTTACCCCTTTATCAGCATGGTTGGGTAACGGATTCGCTGCTACGTTGGGTCCTAATGGGTCGTCAAACTTCACAATCCCCATCTTAATGAACCTTTCCACCGCCTTTTTAAACCCAGTACAGTTCTCAATTGAATGTCCTGGTATCCCTGCATGGTATTCACATTGGGCATTCGTGTCATACCATTTGGGATATGGAGGTTGCATGGGCTCGAGATAAAATGGAGATACTATGTGTGCATCAAATAACTTCTGATACAGTTCCCCGTATGTTATTGGAATGGGCGTGAATTGAAGTCTCTCTGTGTTAGTCCTTGTGTTGGGCCTTGTGTTGGGTTCCTGCCTCGAGGGGGCTTGGTGACTAGTGGTTATCATTTTTGGAGGGCCAACAGTAATCGGTTTTGAATGGCTCTTGCTATATGTGCTTACGTTGTTTACTTCGCCCTCCCTTTTCCTTGGGGCTGGTCTTTTGAAGCTTTCTCCCGTGTCGATTTTACCGCTCCTTACCGCATTCTCAATCATTTCACCGGACATTACCATATCCGAGAAGCTCTTGGTAGCACTCCCTAACATGTGGTTGATGAACGGGGCTTTCAAAGTGTTGATAAACAACATGGTGACCTCTTTTTCCAAAAGGGGCGGCTGGACTTGTGTTGCCACTTCTCTCCATCGTTGGGCGTACTGCCTGAAATTCTCGCTAGGCTTTTTCTCCATGTTTTGTAACGTAATTCGATCGGGTGTTATATCCGTTACATGACTGTATTGCTTCATAAAAGCTTGCGCCAAGTCTCTCCATGAACTAACTTTAGCACGACTCAGTTGGTTGTACCATTTGGCTGCAAATTCGATCAAACTGTCCTGGAAGCAGTGGATTAACAGCTGATCATTGTTGACGTATCCTGTCATTCTTCGACAGAACATAGTTATATGAGCTTCAAGACAACTAGTCCCAGTATATTTTTCGAATTCCGGCATTTTGAACTTAGGTGGGAGTACTAAATCAGGGACCAAACTCAGATCTTTGGCGTCAACCCCGCGATGATAGTCGATGTTCTCCATGACTCTAAATTTTTCCTCTAACCATCTACATCGGTCCTCCAGCTGTTTTGGCAGGTTCATTCTTGTTTTTTCTGTTTCTACCACGTCATCGAGGTCCGGGACCACAGGATTAGTGGGATTATCTCCGGGATTAGAACCCGAGCCCATTTGAAAATGCACTGGTACCGAGGCACTAGCCAGATATTGAGGTCTAATGGTAACCGGTACCCTCTGTGGGTACACCTCTGGTTGTGCTTGGATGTTAGTTGGGGTGAAACCTGGAGGATAAACAGGGTCATCGTGATCCTCCCCAGCATCAACTACGGGGTCTTTTCCTTTGTTATTCCCTCCAGCCAATAACTGCTTTAATTGGTTCATTACAGTGTTCTGGGATTCTAACATGTCCTGCTGGATTTTTTCCAGTCGTTCGTGCATCTGATCTTGCATCTCTCGTTGCAACTGTTCCAATCTTTCCAACCTTTGATCCATTACTTTTGTTTGGCGACGAGTACCGTAGTGATATTTGATTAGATTTTTGTTGGTTTCCAGGGTAACTGTCATAATTTAATTTTATTAGGGTCATTTTATGAAACTTACTGCATATGATGTAATGCAAATGTATGAGATGAATGCAAAAAGAGGCATTGATTCGAATTCAATTTCATTAGAAAACTCAACTAGAAAGTAAATTTCTTTACATAAAATAAATTACATATACGGCCTCGCCTTTATACCCAAGGCCTTAACCTTCCTAAGAAGCCAAGCTAAATCTCGACCTCGGCTTGATTCTGACTCATATTTTAAACTCAATACATCGGCCTGAACTGCTAATGTTTGCAGATGATCAGCCACTTCCCGCACTTGAGTCACAGCTTCGCCCATAACGTAATCTCTATCTCTAATCTGCCTTTGTGAATGATGGAATTGCTCTTGCCATTGATCATTACTCCTCTCAAGAAGCTCCATTCGTAGCTCAGAATTGTGTAATGCGTCCTCAAGCTCCTCTACTTTTTCTTTCAGTTCTTCGATCTTATTTAAGCTTGCTCTTAATTCGATCATGGAATTGCGACTACGGTACGAGTGAAGTGACTTTTCTAGCTCTGCCACCTTGGCCTTTAATCCTGCCTTCTCATTTCGGCACTCTAACAAACTCCTTTCCAAAGCGTTTTCTCGAGCTCGAGCATCTTGAAATTTCTTTTCCCACTGATCGGCCCTATTCTTTTCCTCATTGATCTCTTGTCGCCACTGCTCTGACGTTTTGCCCAGACCGACAGTTCTCATCGACAATCGCAGCTTCTTGTAATCTGTTTTTAGACTATCCAAATCCTCTTCAGCTTTGTTCTTTCCCTTCCTTAATTTCTCGGCTTCTAGCTTGTGGATATCGATGTCTAATCCCAAATGCACTCTTTCTTCTTCTAACTGTTCTATCCTCTTTCCCAACTCAGAATTTCTTTTCTCAAAGTCTCGTTTGATGATCTCTAATTCTGACGGAACTACTTGTAGATGCTCTTCTATAGACTGAGCGCAATCTTCCCTCGGCTTAAGGATGTTGTCATTGACTCTTTTACTCCACCACCCATAATATTCTGAAGTTGCCATCGCTCCTATGGTAAATTTTTTCATTCGGTGAACCTGTTTCCAAGCGTTAGATATTTCTCGAGTTTTTCTCTTGTAATTTTCATCCTTATAAGAAAACTCACATTGAGCCAGCCCTTGTGTTGCTGGTATGAACTGTCTCGATCTATATTGTCTTAATACGAGTAAAGGGGCATAACCGACAGCTCCCCAAATTCCGAGTAAAGGGACCCAGTTGAAATTCCCACATCGATACAGGATCTCGTCGGGTACCATCCAAGGAGCTTTCCATTCAACGTCATCCTCCTGAAGATTTTGGAGAATCGTTATCCACTTCTCTTCCGTGATGTCGTCTCGTCTCGGTGTAGCAACTTATTCCTTCAGTGGGGAATAGTCCTCTGAGAAGACTCGATAGGAGACATTTTCCACCTTCCAAAAGTGACTATGGAACCACACCAATAGTAGCTGTGCGCATCCGATGAACCTTCCCTCCCCTGCTCTTCGACATGCGCTTAGAGATCTGAAGGTTTCTGCTAAGATTGCCGGGATGGGCGTGACTCCTTTACTAAGCCGATCGAACAAATCAGAGACGGCCTCATCTACGTGCCCTAAAGCTCTAGGGAAAATTACCAAACCATAGATACCTAGAGCGAAGACATCCACTCTTTTCTTCACATCGGGGTGTGCTAATACTAAATCTTGCAAGCTTTTCCAAGGAACGCATTTACTGTCTCCTTTCTGTTGGATCCGGGCAGCGACCCACTGTTCGCTCATCCCTGTAATGCTCATCATTTTTTTTAATAATGTCGGGACACTAGCAGCCCTAGAATAGGCTTTGTCAATTTGAATCTTTGGACACCGAAGCAAGGTCGTATATTCTTCCACGGTGGGCACCAAGTCCACTTTTCCAAAAGTGAAACAACTGTAAGCAGGATTCCAAAACTGGGCTAGGGCTCGGAATAAATGCTTGTCCACTTTGACACCAAGTAGGTGAGGCAAGTCCCCGTAATCACAGTAAAACATCTGCTTGGTCCCGTCGTCCCATTGATCCCATATTTCCTTCATTTCTCGCAGATCATTTTGGACTACGCTGATACGGGTGAAGTCCCATAACTCTGATACGTACCCTTCTGCAAGACTATCGCCTTTCTCTCTCCACATCGTCTCAGCCCATAATCGTACAGCTGCATTGTCTTCTACTTTATCAAGAAACCTCTTTTCCATGATAAGCTTTCTATCTATACTGAACGTGAATCGACACCTCTTTTGAAATGAAAATGCCATGCAATCACAAACAAAGCAAATTAGATCTAGGATTTAAAATAAACAATAATGAATAAAGCATCTATTCGGTAAGCACTAGGGTCTAGAATAGCTCTATCTCGGTGGGTTCTTATGGCTCGCTATGTGTGGTTTGGTTCTAAAGTGAGGGTACCTGAACCAGCAGATTCCTCGATCCTCACCCATTATAGGCTCATATGGACCGAGTTCAGTTCAGGGGAACACATTTCCCTATGGCCATGCGGAGATGAAAATCTCACGAAGACATAGGTACGGATGCATCCCGGAAGCGATTCACTATCCCATGCGGAGGTGAAAACCTCACGAAGGCGTAGTTTCTCACTCCCACTTAAAAGGTGTGACCAGCGGTCGTGCAATGCAATGTGCGGAGGTATAAAATAAAATACAGAACACGATAAAAAATATAACTCGAAACAAAATAGATGCAATGAGAGGATCGTAAATTTAAATTGAATTTTCAACTTTCGACAAAAAGACAAGAAATAATCAACACGTGGCTTGACTCTCTTATCCTCCCCAGCGGAGTCGCCAAGCTGTTGACACCATTTTTTTTGGATGAAAACGGGGTCGACTTAGATTTTGAAAATAAAACGAAAAATGGGAGTCGCCACCAATCTTTTTTGATGAGGTGTGATCGGGTCACCTCGTAAAACGGTTGTTTTTAATAAACGATTTAGATTTTATTAAAACAACGATTTTTTGTCTACGAAATTCAGAAAAATGGGTTCGGGAGTCGGTTACGCACGAGGAAGGATTAGCACCCTCGATGCGCCCAAAATTGGTACCTAGTTGATTAATTAGTGTCTTAGTGTCGAAAATTGAAAATTTGAAGAGTTATTTTAAAAAATACGATCCTTAAAAGAAAATCTGATATCGTGAATTGAAACATAAGATTCTCTTGCTCCGAAGGAATATCACATCCAGCACGTTAGGACACGATACTCTAAACCATCGGAACCAAGATCACCTTATAGTTTAATGAAACCATACTTTGAAGCTTTAAGAGGATATTTGGCTATTTAGTCAAACGAGAAATCGAAACCCAGCACGTTAGGGCACGTTTCCTCGAGTTTCCAAACTCGAAATATTGCCTGATTTTGAAATTTTTGAAAGGATATTTAGCTATTTGGTTGAACGAGAAAATCGACACCCAGTACCTTAGGGCACGTTTTCTCGAGTTTCCAAACGCTAAATATTGCCTCCATCGAAAATGTTTTCCCCTTTTTTTTGAAATATGGCATTTATATGCATAATAGAATTATAAATATGATATTGGGCACAAAATAATATGCGTAAAGAATGAAATAAATAAATAAATAATCAATCATCGATATACAAGTAAATAAAAAAAACTAAAACATTTTAAAGAATAAACATATGAATAAATAAATAAATGAACATTGAAATTAACAAATAATAACGAAAAGATTGATCCACATTATAAAATATAAAATATTCATGCGCATATAAGGAAAACATTTCTATATATGTATAATTATAAAAAATATGAAAACATATATATGTATAAGTATGATTTAAAGCTATTAAACATAAAAGCTTGTATAGGTATATACATATATGTATGTATGCGTGTATAAAAGGATAAAAAAGGATATATTAGTATATATGTATTCGTAAGAGAAATATATACGGGTCTATATGTATATATATATATAAATTATAAAGTATAAAACATACATATAAATGGGTACAAGTGTATAAGTTAAACAAGTGTATATAATATAAATAGTAATAAAAGATAACAAATATAATAATAATAGTTAGTTTAATAATAAGAGTCTTAAAAAAGGTAAATTAACCAATAAACAAAATATAGGATGGAATCGAGAGCAAAACGAAATTACAGGGTAAAACTACAATAAAACAAACAAGAAAGACCAAAATGGAAATGCGCGCAAATATCAGGGACCAATAGAGCAATAAAACCCTTATGAGGACACGTGTATGTCGCTCAGTGCGCCAAAGGGTTAGGGACAAAGTCGAAAGACAGGTGAAAGTTCAGGGCCGAATTAAAAAGACAGTAATATTGAACAAAAGGAATTAATTTAAAATCGAATAAATACAGAAGGACCAAAGCTGCAAATAGCCCCTCCAGTATGGAAACACGCGGACCTTCCTCGGGTCGGGTCGACCTGATCCATGCCAAAACGACGCCGTTTTTTAGACTATTGCTGCTAGTCAAAACGACGCCGTACCAGAAGGCTATATAAGCCTAAAAATCTTTAAAAAAATCATTTTCCTTCCTTCTTTTAAAAAAAAAACAGAGAAATCTCTCTATTCTTCTCCTCTCTTCCGGCCAAGGGGTCAATTGTGGACCACCGTGCCGGTCGCCGATTATCGGTGCCGGCGCCGCCGTGAGCGGCGGTCGGAAGTCGAAAAGTCAGCCTTTTAAAACCCCATTTCGAAAACCTTTCAAAAAATCAAGTCCTTAAGGCCCTAAGGCCGAGAGAGGGAATCTCAAAAATGAAACGCCTTCCTCGTCCGTTCTCAACGACTCGGACTCCGGCGACACTACAACCGCGACGATTCAGGTAAGTTTCGTTTATTAACCTTTAGACTTATATTAACCGTAAAAGAAAAGAAAAGCAAAACCGAATGGAATCGAAGAGGAAAAAAGACTAAAAGTATTACCTTTCAACTGATTTTTTTTTATTTCTTCGATCTTTTTCTTAAAAGAAATCAGAACCTCCCCTTTTTTAAAATACAATCCCCCCTCACTTGAAAATCTTTCCTTTCGGTTTATATTGGATTACAATAACAATAAAGAATGTTGTTATTCCTCTGTTGTGGCTGCCTTTTTGTTTGATGTGTTTGCAGGGTATGGCCGGTATGGGCATCATGGTGGCAGATGCTTGGGCGGTGGCAGCCGGTGTCAGACGCGTGGGGGTAAGGGGGTAGTGCGCCGCTATAGTGGAGCAGGGTATGGGCAACGGCGCCAGAAACCCTAGGGTTTCTGGCTTTCCAAAAAAATTTGGAGACTTGGGCCTATCGGGCCTCACTGTTTTGGGCTAGTGTTGGTATTGGGCTAGGTTGGTTTAGGGTATTGGGCTAGGTTAGTTGGGTTTTAGGTTTAGCCCAAAATTGGCCTGTACAAAGTGTAGTGGATCAAAGCTTTGCTTCATTTTTAATTTTGTTATTAATCATGAATTTTGAGGTACACTTGTTTTTCCTGTTCTAATATAATAAAACGTTTGGTAATCTTGTTACCGATTATCAATCAATTTTATAAATATTTGGATCTGGGTTGTAGACATTAATTTTGAGTTATTTATTATCATTTTCTTATAATAAAATTTTCTTTTAAAGTCTTGTAGTCTTTTTGCTCAGTTTGTGACTACCTGTGTGTTAAAAAAATTCCTTAAAATTAAGGAAGATTATTCTCCTTTTCAATGAGTAAATATTCTTTTGACAATTTAAATATAAAATATTTATGTTATAGGTAGAAATTCAGTTGCCATTAACACTTAAATTGATTAAAATTGGTAGCTAGATTGATGAAATGACTTGATTAAAATATTTAGAAACTAATGAACCAATTTGAAATTTAAGCGATAATTTAGACATTTGGTTAAATTAATTTCATAAATTTTTATACTTTTTGTAAATTTAAAATTTAAAATTTAAAATTAAATTTTTATATTTTTTATTTTTAAGAATTTAAATTCTTTACAAATTCCGATTCATTGATTTATTTTAGTAGCAGTTAATTAGTCATCTTTTTTATTGCTATCAAGTGATCGACTGAGTATTTTTTTTATACCAACCAATTTAATAAAAACTTAAATTGTGTAATTTTGAAATATAAAAAGAAAAAAATTAAATTCTTAGAAATAAAAATATAAAGATTAAATTTTAAATTTATGAAAAGTACAGGAAGTATGACATATTTTAACCAATTACACTTCTCAATATAATCTCAACTTGATGCTGCTCCTGCTTAAGATGGTATGATTACACAAAGCTTATTAGTTTATTAATAAAAACAAAATTAGCAGATTTATAATTTAACACAAAAGTTACATTATAGGAATGAAAACGGTCCAAAGTCAGACAATTTGGGAAAAATAAAATGAATTTTTTTTTCTTACAAATCACAATCAAGCAAAAGCTATATAAGAAAAATGCAAATGAACATCTCTGCCTAATACAAAGTTTTTTTTCCTTAATCTTTCTTTATGCACTAATCAAATTGGGTTTTCAACATGGAAGTTTACAAGCAACAGTGCAAAGCATTAAAATACAAAGGAAATCTCCCACATAGGATAATGCCATGAAAGATTGCAGTTTGAAGAAACGGGGCACCTGCCGGAGATACCGTAACTGGTTTTTCTCGGTCTGACGAATCAGATCACCTTTCTATGCCCTCCAAATGCCCAAATCTGCCATTTTCAAAGATCGCTTTTTCATTTAGAAGAAATTCTGAATTTCCATTTTTCGTTTCATTACCGATTCCTGGTCGTTTCGGTATGCAGAGCCAGTTTTTCATTCCTAGGAGTAGCAAATGCAAGTATGATAAAATGAAGAATATAGACTAACCTTGAGGTTTGTATCCCAACTTCCTGTACATAAGGCACTACCGTTGGCCGATAAACCCAAACAGCTAATCCGTTCCTCGTGTGAGTTCTGGACAGATCCCAAGTTCAAAACGACCTGACATAAAAGATGAAGGTGATTAGAGAATCACAGCCAACCATATGCCAAACCCGAGTCAGCTATAAATAGTTTCAGCTAAAGTGTAATTCAAGTAGTTGAAACTTTAAAGAATGGGATAAAAAACGAAAAATAAAAAAGTTTAGGCTGCAAGGTTCCAAAGCTGACTACATTTGACACTTCATATTATGCATTTGCACAAACCGTATTCAACCTGAAGAGAGGGAAAGTTGACAAAACTCGGGTTCATTGAGTCCTATGCCTTTCAGCTTAAGTATTCATTAAACATCTATGTCAACGATGTGAGCACCATGCTGGTCTAAATCATCAAAAAGTCTAATGCTAAAGAAAAGCCTGCTAATCACCGATGGTGATGAGCAGGGAAAGAATACAATGAGAACCGGTAACATTATGCCTAAACCAATATGCAATCCAAAACAAAACATCACATGGGGGAAAATAGGTTTACGAATGGATTAAAATTTCGTGCTTGGGAATCAAAGGGTTGGAAAGATGAAAGTAAGTCAAAAACGGGGGGTGGGGGATGGAGGATGGGTTATTATTACCCTTTCCAATAACGTGTCCCATACGTAGCAATCTCCATTTGAGTATCCGGCAAAGAGAAGTCTTCCAGAAATGGAGAATGCGATGGAGGTCACATGTGGAACCTCGTTATCGCCATGTTGCTGATAGTATACTTGTAATTGGTGACCAGTTCTAATGTCAAACAACCTACAAGTCCCATCATCCGATCCAGTTCCAAACCTATTGCCATCTGGAAAGAACTTCACGGTGTTTACATCGCCCTCGTGACCATGAAATGTACGAACTGCTCGACTTGCAACACGAGTATCCCACAATCGGGCAGTTGCATCACATGAACCAGAGACAAACATTCTTGAGTTCGATCCATTAATTGAGACACTGAAAGAATAAGCATAGAAGAAGACTTATTATCATTCAACAAAAGTTTTGATAAACACAAATATCACCGGACATAGGTTCTGCCATACCAATAAAAGGAGAACAGATTGATCAGAAGCAACAGAAAGTCTGCTCAGGATTCCTCGAGCTTATTATCCACAGTAGTTAACAGAGTATGTGCATAAAACAACCATTATACTAAGGTTAAAATATACCAGAAGTCCCTCTATTCTTCGAAAATTTGAAATTTAGCCCCTATACTTTTATTTCTAAAAATTTAGTCCTACTTTTCAGATTTTAAAATTCAGGTCCAACTGTTAACGCTTAACACTATTAAGATTATTTTGTTAAATTTAGGTTTATTGCAGCGTATTTTTTAGTTACACTGCTATCAATTGAGTTCTTTTTTTTAATTTCAAAATGTTATACCAACAAATTTAACAGTGTTAACAATTGGACTTAAATTTTAAAATCTGAAAAGTAGAGGAACTAAATTTCTAGGAAAAAAAGTACAAGAACTAAATCCAAAATTTGTGAAGTGTACAGGGACCTATGGCATATTTTACCTTATACTAATCATAACTTTTCTGTATTAACTTCATACCCGAGCCACTTAAACAAAGATATCAAACGCTTCATTAATGCAAATCAATGGACTTATAAGGTAATCCAAATAGGTTAAAAAACACTAAGATACCTTAGCACATCAGCAGTATGTCCGGATTGAAATTCTCCCCCGAAAACCGATGTTCTAAGGCCAGTAGTAATATCCCATAGAACACAGGTCTGATCACCGGAACTGGTAATAATGTGAATATCTTCATCCGGAACATACTGACAGCACGAGACGTAACCCTTATGTCCACTAAGGGTTTTTGATACAGGTAGGTTTCCATCCCTGTCAGTCGGAGAATTCAAGTTGAAAATGGAACACATACTATCGAGACCACCACAGGCAACTGATTGACCCGTGGGAGAAAAAGCACACGTCATAACCCACGCACAAGGCAGCTTTATGGCGTGAGTTTTCTGGCTAGTTAGAGCGTTCCACACAATTAATCGTCCATCCTGAGACGCGCTAACAATCCGGTTCCTTTCTGGAGTCCAATCCAAGGAGTAAACCTGCATAGTTCCTTGGAAATTAAGTTCAAATACACAACTTCATCTATAGCCATCAGTATAACAAGTGATCCGCAAACAAATTATCATTAACTTAAGATTTTCCCTATCATCATGCAGAACTCAAAAACAATCCAAATGACTATTTGCTTCAATTTAGCAACTATTTAGCCCCATTTCAGTAAATAATTCATTTGTGAAACCCAAGACTCGAAAAAACGAAAAAAGAATTGAATGACAGTGAAATCAGCCCAAAAATATCAAATCTTAAATGAAGCACTCTAAGTCAAATATTACTCCAAATTCGAATCTTTATCCGTCCTTTTCTTGCCATTGGAGCATCCATCACTTAAACAAACGACAATTATTCCGTCCACCGCCAGTATAGTAAAAAAACTCCACAAACGTTCTAAGATGATGCCAAGTGTCCTTAATAACAAATAGCATCACCCTAAACCCGCTTGTGAAGATTTTTCTACTCCACTCGCGGCGGCGTATATGATAATAATCCATAAACTAAAACACCATTTTTGTCTTCCAACAAAGCATTTCTACTTACAAAGCTATCAACATAGCAAAAAAAAAAAAAGTCCCTTTCTCCTAGAGAAAATACACATGCAACTGAAATCTGATATACATGCATACATACATACATACATACATATATATATAAACATGTCCCAAAGCAATTCAATTTCAAACAAAGTAAGCAATTTTTCACCTTCTTTAACCTTAAAAAAAACAATAATCAATTCAAAAATTTGCAATAAAAAAGTTTTTTTTTTTTAAATTACCTTGCCAGTGTGACCTTGCAAGGTCCTGCAACAAACCAGATCCGTAGGACCAAAAGTAACTGGACTCTTCCCTTGTGATCTTGCATATGTAGCAACTACACATGATAATTTACAAATAAAAAAAAAACCAAATAGATCTTAGAAGCTAAAAAAAAAACATTTATAATTACCCAACAAAATTCAAAAACTTTGATTTTTTATTTTTTATTACCATCAGTGTCGAGCAACTGTTGACGTCTTTGCTTTAATCGTTCTCTTAGATTATTAACTGTCTCCGTCGCCGCCGCGTGCTTCTCTTTCAGCTCTGCAACAGACATTTTTTTTATACTTTTTTTGGGTCTTTTAAAATCTTTTTAACTTAAAAAGAAAAAGCATTTTTTTAAATTAAAAAAATAAACTTCCTTATTGCGAGATCAATCAAAGGTCAAGCCTTCTTTCTATGATCTCTCTGCTATGGATTCATAATTAAAAAGAGAAAAAAAAAACCAAAAATTTAGAAGGAAAAAGAACCCAAAATAAAGGAAAGGGTTTTTTATAGTGAAGGTGATGATTGATGGTTTTATAAGATTCTGAAAGAGATAAAATAAAAAGGGGGGTTTATGGCTGATCGGTAAAGGTTTTGATTGTGTTTTGACTGTCGCCGCCGGCCCCACTTACCCTTCCACGTGGATCTCTACTGCGGCATTTTTTTGGATTAATTTTATTATAAGTCCTCAAACTATGACTCAAATTCTAAATTGGTCTAAGCTAGATGCTTTTGGAGGTTAAATGCAACTCAAATTGATTTAGAACGGTAAAAGTACCATAGAGGTCTATATACTTGAAGTTAGATTGCATTTTGCTTATTCTACTTAAAAATTACATCAATGAGCAAATTGATCTTTTTGTTAAAAATTTCATCCATTTTTATTGTTTAAAATTGGTCCTTGTACATCATTATGAGGTACACGTAGAATGTTATGTGTTATTGTCGAGTTATTTCGTCACCCATGTCAATTTTTAACAAAAATGACTAATTTTCTCTTTGATTTATCATACTAGGACTAATTTCTCCATTTTTTACTAGAAGGGACAAAATACAGTTTGACTCTAATAGAAGGACTTCCATGGTACTTTAAACGGTATAAAATATATTTTAAATGTGTGTATTAAATTATAAATACGTATATATTTACTACAGAAATAGTTTGGATATAATATGTTAAAAAATAGAGGTTCTAAATTTTATAGAGATGTTTTGTTTGAGAGATAAAAAAACATTTAGTCCCTGAATTTGGAAACTTTTCTCGTCTTAGCTTATCCATATTTGCCTCAAAACTTGACAGCTTTTCTTGATTTTATCATCCTTAAACTTGGTTTCTATTAAAGTGTAATAACATGCCACTTTAAGATTAGCTACATCATCACCTAAAGTTCGTTCCGGTGATAATATGACACTCTACTTAAAATATCCCATTATCACGTATTAATGGAATCCAAATTCAATGATCAGATTAAAAAATTGTTCAATTTTGAAACTAATGTGAAAAAAAGAAAAAGTTTTAAGAATCAAATTAATTTTTTTTATCAAGTTCAAGAACTAAATATTGCGTTTAACACATCTTACTCAAGATTCTTATACAATAATAGATTATACATTTACACTAATGTTTATAATTGATAGCTCTTATTCTCCTCTAGTTGATGCCTAAATTCATAGAATACTGATTTTCAACTACAACTTTTTGAAATTTAAGGATTAATTTAAATTTTGAGTAATAGTTTGGGGACTCTTAGAGGAATTAACTTTTTCCCCAATCTTCCTCCATTACCATGTTATTATTTTTTTCTTTTATTTCTTTCTCTTATAAACACTAGCAGAAGCATAGCTGGAAGGTAATTAATTAATTTTTAGTTCTTCTTTTATCTTAATCAATAATTGAGGGTTTGATCTTTATTCCGAATATAGAGCAGTTTTAAAATTTGTGGCCAATAAACTTTACGAATTATTAATTACTAAACTCATTCCGATAAATATTTAAAAAAAAAAACTTCTAACATTGAAGTCAACAACTAGAGGAGAATCTATCTTCAATACAATGGAATTTACTAAAAATAACAAGTAATTAATAATATTAATAGTTGGAATGGCTGCTAATCATATAATATAACAAGAGAAAAGGTTGGCCCCATGAGAATACGACAGGAGAGGAAAAGTTGACATTGTATTTGTCATTTTTTTTTGTTAATATATATAATAAATATTATATTCTTGTAATAAGTTTTGAAATGGTCTAAACTAGATTTTATATAAATGAAAGGTATTTTTTTTATTTAGAATAGTTTTTTTTAAAATACCATTTAATTTTTTTTTTACAATAAAAATATCATTTTTTAATGGTTCTCTTCCTTCCCTTCTCATGGATTACTCCTCGTATTTATAAGACATGGTTTTTTGATGGGACGTAGTATGAGTACACGTTATCCTTTTAAAAGGTTCCTCAAAGAGGCATCCTTGTGGGTGTACGAATAAAGAAATGACGAGTTGTGGCTATCTAAAGGATGAGAGGATGACGAGCTATTGGTATAAGGCAGATAGGGGGATGGCGAGTTGTAGACGTGAGAGAAGGTGAGTTGTTGAGGTTTCCCTAATCAAGTCGCCATGTTTGAGTTTCTCTAATCGAGTGATCCTCTGGACCAAGTCATAAGACATGTAGTGGTAACACATTTAATAAATATAAAAAGACTACTTCTGTATATATATATTTATTATATTGATCTAAAGCCAATACTATAAAAGGAAAAAAATGGAACCCAATAAAAAAATTATAGAATTTTATATATTTTTTTTAATTATCCTTTTCTTTGAATGAATCATATTGAGTCAATACAGTTAAAATCATGTCCATAAGTTATTTTTTTGCACTTTAATGAAAAATATGAAATGCATTACTTTGATTTTTTTTTACTTTTTAAATTAAGGTAGTTAAAAAATTAATTTTCAAAATTAACTTTATTTTAATATTAAATAAATATCCCGACTACAAATGATCAAATTAATTTGAATTTTAAACATTAACAAGTTCATTTTAATAATATTTTTTTATAGTTCATAATGACTTTGGTTTTTTTTTTTAAATAATTTCATACATATTCATGCCAATTAAACTAAGACTCAATCGATTTTCTGTCTGGCTTCAATTTTAGATCCATTGGTATTTGTATTTTTATCTTACACAAGTTATTTTCCGTTTTTAAGTCTTTGTTTTGTTAGAAATTGAAGCCCCATCTTAATTTTTTTTCATATGAAGAAATCAACCTCCAAACGATAAAAGTATCATGAAGCCCTTTGTATTAAAAGTTAGATTGTATTGTGTCCCATTTACAAAAAAAAAATGGACAAATGAATCTCTATATATTAAATCAAAGAGCAGACTAATTCTCCTATAAAAATTTAATTTGTTTCTACTGTTAAAAACTTGTCATTGTATATTAAAAATTAGAATAAAGTATACGTGACACACCACGCGTAATAGTTTAATTGTTCTGTAAGCTGTACCAATTTTTACTGATAGAAATGGATAAATTTTCTAATAGAAAGTGCTAGTTTACTCTCTAAACTAATATATATATGGACTAATTTTCTTATTTTTGTAAAATAAAATATAATTTAATTTCTAATACAAAAATTACAACATGAGTTTGAGTAGTATTCAATCCTCAAACATTCATAATCATATAATAAGCATTTGAACAAGTAAAGAATCAGCTGAAACTTGGATATGAAACCAACATTTTAGGCATAAGAAAAGGCCAAAATTCATTGACTATATATAAAACAATACATTTAGAGAAGACATGGTACATAGAACATGCAAGAAGCAAAATATGATTTTTTTTTTTTATAATTGGAGAAGAAAAATTAAATGTTTCGGATCGAATCTAAACTTTTATACCTACATCATACTGGTTTTGATATTATGTCTAAGAGATTATAAGCATGACCCCATTTTTTTTAACCACTAAAAGTTCATTACTGTTCCAACCCTAACTTTATTAGATCAAATAATTTACCCCCAAAAAAGAACACAGACCACAGCAAATCCATATCAAAGGAGAATAACTTTACAGTTAAAGCTACAAATATAAGGTACCCACAGCCTTTATTTAACCATCCTTTTCCTTTTTCCAATTTCAATTCACATTTTGTCTGGCTTTTCTAAGTGCTCCCACCAGGGTAGATGCAATTATTATAACCTGCAATCAAAGGAAAATTTTCATTTAGAGAAAAAAAAATGGAAATTAAGATATTATATTATTCAGATTTTGATGTAAATGTGTTCTATATATATGTATGCATTGAACACCGGCATTGGAGGCTTATTTTTAAGGCTTAAATGTAACATATGATATGTAAAGTTAGTCTTTAAGTTATCGATTTAGTTTCGTTTTATCCCAAAATATAATTTCAATAAAAAAAATGTGACATATGATATGTTTTTATTGGATGTCTTATAGATATATAGAATAAAATGAGACCACATTGGTAACATAAATATCACTTTTAACTAAAAAAAACTTTAAAATCATTTAGGGGCCTAATTTTAAAGTTACTTAGATGTTTCAATATCACAAAGTTATTAGCACTAATACCACAAAAAGAGCATAATCTTTTACTAAATGTCCATTTCTATGGGTCTATTACTTGGATTTGGTATGTGGTTGGTATGTTTTTACTTTGATTTAATCGGTTAATTCTGTTGATTATTAATTTTTGAATTTTTAAATTGAACTGACCGAAAAAGCTAATTAAGTTTATATTAATTTTAAATTATTTAAAAGATATTTATATTTTATTATATAATAAATATATAGTCATATAACACAACCCAATAACTCAAGATTAGTTAACCGACAAAATTCATTCAAACCGACCGTATCACAGTCTCGGTTTGGTTAGTTTTTTCAACTAAGTTGATCATATTAGTTTTCTCATGTTAAAATTGGTTAAATAGATTTGAAAAAAACCCGATTGAACCGACTGATTAAACCGATTATCCTAAAAAAAATGCTATAGAACTGAGATGAAGTTTGAGTGAAGTATATTTACTAGGATTTTGGGATGTTAGTGTTGCCGTCTGCGAGAAATCACAGTTCCACGGATTCTTGGCGGAACTCTGGTAGTAAAGGTTCATGGCATAAGCAGCGTGAGACGCTATGGTGTTCGGTTCGAAACAGGCACCTCCCGGTTGGATCGGACTGCAATCGATGCCTTGGCCACATGCATAGTCTAGACTCGATTGCAATTGAGCATCGAAAATACCGGCCTTCGGTACACACCAACCAGTTGCAGTCGGTTTCGGTTGAGGAGTTACCGGAGTCGATGGAGTCGATGGAGTCTAGAACATAAAAAAGGAAAATTTCATTATTATAACTTTTTTTTCCGTTCAAATGAACAAATTAATTCACTTACCTGACTACTCTTTGAAATGCCAACATCATATACCATGGAAAGGTCCGGCTTGTAAAGTCCAAATGCCCGTTCAGAACAGGGACCGGGTTTCAAGTCCTCATCATAGAGTGCAAAGAGGTAAGTATCCACAGATTTCCCGGGCATCAACGGTGTCCCGACCATCGATTTCAAATGAGCAATCAAGTTCCCGTTATAGGCTTTTGCATTCTCAATGCTAGGTCCGACCTCATTACTGTCGCCGCTATATGGCCATCCCGTTTCGGCAACCATAATCTCGACATCCTTGAACCCCATAGCACTCAAAGCAGAATGCACTGAATCAACCTGCACAACCATTAGGACCAACTATCAACATTTCAATGCCGTAATCAGTGGCAAAGTACTGTATTATGGTAAGAATATAATCTTCTTCTTTTCTTTTACCCTGTTAAATATGTGCAATTATAAAATCCATGAAGCTCTTATACTGGAAACTAGATTACATTTTGTCCACTCTATTAAAAAAATAGATAAATTAACCCCTATACGTTAGAACAAAAAACAATTTGATCATTTCTATTAAAAAATTTCATCAATTTGTACTGTTAAAAACTAGTATGATTAACGGAATAATCAAGTAATGATATTTAACGAGCCATGTGGAATGACGTACAAAAATCAATTTTTAACAGTAGAAATAGAATAAATTTTTAACAAAGTGACCAATTTATTTTTTTGATCTAACATACATAGACTAATTTACCTATATTTTAAATAAAAAAACAAAATGCAGTTCAATTTTTACTGCATAAATAGTTTAGTTTTACTTAAAATCCATCTATATACATGCAACAGTTAACAAAACTATTGAAGGGCTAATCTAGAATTATTGGACTGGCCAGCCTGTTACCAAGCACAATAAGTCACCCATCAACCACACTTATTAGTGCCTCCAATTATTTCATGAAAAAAGCCAATGATGCATTTAATGTGATTAGGATTTAGTAGGGACACATTAGCTCGGTTAAAATATTATGTTTATCAGAAATTTTACTTTTTTATTTAAAAATAATTAAATTTTTATTATGTAAAAATAATATTTTATGTATAAAATTACAAGAATAATGTAAATATTCTACATAAATATATTGAATTGTTAATTTTTTTATTTACTTGAAATATTAATTTTTAGAAATATTTATTTAAAAAATTGAAACTTTATTGGATAATGTTCAAAAAGTATAATATTAATTTTATTAAAATAAATTCAAAACTTCAAAATTGATATTAAAAAAATAAAAATAGAACCGAGTCAATTGAGGCATAGAGTTGGCTATTTCTCATACCACCGCTATAGAATGACATGGTTTTGTGTGTATATGCACAATTTTTTTTTTCAGTTATTTTAATTTCTTCCATTTGAGAAATTATTTTATAAATTTTTCTTAACATATCATTTATAGATCATTTCTAATTATTTAATAATATTTTAATAATTTGTTTTATGTTTGGTAATTTTTTTATCATGAATCAAGAACCTCAAACTCATAATCCTAAACTCTAGACACAAAACTCTAAACTCAAATCTGAATCTTAAATCCAAATCCAAATCCTAAACCTTAAACTTGAATTCAAAATTCGGTTTCAATGCTCAAAATTCGAGTTCAGAGTTTAAAATTCGGGTTTAAAATTTATGATTTGGGGTTCAGAATTCTAAGTTTAAGGTAAAAAAATATTAAAATTATGTATCAATAACATGAAAAAATTACTAAAATATTATTAAATAATTAAAAAAATCATGAATAATATGGTGGTAATTTATCTTTTTAAAAGTGATTAATTCCATAGAATATAATGATATACCCATGACAGATTGCAGCAAGATAATGAATTTTAATCAAACTTTTGCAACAAATCTAGTTCTTGGATAAGATTTTAAATTGAGTCCAAAAAACCCATCAAAATCATGAAAGAAAAGACAGGATAAACAATGACAAATGTCGTCTTAAAGAGTTCATTAATCAACTCAAGCTAATTAAGGGACAGTGTCACCAGTTATTTCTTAAATTTATATCTTAAACTTAAAGATTGATGATTCAACTAGTTCTCTAAAGCTGAGTCTGAATATTACCAGATCAATATTCTGTTCGAGTTCGATTGAATATTTATTTTAAAGTTTGAACTCAACTCAAGATATAATTAAACTACTCCAGTTCAAACTCAATTAAGCTCAGTTATCAATTTTTGTACTCAAACTTCGAGTACGACCTGAAATTCGGAGCTCGATGCTTAGCTCAAGTTCGATCGAATATCTATTTTTAAGTTTGAGCTCAACTAAAACTATAATTGAACTACACAAGTTCGGACTCAATTAAGCTCATTTACCAATTTTTATACTCGAACTTCGAGCTCGACTCAATAATTAAACTTAGGGTTGATGATATATTTTAAGGGCAATAACATAATTTAACATTATAAAATAAGAAAAACTCAATAAGACTCGTGAGCCATTCGAATCAAGTATTACTAAGCTTGAATTCAACTCGATCGATAGTTATCGGCTCGATAATTACCGAATCAAGTTTAAAGTTTTTCTGAATCGTACTCAAGTAGCTCATGAGCACTCTTGTCTCATTTATCGATTCTCAATCCAATCGGTCTATCCAATTTAAATTATATAATTACTAAAAAAAATACTAAAAAGTTATGAAATTCGATTCAACCACTAATTTAACCAATATGCCGTTGCGGTCCCATCTAATTTCAAGTAAATGTATAAAAAAAACTCCTAAACTAAATGCATTAAGATAACCCTAATTTCTACATTTAACTAGATTTTCTTGTATATAACACCTTGATTTAAAAAGAAAAAAAAAAGTTGGATTAGGAAAGAAATAAATATATATATATAAATTCTGGGCTAAGTCAAAAAAGTAAATCAAACAAATTAAAAAATTAAATTAAAAATAAATAAATAAGAATTCATGTGATCAAATCCCACAGCATGGTCTACGTCAATGTCAAGGACCAGTGACTAATATTAACGTATGTCCTACGTTTTTATTTCCACAGTTTTGTCTGTGTTGACTCAGATTCCACTTTTTAACTGGGCTCGGTCCGAACCAAACTCAGCTCAACTCAGCCCATTACAGAAAAAAGACAATGGCAAGAATATTTATTTTATAGTGAATAATTAGCTCACACGTGAACGAGAGTGACGAATTCCACCGACAATTAAATATTTACAGCAAAAAGAAAAGTATTAATATAATCTCTGAAACATTCCTTGAAAACGATTACTACTTTGGAATTTTTGTAATCCCAATTTTTCTTTGTAAATAGAAAAAAAAATATAAATATATAATTTTGATTTTGATATTTTAATCATATTCTCAAATTTGAAATTAAAATGTGGTAGCAAAAGCTGGTAAAATTATGGTTCACTCCCTGTAAAAGCTATAAAAATATAGGTTGATACATTGTTAACATGCCTTATTTTTGGATAAGGTAACATAAACCTAACAACTTTTTTTTTAATTCGGTCCCTAGCTTTTTTTTTATTTGTATCAGTCCCTGAACTTACAACTCTTTCAAAGATATAAAATTTTGAGACTTTGTCATAGTATCAACTAAAATTTAAAGGATGGTATAGCATAATTTTATAGTATCACATGGATAAAAATGAAAAAATTGTCAAGTTCAAGAATTAATTTTAAAAAAATTTAGAAATTAAGTTGGGAAAAATTATCAATTTTAACAACTAAATATTGCTTGTTGTTCGAAAAGTTGTTTTCAAGAAAAAATTATGTTAATATTTTAATTGGAATAGGTTTAAATGCAAGGATTAAATCTTAAAATTAAAGATAACAAAAGCATCAAAACCAAATTTAACCAAAAGAAAAAGTTAGGGAGGGACCAAAACCTGAGCATCAAACATGTTCATGTACTTGATTCCGTTCCCCGAGTCAACTCGTCCCGCGTTGGGTTGAAACAAGCAGAAGGCAAGCGTTTCGGGTCTGGAGTCACTTTGATAAGCGAAAAACGGGTACGGATTAATGGCAAAAGGGGACCCGTTGTCCTTCTGGAACTGAAGCAAACCTTTCAATGCGGGTTGATAACTCGGGCTAAACAACCCGGAAGATGGCGGGTCGGATTGGCCCAACACCGCCATTGAATGAACCGTTGAGACCTTGATCTTTCCACCCAGTGAAGCACCGTTAATGGCGTTTTGCATATTTTGCATTGCGGGTAGCAGTTGGTTTATTAAATTCGGGTCATTTGTAGTCAATACCTGGGTAAAATAATAATAATTTATATGTTATTAAATTGAAATTGCTGAATTTTTTAAATATTTTTAATTTAAATTCCTCGAATTTTTTTAAAAAATTTCATTAAATCCAAAATTTTTGAAATTTTTTAACTAAACTCCCAATTTTTTTTAAAAACCGAAATTTAATACCTCGTTCCCAAGCCAGTAACAATATTAACTGAATTTTTTTTTAGTACTAGGTTTCACTTTTGCTGAAATTTAAGAATGTTTTTAGAAAGTGAAAAAAAAAATTGAAAAAGGGAGTGTAAAGCGAAGAATGGGTAATTTTTTAGAAAGTGACCTCGTTGCCAACAGTGATGAGGATGATTTTGCTAGCAGGGTAAAAAGGCAACACGTTGGAGTTAATCCACTGAGCTGCTGAGTTTGGATCGGAAGCCAAAGAAGGAATATCTCCATTAGCCGCTCCGATTACGATCCCAATTTCGGTATTAGCCAAAGCTTTGATAATCGCCGGATCCGCTCCGTACAATCTAACTTTCTCAATCGACGTCGATTTTAGAAGCTTCGCGGTGGCTGACGGCGGCGGTAAGTTGTCCGCCACTTGGCCGTAGTTCACTCCAATAAACGGCTCAGCACCTATTTACAAAAACAAAAAAAAAAACACCAAAATTATTAATTGGAAATATGGAGCTTGAAAGTGAAGTAACTGATAGTGATGCAGTTTCTTTTTTTTTTTGTGTGTGTGTGTGTAGAGTTTTCATTTTATTGAGAAAGGAAAAGGGAAAACGGTGTCGTTTTGGAGAGTAAGAAACTTACTTGACAAGTGAAAGCAGATAAGGAAGGAAAGGAGGAAGAAGAAGAAAGTAGCCATTAAAGAGACAAAGGAAATACAGAGAGAGAATGAGAGTGTGTGTTTGCTTATTTGTTAAGCTGAGTGTTTGTAGCTTGCAAGGGATGAGTTTATATAAGAGCTCATTGTTTGAATATCCAACGCATTAATTTTCTGTTAAATTATATTATTTTTTGATTTAATAATAATTAAAATAATAATAAAAATTAATTAATTTTTTATCGATTTTGGACATTCTTAATTCATATGAATCAATATTGTTTGTGAATCAAAAATAATAATTAAACATATAATTTATTGATATTTTATAAAATTATATATATCAAATATAAACTTTAAATATCAAATTAATAAATTTTTACCTTGAAAAATATTTAATACACAATATATTAGGTTAAGAATACGTATTAATCCTAGTATAGGGTACGTGTTAACATGCATAGAAACCTACATACGACGTCACATTTGGAACTATATCATATAAATAAAGAATTAATACTCTTTAGAAATTGACACACTAAAACACTCGACAATTATAAATTTCTGAATAAAATTTCATTACCAATTACTATTAGGCTAAGTGCAAACAAATTTGATGCACTTTTCGAGTTTTATCGGTAGAGAAAAGTCTAATGTTATTTGATTTTAGATTTAATCGAAGTTTAATGCGATTATCGGTTATTGAAAATTTCTGAATAAAAAAAGCATATGATTCATTATTAATGTATAGATTTATACACTAATCATACATCAAACCTAATCTTTTTATATTTGTAATATGAGAAATCTTGTCTAATGATTAACAAGTAGATAATTGAAGTGAAATCCACCTCGTCTCTCGTAAATAAAAAGACACAAATTTAAATTCTGAAAAGTGTTCTTATTAGTTTTAACGCTTTTGAAACGATATAAAATGTTCTCATATTCAATATGATAAAATCAAAGTTTTCAGAACAAAATCGATTATCAAATCGATCACGCCACCACTTTAACGGTCTAATCATTTTATACAATTAAATCATACAAATCATTAAAAATTTATAAAATTATAAATAAAAACAGTTCAATCAATTTCTTAGCTCGATTCATACCAATTTGCAAATAACTCGATTTGATGTCTCTCTCCAAGCTTATAATCAAATTAGTTCTGAATCTAACCGATTTAATCCGATTCAAAAACCATATGGAAGGGTCAAACAGGGAGGATATGAGAAATTGTGAAGGAAAGTGAGATTTGGAAATAGTGTATGGTACTATCCCATATGGATAATGTAATGGTTAAAAAGGTTGTGGAAAACTCAAAAAAGTAGTGTGAATTAAATTTTTAAAATTTTTTTGAGTGAGAAATTTAACATTTCAACTACCTCGTGCTGGGATGTGGGACCAAATTGTTAATTTTTCATAAATTATATTATTTTCCCAAAATTTTCCCAAAATTTTCCACAATTAAATGATGTAGCAGATTACTGTATCTCGTAGGGACCCCTCAAGTGTTTTTTTTTTCTTTCTCTCCTTTTTTTCTACTATATTAAATTTACAATTGGGTCTAGGGGCATAAGAGGTGGACCATTTACAGTTAGGGTTAAATTTAGTTTGGATTTTTCTTCGATAGTGTCCGTGGTAATTATAGCAAGAATTTATGAGGAATTAGATTGCATTTTACTTTTTTGATTTAAAAATGGGTAAATTAATCTCTATAGGTTAAATTAAATAGAAAATTAATCATTCTGTTAACAATTTCATCCAATTTTTTGTTAAAAATTGGTCTTTGATGTTAGCATAAGGTACATGTGGTATGCCATGTGTAACTGTTTGGTTACTTCGTCAGCCGCATCAGTTTTTAACAGTAGAAATGAATGAAAATTTTAACAGAAATGACTAGTTTACTCTTTAATCTAATGTATAATAACTAATTTACCCATTTTTTGAGTAAATGAGACAAAATACAAATTGATTCTTAACACGGAAACATCTATGATACTTTTATCATAACAACTTTTAAAACGAATTTTATGGAAACTACACGTTTTTTAATTATTAGATCAAATTAAAATTTTCTAAATTATGAATTTCCTTTTCATTTTACCATCAAATAAAAGGGTAAAAAAAAATCCCATATATTAATGCTATTAAAAATTATTAAATAATGGTTAAACATTTTCGAATTTACTAAAAAATGGGATCAAACATTTTCAAATATATTAAAATAAAGACTTTTTAAATATCGTACATTAGATTTAGATTATGTTTATATATATATACAAGTAATATCTAATTCAACTATCATATATTCTATTCTAAACCTTCCCTAATTTTAATTATTTAGCAAACTTGTAACTATAATGTAATATCTTCTTCCATTTTTTGGTATTGAACAATAAAAGAGTTAGTGTTCTCTCACACACATGGTCGAGACATACCTACACCACTCACCCATACACTATGTCTAAAGGAAACTGTTCAAATAAAGACTTACTACTTGTTCTCCGAAATACCCAAATCCGAATGAAGTCTATAACAATTAAGAAAGTTCAATATCTTCTTCCATTAATGAAATAGCAATCCCTTAACCTTTCACCCATACACTATGTCTAAAGGAAACTGTTCAAATAAAGACTTACTACTTGTTCTCCGAAATACCCAAATCCGAATGAAGTCTGTAACAATTAAGAAAGTTCAATATCTTCTTCCATTAATGAAATAGCAATCCCTTAACCTTTTCTTTTTCTGTTAAAGGACGAAGTTGGTGTCGCTTTCTGTGACCTGGCTTTTGTTTTATTGGAACCAAACGTATGTATAAAGGCACAGAAGAAGATGGGGTAAGTTAAATCCAGTGTGCTAGATTTGAGCCACCAACCCAAGGATCGGGTTGCCATTGCAAGCACCTTAGCTCAAGCTTTAACCCCACGTTTAAAAAGAAAAAAAGTTCTCTCTTCCTATTTATCTAAGTCATATCCTTAACAAATCCTTTGTATTAGCATGATAATTAAGATGTATATCGCTTCTAAATGTAACCTAAATTCGAGTCGAAAAAAAAATATAGCCTTAATAATAACAAAAAAAGAATGAAGAAAGAGCTGTTGGTATGGCGAAACGTCAAATCCCGGCCCATTCACTTTGCTTCAAATTTCAAATCAGGTGATTGATATTGCAATAGTTAAGGAGACGTGGATTAGACTGATTTAATTGTGCTTTTTTTTTCGATTTAAAAGTTGGGAGTAATAAATAGGAGTAAGAATTCTATAAAAAATTTCAAATAAGGTTACTATATATTTTTAGTCATGGGTCTACTTTGATATTTGTATATTTTTAATTTTAATTTTGTACATAAACTTAGCAATTAAGTGTGATTTGGTTTTTAAACTTGATTTGATGATGTGACATTCAAAGTATCATTTAGTCACGAGGTTCGTTTTAGTTATTAAAACTTGGATTCCGTCAAGATTTAGTGATTTAGCACACAAAGTGTCATGTCATCAAACATTTACATTTACCGAGTTCAAGGATAAAAAATTCTATATCCTTTTCAAATTTGTTGATAGAGAAAGCAACTTTAGGAGAATTTCTCCCCATTCAGGGGTCTAACACAACTTGACTTTGAAAATAGTTGAGATCCGATGTGATTATCAAATATTAATTTTTTTAAAAGAAAAAGTATATGATTCTTTATAAATACTAGACTATAACGCACCACGTGAGTGTGTGAAAAAAAAGTATAAATAAAATATTTACAACAATTTTATGTCAAAACCAAATGAAGCTTTAGTTGAATTGATATTAAGTCAAATGTTTAAAACTCGTGTGTTTCGAGTTCAAATCTCATCTTAATATTATTTTTTTTAAAAATATAAACTAAATTAATATTCGATTAACTCATTAAGTTAACTCAATCAAAAATTTAATATAAATTTATATATCGATCATGCATCGAATTAGACTTTTTTTTTTATATTTATAATATAATAAATCGATCAACAAGTAGTCAATTGAAATGATACCCACTTTGCCAATAAATATAAAACACGAGTTTGAGTCAACGTGTTTATTTAAACGTGTAAAAGATTTCACTTTTAACACTTTCTAGACAATAAATAGTAGAGTCAAAGCTAATATGATAAAATATTGCAAACATTTGGAAGGTTCAAAGAAACTGAGGATTGAATAAATGGTAAAGGAAAATGGGTTTTGGAAAACTCATCGAAGTAGTGTGAATTATTTTTAAAATATTTATTTTAGTCCACATAATTTTTTTTTCCGAGATTAATATATTCTGATATCATTTGTTTTGATGTATTTTTTTCGAATTTACTGTAATTTTTTTAAAATATTTTATATATGTATATAAAAAATATTTTTAAATATCAAGTCTTAAATATAAAATAGTTTTCAGTCGTATAAAATATTCTTTAATAATATTTACAAAATACAATTTATTATTAAATAAACTCAAAATAAATAAATAAAAAAATTATTTCATAAATTAAACAAGAAAATAGTCCCATATTATGCAAATCCAAACCCCTTAAAAGTGTACAATTTCACTTTTAACCTTTTAAAATTTACAAGATTTAATTTAATAAATGATAAAATTACACATTGGCCTCCCAAAAATTATAAAAATATAAGTTGTTAAAATTGTGAAATTTCCTTTTAACTCTTATAAAAATATAAAACATAATTCTGATCCCCTCGATTTTTTTTTTTTTTGGTTTCACCCTTATATTTTAAAATCATTTTTTATACAGGTTGGTACACCATATTTTGGTCAATATGGATGGAATTAATCTGTATGCATCAATACAGTTGAGATTGACCGAAATTTACATTAGAACGGGATCTAAAATTATTATCGAAATAAAATTGACTACCATGTTTCAACTACCTTAAGTTGGGACGAGGGATGATTTTTTTATATTAGGCATAATAATTTTTTCAACCCTCTAACTTTATAAAATATATCATTTTAGCCTTCCATTTATTCTTGAATTTGCATTCGTTTGTCAAGTCACCTCAAAATGGATGAAAAAGTTAACAAACGTTAACTTTGTTGGGGTGGACGTACACATGGACTGCCACATAAACAATTAATTATTTTATAATATTTTTTAATTTTTAAAATTTTTATAATATATTTTTTTGTTTTTACAACATTTTTAAATAATTTTAATAACTTTTCCTTTTCTGAATTTTTTAAAAATAATTAATTATTAATTTGGTAGTCTACGTATATGTCCATGTTAAAAAAATTAACTTTTGTTAAAATTTTTATCTATTTTGAGATAATTTAACAAAAAATTAAATTAAAAAAATATAAAAAGTTAAACAAATAACTAAAATGATCTTTTATTAAAGTTAAAAGACTAAATAAATTATTAAACCTTCCACATATTTTCCACAATTAAGTGATGTAACATTCTGCATTTTCCTCCGGACCCACAACGTGTGTTTTTCTCTTTCTTTTTTGGGGGTGGGGGCAAAACAGGAGTACCATTAGTTTGTTTTATTCGTGGACTTTTTTGAATTTTTTTATTTTATTTTAATTTTTTAATTTATAATTAAGTACATTTTAATATTTATAATCTTTTTGGTCCATATTGGTATTTAAATTTAGTAATTAAATTTATTTTACTTATATTCAGTCAAGATTTAATGATTTAGCACTCAAAATATCACTTAACAATGAAGTCTATTTTAATAATTAAATTTGAATTTTATTGAGATTTGATGATGTGGCATATAGAATGTCAAGTCATCAAACATTTACATTTATTATATTCAGGAACCAAAATTAATTTAGTTTTCAAATTTAAGTATTAAAGTAAACAAAATAAATACTAAAATTAAATTCATTATCAAGTTCAGGGGCTAAATATTAAATTAACCCATTGAAATATAGAAATTTTCAGCAAACTAGACGCGTCATGCTTATTTGGAGGAGCACGTGTATGGATAGGCCTACCAACCAAGTCTCCGACCAACGCCCGTTTTCCCAAGGCAGGGGCAATGCAAAGGGCGAAAGAAGTAAAGAAATTTCGTTTAATCAAATTGTACCCTGGGCTTCCCAATTGGGCCCATTTTAGATTCAGATTTTTCGGATTAAATCATCTATTTTAATGAATAAAATTGGATTTATTTAAGATTTAATTACATTATTAAAATTTTCAAATTTAAAAACTAAAATAAAACTAATTGCTAAAATTAATTAAATTTTTTTAATAAGTAATTTATTAAATTTTGATGCTAAAAGTTACGTTAAATCTTATTTTTAATATTTGATTACATCAAACATCCCTAAACCGTGACTCTCATTTTCAATTTGTATTCAAACTTTAAAATATTTTAATTACATTCTCAAATTATCAATCTTATACTAATAAGGTCCTTCCGTTATTAAAATCGTTAATTTAATTATTAAATGACATGTAAAATCTTACGTGACATAAATTAAAATGAAAAGTTTAAAGAAAAGTAAAATATTGTCACATAACTTTCAAAACTAAAAATAAAGTAAATATTTTTTTTTAAAAAAATCAGTAGAATTTTCAAAAACCTCGAAACTAATATTTTTACAACATTTATTTTTTTTAAAGTTTTCATTTTCAATGATGTCATTTACCAGTTAAATGAACGATTTTTTAAAAACATGAGCTTATTAATATAAAATTAATAGTTTAAAAATGTAATTAAAATATTTTAAAATTTTAAAATTAATTTATGAACGTCATAGTTTAAGAATGTTTTGTGCAATTAACTTTATTTTAAATTTAAAAAAGTTCAAGTTTAGATTATTTCGAATATGAGGTGGTCAACATCTGATTAAAATTTGGAAGTTGTAGTACCAATCTACTATTCTTCATTTCTTCTTTACATTGACTCGATTATTGGAAAACATAAACTGTTTGTTTCACGTGTTCACATTTTTATCACCTAACATCTTTTTTCAGGACATCCAAATAAATTAATAAATTAAGCAACTTTAATCTAAGGAAAATAAACTGAAGAAATCTTTGTCCATATAAAATAAATAAACCGAATATATCAATTTATTTAAGAACAATTCAAAAGAAAAAGAAGTTCCAATTACAACATAATATAAATAGTTGCAAAAAAGCTCATTGAAAGAGAATAAAAAAATTGTTTTTTTTATTAAACTGAAGGAATAAAAAAAAAACAAATAATGACCGATTGATATGTATCATAAATTGATCAAAGGGTAGAAAAAGAGATCATAATCATTGTCCAAAGAAATAAAAGAATTGAAGTAAAAATTAGAAGAAAAAAAAGGCTAAAAATTGTGGATTTTAAAGTTAAGTCTTACTTAAGCTCCTGAGTGAGAGACTGGACTAGTTTCAAATTGGCCATTCTTATATACATGGATATACTGTTGTGGCAATGGATGCTCCGCCTATCACAACAAACATGGTTAAGCCATCATCCATTTCTTGGTAAAGAAATATATAAACCAACATGTCATTGAAAAGCATGCTTGACATAAATAATAATTGAAACATAAGAAGCATATAATCATGGAATAATGCAGGTCGAAATTTGTTTTTATCTCTTTACAATACTTTAATTTGGTATTTAATGCCTGTATTTTAATTCAGTATAATTTAGTCTTTTTACTAATGTCATTAGTTAATTTCTTTAACTATTTCAATTAAAATGTAGATATTGATTTTTTATAATAAAAAAAATATCTTCGAACATTAGAAAAGCTTGTGTTAGTATGCTGAGTTGGAAGAGATTTTTTTTTGAAGGAGAAATTAAAATCAACATTTTAACTATAATAATTAATAGTATTAACTATTTAAATTAACTAATGATATTATCAGTGAAAGTAATTGTCAAGTCACTCTATCATAAGAACGAGATCAAATAGTCCCTCTATTATTAAATGCTTCAATTTAATTCTTATACTATTACAATGAAACAAATAAAGCAAACTTGTAGCATAGCTAACATTTAATGTTAAAAAATTGACATGAAAACTAATTTTTTTTCATTTGTAGTTTAACTCTAAACAAAAATTTTCATTTGCAAAATCATAAAAAAAATTCAAAATATTAACTCTTTTATCCATAAATGCCATTTTTTAAACAATAAATGTTAATTCTATTGAAATTTGGACTTATTTTATTTTTTTTAATAATACCATACTAAATTGATCCATTTAATAATAGAGGGACTAATTTAATTCTATTCTTATAATAAAGAGACCTGGCCGGTATATTCACTTCATGTTATTGGTCTTTCAATATATATGCAGAATAAACTTTTATTCTATAAGACATGGCAACCAAATCGATATTAACATAGTTCAAGCTCAACAATCCATAAGTAAAACAAAAGGATTCGAAACAAGAGGAAGGAGAATTAAGGTCATCAATAAAACCTTTAAAGCCAAAAGGTTCAAAAACTTGAAAACTTACCCAGTCAGCATCAGAGGTAGCACCAGGTACTAATACATTGATGTCAATTGACTTTGCTGTCGTTATAGCTGCTTCTAAAGAATCTTTGCTCAAGTACAACTGAGCTCCGGATGTGTTGTCCACTGAAATTGTTGGAGCCGAACCCTTGAACATCCGCAAAGTAGATAATCATAAGTATAAAAACTGTCAATCACTAATTACAGCATAGTAATTGGTAGAATTATCAATCAAAGAGCATGGGAAAAGGGCCCCTATACTAATTTATTTACCAAGTAACACGATCAGCATCAGGGATGAAGAAATTACCTGACATTGTGCCTCAACGCCATTGCAATTTACTATCTCAAAAGCGGCCACAACATCCTGCCAATTTAAGTCAAAAGCAGCATAATGAGTAAATATTATGCTTCTGAAGATATGTATGTGAAAAGTAGGTCTTCTCCTACAAACCTTAAATAACACTCCCATCTTAGTGCATTTGTCAAGTGTTATATTGTTAACTTTCCCTGCATAATATAACAACAGCGCTAAGTTGTTCATACAGCCAATGCAAACAAGCATACATGTTAACATTCATAGAGATAATAAATTTACCCTGAATCTGCAAAACGGAATCCTTGCATCCAAAAACATACACAGATTGTTTGGCATCACAATCATCAATAACTAAGTTCTTGTTTCCTATGTGATTCTCAACAGCCCACCTGCCAATATTACAAGTAATAAGTCAATTAACAAATCAAATACCACAACCACCAAAATAAAAGGTAATACAGAAAATACGCAAACTTACTTACGACCCATTTGCAGCTCTAGTTTTGGTGGTGCGACTTTTTTGATAGTAGGGGTAGTAGTAGAGGGTGTGGAACTTGTTTGCTTTTCGCCGGTGCTAACAACGCCTGTTCTATCAGTACGGTTCTTCGCCTTCATATCATCAGTAACCTTCCTCAGGCCTAGATATTAAGAGAATCTGATCATATTTGCTCAATCATTGACATAAAATTTAGACAGGAAAGCAGAAGAGAGAGAGAGGTAAGAGGTTAACCGGCAGTGACATTCCCGGAACTGAGTTCTTGAAAAACAGCTGACATCCCTTGTTTTGGTTGTGATGAAGAAGCTTTAGAAGGTTCTGAGGTGAAATGAGAAGCAGGTGGAGGACAAGGAGGTGCAGGGGCACCTGATGGAGGAGCTTTGGATGGAGCAGCAGATACCTTTTTACCAGAAGCATTCCATACTGGTCCAAGAGGATAATGACTTTTGACATAACCTCTCAGACCTGGTAAATACAGCTCCTTCAATGCTTTTGCCCACTCAACATGGTTTGGATCTTTAGTTTTGTACTCCACAAGAACCTGATATTTACAATAAATATTTCGATACGAACCAACTAGACATTTTGCTCAAATGTATGATCATACGGATTGAATGGACGATATTACATGAAAAGATAATGTATTTATCACGGCTTACTACAAATTTAAACAGATAAAAGTTTCTTAGTCTGATAAATTTGTATATATAATGCATATTTTTGCAGTAAAAAGATCAATTGTATCAGAAAAGAGAGGTTTATTTGACCAACGACAACATCATAATTGATCGAAAGAAAACTTCCAAATAAATATAAGATTTGGCACTCTTGTTATGCATCCAATGTTGTTCCTTAGTTTCAAAGCAATAGATAACATGCATAGTGGATGATAGTTTCCAACTTGAGTTGCTTACTTCCTAGAAGTAAAAAGAAATACCTTGTTGTTGTAAAATTCAGCCGCTTGCCAACTTTCTTCCACATGTGCAATAGGCATGCTCATACCTTGAATAAGAAAGCATTACCAAGAATCAAACAACAAGTAGCAGGAGATCATATGCTATTGTCACGTACAACTGTAAAAAGGCTATTTAGACATAACAAAAACTTGACTGGATATTATGAAATATATACAAGCAGCAGCACCTCTCAAATTCTTTCACTAAAAGCCTAAGCATGGAAAGTACGAATTGGAAGTCACACTTTCCTAATTCTAGCTTTGACCTAAGGCATTAATATAAATCCACACTTCAAACAAACCGTGTGAAAAAGACTCCAGCTTTGTTCAACATTAGTTATGATTTATGCTACACTACACCCTAGACGAGAGTCACTTCATTGAGAAAAGTGACCCACTTCATGCAGACATATCTATGTGCAAATAGGCCACAACATACATTCACATACCACAATCTTTCCCAGTGTAAGCAATCCATGCTAAAGCTGAAAGACTCTCCGCAGCACTCTTAAAGTGGTTGATAAACTCAGAACCCCTCGCTTCTGCCATAGAATTAACCTTCATGATCACCTCATTTAATGGTTTGAGAAATTCAGCCAGCCCTGCCATATCAGGTTTCTGTACCAGCAGAGCAAAACGCGTTCAGCATTTCATTAGTATTTGATAGAATGGAACCACACTGAATAAAAACATGTAGAGTAAAAGGAATAAAAAAGCAAATAGCAGCTAAAACTTAGAAGACTTCTATTTTTGCTCTAACATCTAGAACCAAACCATAACATCAAACGCTCAAGCCACCAAATGTTAATTTCCTCCTTGATAATGATCTTATTCAAACAGCTTCCTATAAACACTTTCACTGAAATGCTTCGTGATATTATTGTAATTTCCTTAATAATTCTAATGTTTCTTATATTAGTCAGACTTCAGAAACAAAAATGGACACTCTTCAGATCGGAATGAAAGCTATCTAACTAATAAAATATCTTTTTGCAGAGCAACAAAATCCAAAACCTCCTTTATACAATCATCGCAACAACCACATTAAGCTATATGGATAAATTCACACTTTAAATCTAATTCACAGAGTTTTCACGTAATTCATAAAAAAAAAGTCATTTCAAAAACTAGCTAATAAAAAAAACTCAATCAAACAAAATTTGAACAAAAAAAAAAAACAGTAACCTGAGTTTGCTTGATCTCCATAAGAAGCTTCTTTTCCACTGAAAATGCCTCCAGAAGCAACTTACTCACATCCAACACTTGACCTCCAATCTTCTCCGCAGCACCGGAAACCTTCGCCGCAAATTGATCCATCAGATCTTCAAACGCAACAATAGACGGATCCGAAGACATGTCATGACCGCCACTATCAGGTAACCCCCTGGCCGAAATTCCTCCTCCGGCAGCAAGAACCTCCAGCCGCGCCACCGCGGCCTCTAACCTCTCAACCAGCTTCCCTTCCATAACCAAAAATAAACTTTCTCACACAAATGTATTTTTTCTTTAAAATCTGTCGCTTACATTCAGATCAAGAGGAGTTTGAAGGGATGATCGTGTATAACTGAATTTTAATTTCTTCTGGAATTTTTTAGGGGAGGGCCTTTTCATTGTTGTTTTGTACACGTGGAGTCTGTTGACGTGAGCATTTTTAAGAGATTGAATGGGAAGAAGACACGTGTCGGATAGATATGGGTTTGTGGCTGTTCCTCCGTTGGGAAACGGATAGCAGTGAAGTGGATTAAATTGAATTAAATAAAATTTACAGACCTTCAAAGAAGTGAAATTAGATCCGAATATAGAAGTTTCATTAGTTTTTTTAATACAAATTAATAAATTAGAGTTTAAAATTTTGATTTGAATGAAATTATTATGGATAAAGGGGAAAGTCAGAATTTTTGTGGAAGGGATGAAATTAAATTATATATTTTTATAATAGTAAAAATATAATTTTGTCATTTTAATAGTTTATATATTTATAATTTTTAGAGGATTAAATAAAAATTTTATTATATAGGAGGTTAAAGTATAATTTTACAATTATTAATTTAAAATTTTATAAATTATAAAGAGCTTAAATAAAAAAAATTCATTTTAAAGGGTCGGAACTCCATTAGCCCTCTAGATTTGTCCATATTATGGACTATTAAAAAAATTTTAAAAAATATGATTGCCAAACCGAAAAGTAAAGGGCATATTATTGTTATACTCCTTACTTTACTTAAATATATGAAATTTAGTTGATTGAGTTTTAGCTCAATTGATATGGGTTTTATTGTCAATGTAGGAGAACGTGGGTTCGAGTGCGCTGAAACGCATTATCCTATTATTTAAGGGTCGGGGAGCTATGAGTAATTCTAGGTATTGTGTTAAAAAGAGCAGATACAATCAGAACTATAACATTTGATCCTTCTCTGATATTGAGAAAAACAAAACCTTTTAACTGCTTTTATGTGTGATTCGTGTTGGTAGTGACTTATTTTTATTAGTAGAGTGTAAGTTGTAAATATGTATATATATATATAAATTTTAGGGTAAATTGCATCTAAAATTATTAAATTATTACCAAGTTTGCGTTTTAATTATTTAATTTTAAAAAATTACAAAATAATCATTAAACTATTCAAAAGTTTTTATTTAAGTCACTGAACTATTAAAATGTTTTTATTTAAGTTATTAGGCTGTTAAGTTTTTTTTTAAGTCCGATTAAGAAGCTCTAAGCGACAATTCGGCAATCAATATAGTGGATCAGTACCCATAAATGAGTAGAAGAATATAACTTAAATCCAAATCGATCTAATGGCTAATATTGGAGATCGAAAAAGAAAATTGTTTAATTTTAGTTTACAAATTCATGGCGTTCAAAGTTGTCTTATGAAAAAAACTGAATTGTAGAAAAGAAGGAAAATGAGAGTTTTTTTATTAATACAAGTAGTGTGAACAGAGAATATCAGATAACAACAATTTTAATGGCCTAATAACTTGAATATTCGAATAGTTAAAAAACCAATGTAGTTTCCTTGGTGTAATTTTCCCTAAACTTAATACATTCGTGTATTCCTGAATACAATAAAGAACTCAAGAATTGATTCCTAACTGAAGTTTTCCTTCTGGAATCAGCAATGTAATTTTTCTTTATTTTAGCTATTTGTTTACCCATTTTGGCAAAAATGGTGGTGGCTGTCATTTCATTACTAAAAGAACCAACAGAGTGATAGGCGTATATCAACAGACAATGTCATATTCATTATTCACTGTCCACATCAATAGTTCAACACGACATCGTGGTCCGAAAGCAACATATTCCATTAAAGCC
The DNA here is from genome assembly GCF_007990345.1 of Gossypium hirsutum. Classification (NCBI taxonomy): domain Eukaryota; kingdom Viridiplantae; phylum Streptophyta; class Magnoliopsida; order Malvales; family Malvaceae; genus Gossypium; species Gossypium hirsutum. The sequence goes on from NC_053426.1 coordinate 111,793,452, forward strand.
ACTGCCTGCCTGCCTGCCTTGTCATGTTGGTGAAACCAACAGGATACCAAGTTAGGTACTAGCAACCAAATTTTCAAGCATTTCCACTTTCGGTAACTCGAAAGTTACTGTCTGCCTGAACGATTTTGATCTCCCGGAGCATTTACTCATTGACTTACGCAATTTATCTTAAAAGATGACATCCAACAGATTTAAACTTCGAAGTTTATATATATACAAAGCAAAAATGGCGATAATATATATGTATGTAGATATGCACATCCAAGGTGTTTTTTAGCATTCTTCATGTGGAACTAATGGAAAACTTATTCTACAACATATAATCTGACCTTGGTAAATTATAATGCCTTCTAAAAAAACCAATTATTTCCGTCTTGATTTCGCGGCATCAACTTTCTCGGTGAGCTTCTTTGGATGCGGAACTTTGGCGGATGTTGGCACGGAGGATGGAACAGAGTATCTCTCCTGTGCCGGTCGATGCTCCTGTCAAGAAAAGAAGTGTTATCACAAAATGAAGCTATTGTTTTCTCTACGAGAACGATTGCGATACAGGTTATGGTATGTTATCGATAACTGAGTGCTAGTTATAAAAGGCTGTGAAGCAACAAGTATTGTGATGAGATAGGGCATACCGAGCGAAAAGGGAAATCATCTGCCTCGAGCATATGAACGATTTGCCCCATTTTTGGTCGTTTATTGGCATCCAAATCTATACACCGGAGACAAACGAGCAATGCTCGTTTCAAAGCTCTAGGTGAAGGTTGAACTTCGATCAACGGGTCCACGAGCTCTTCACCGCGACGACTTGCTACCATGCCTTTGAACCATTCAACTAAGTTCATCTGAAAATATACATCAAATAAAAAAGGTGTTATTATGCACGGTATCCTGGCATTCGATGAAGGCATATTGGAAGAGAAAAAGCATTGGTTTTACCTCTCCTGGTGCCCTGGAATAATCGATCGGGCTTCTCCCCGTAATTATCTCCATCAGCAATACTCCAAAACTATAGACATCGCTTCCCTCATTCAACATGCCTGTGCTTGCATATTCTGGTGAAACATAACTGCATACACACACATATATATATATGAAGTTCCCATCTGCTAAAACATATAGAAATGAGATTATGAAAGAAAACAAACCCGAACGTCCCCATTACACGCGTGGTCACATAGCTCGATTCAGATCCTAATAACTTGGCTAATCCGAAATCGGATACTTTCGGGTTCCACTTCTTGTCCAGTAGAATATTGCTTGATTTTACATCACGATGCACAACTTTGGGTTCTAGCCCTTCATGCAAATAGGCTAATCTGCAAAATAAACAAGAAAGGACTTGCAACCAGAGTTTTTCGAGTTTGATTCCTGAACAATCCGTATCCCGAAAAAAGGGAATAGAAGAGGAAGGTGCACTCACCCTTTAGCGGTTCCAATGGCAATCTTCATTCGTATATCCCAAGTAAGAGGGCTTACAGGTCCAACATCACCATGTAACCATTGTTCCAAGTTGCCATTGTCAACGTATTCGTACACAAGAATCCTGAATAAATGAATAATAATAATAATGATAATGATAATAATAACTTTAGGATTTGACGGTTCATTTTCATTAAAATGATATAAGGTTTTGTCTGTAAAGTGGAGGTAAAACTATCATAAAGGCCCCTATATTAAGAGTTGGATTATATTTTGACCTCTCTAGTAAAAAATAGACAAGTTAATCTTTGTGCGTTAGATTAAAGAGTAAACTTATCCTTTTGGTAAAAATTTCTTTCATTTCCACCATTAAAAACTGTTCTTTATACGTTAGCATGAGATACATATTGCACACTACGTGTCGTTGTCTGGTTATTCTGTCTGTCACACTAGTTTTTAATAATACATATAGATGAAATTTTTAATAAAAATGATCAATTTATTTTTTGATATAACATATAAGTAAAAGTAAACAACTAAGTACACAAAACCTTTTTTTTTTTTTTACCTTTGAGCACCTTCAGTGCAGTACCCAACTAGACCCACTAAGTTCTTATGTCTCACTTTGCCAATGGCTTCAACTTCAACGTTGAACTCCTTCTCTGCTTGGCCTCTGTAGAACAATGTTACAAAGAATTTCGATTAAACATTATTTTAAATCAAAATAAAAGCTGGTCGAATTCTATAAAAGGTCCCTGTATTATGTATTTTTGGAGGATTTAGTCCTTGGGCAAATTTTTACACATTAAAAAAAAAAGGCAAAAAGGGTAAATATGTATCACATTTGTCTATCTGTACAAAAAAATGTTAAGGTGTATGACACACATAACTAGTGGCCCATTGGCCCCAGAATGGTAAATTTTCCATTCGGTCATTTTGATATTTGTGAAATTTTAGTAAAATTGTACTTTAGCCTTTCAAAACTTTTACAATTCAATTATGTCCCCTGAAACAATTTTCTGGCTTTGTCCTTGACTAAATGTTTTGAAAAAAAATGGTCCATGCAAATTATTTGATGAAATGAAAGTACAAGAAAAAAGTTTTTTTTTCAGGACTAAAAATATAAATTTTGAAAAGTATAGGAGTAGAAATGATTAGGACTAAATCTGTCAAACAGATATAATTCAGGGACTTCTATATAATTTGACCATAAGAATTTTGCTAATAAGTGCATTAGGTAAGAGAAAAAAAGTTTAGTTTTTTAAATATTATTAAAATTTAAAACCAAGAACATAGTAACTCATTGAAAAGAAATCTAAAGCCAAATTGGAGTCAAATTACAAGGTTGGACCAAATAAAAAGTCAAATCAGAAATTAAAAGGAAAAATAATATACAATTTTCAATTGTCTGTCTTGGATCTAACATGCATGAATAAAATAACCAAAGAGCGCAAATGTTTTCCCGGGAAACAAACAGAGCAGAAAAAAAAGCATGATCTCTCGAAACGATCAAAAGAAGTATAGTGTATACGTACTTGTTATTAAGCAGATTTTTTACAGCGACGACGGAACCGTCTTGCAAAAGGCCACGGAAAACGACGCCGTAACCACCTTCACCGATCACATTCTCCTCGGTGAATCCACGTGTCGACATCTCCAGCTCCTTCATGCTATACCACCGACCCCAACCAATATTCTGAGCATCCGCCGCCGATGAGACGTCACTGGCTCCCGACGCATCGTCGCTGACTCCCTCACTACTCTTACTAGGAACCCCATTTCCGATCTTTCCTTCCTCGGAAGAGAAACAAGAACCTACGTTCCGATTCAACGCCTTGATCTCCAAGATCTCTTTGGAGACCAACGGGATTAGACCAGAACTGTGCTTCACTTTGCGCTTTCGCGCGTTTCTGTTTAAACGGAAACATAGGAAGATCGTTAAAGAAAAAAGTAGTACGAAGGCTACGAGAATGGTGATTACTGCGTAAAGTTTGAGATTGAACAGCGGCGTTTTCGAGGTAAGAATGTGAGTTATGGAGTTGTTTTTGTTGTTGTCTTCGGTATTGCCGGTGACCGGCATTGGTTCCGGCGAGTGATGGGACCTTTTTTTTTTCTCGGGAAAGTGAAGGAAAATGAATTTTAAGGGAAAAAAAAAAGGTTAAGGAGCGGAGGGGTTTTTGGTGCTTTAAAGAGAAAGAAGAAAAGTGAAGCTTCAACTTTCAAAAATGGATATACAAATGAAGAGCGTGAAGAAGACAGTGGAGGATGACTTTTAACTACAATATTGGGTTTGGTTATGCAGATTTATTACAGAAATGCCACTATAATTTAAATATTTATGAATTCGGATAATATTTGAATTTAAATATTTAAGTACTTAAAAATATACCAATTTCTCACTTTAGTACTTAAAAATTAAAAGGTTTAATTTCGATTTAGCCCTAAAAATATACTATTTTTCACTTTAATACTTCAACTCTTCTTTTTCATATCTAAATTTTAAAAACGTTATGTTTTTTTTTGGTCCAAATATAAACCGACGTCTGAAAAAAAAGATTGGTCCAATAAGAATATTAGAAATATAATATTAGAAATATATTTTTATTTATTAATTTGTTTTATTTATACTAAATAAAGCGGTTATAAATATTCTATCATCATTGTTGATTGAGTCTTAAATCAATTGGTACAAGCATTGTTGTCAGTACAGAAAACTATTGGTTCGAGTGCAGTGAAGCACATTATCTTCCAATTTAAGAATTGGGAGGGGCTATAAGTACTTCTAAATATTGTGTTAAAAAAATTAAATATAATCAAAACTATAATATAATTAAAATATGAACAAATATTATAATTTTTAAATTACTAATATTATATAAAATCTTATGATTTTATTTTTAATTTTCAAATATCATAAATTATATTTTTCGTTACGTATCTATTTTTTTTATAATGATTAAAGTCTCAATATTTAAGAAATTATAATATAATTAATATATGAACAAATTATTTAATAATAAAATATAGAAACATAAAGTTACATTAATTTAGAATAAATTTTCATTTCGATTAAAGTAAATTATAATAGAAAAATACACATTTTTACTTTGTCTTTAGACTAAAATTTCATTTAAGTTAAACTATTATTACGTGCCTACTTTTCATATAAAATATATCGAAAGATAAAATCACGATATAATTTTTTTTTTTGTAAAATAATCATATTTTAATTAATATTCAACTAAATTGACATAAAATATAATTAAACGCTTAATATGTAGTAGAAGCTAGTCTTTTTACCTGATATACACGAGTTTAATTGTAATTATTGATTAATGAGACTTTAATCATAATTTTGATCACAATAAAACTTCAAAAACTTGTGTATCGCAAAGATTGGTTGTGTGTATTTATTAAAATATGTTATATTTATTTGTTGAGTTTTTCTACAATTTTTTCAAGGTTTGATAAATAAAATGATTTTGGAAAATAAAAAAAAATTAATGAGTAGTTCATATTTAGAAAAAGTAACTTATTCCGTAAACATTTTATAAATAGAAAAAGTTACGGGTAAAAGAGAAGAAATTCACTAATGTTAAAAAATAACAATACAAGAGGAGTACGGCCACAAGTCTCCTATTTTGCCTCTCTATTTTATTTTTTCAATAATTGATAGGATTCAGGTCACACAACTCTAATAATATATATATAAATGTCCATACAAAGTTGAAAAATTGTGTTTGTTAATTAATTTATTTATTTTCAACAACCTTTTATTATTATTATTATTATTATTATTATTAAGAGAGAATGACCAAAGTGTCCTTTACGTAGATCACAATTTTTGTAAAGCAGACCAGGATACCAAAGATATTTGAACGACAACCAAGTTCAGTTGTCATTTGTCTTTAAACACTGAACCAGGTTGAATGTGAATATCTAATGTAAACTTACTACCTAATCCACTTTGTCTTCATTTTAACGACCCTTCTCATTTTTACGGCAAACAACATTTAAAGTCATTAAATTATTAATAAATTTACGTCTTCATTATTTAATTTCAAAAAATTACAAAATAGTCATTTAATTATTCAAAAAAAATTTTCTTTAATTCACTAAGCTGAAAAGGCTTTTTTTTAAAATCCGATTAGTAAGTTCTAAGTGATGATTCGACGACCGGTATAGTAGATTGATACCCATATACAAGTATAAGTACATACATTGAATTGAAGCTGATTTGATGGTCAATGTCAGAGACTAGAGAATAAAGGTATTTGGATTTTAGTTTGTAGAATTCGTGACGTTTAAAACTGTTTTATGAAAAAATTGAATTGTAAAAGAGAAGGGGAATGAGCGTTTTCGATTGGTATAAATAGTGTGAACAAAAAAGACCATACAATAGCGATTTTAACAACTCAGTGACTTAAATGAAAATTTCGAATAGTTTTACTAATAATTTAGTGACTTTGGGTGTAGTTTACCCTATTTTTTATTACATTTATTATATTATATAACATTTTTTATTTCTTTTATGTTTATTTTATAGTTCATGTTTGAAGTTTGTGACTACTCCTCTCAATAATATTATCTTCAATATTCAAATATATATTCTTCTATTGAAAATGCAATATACTTTACCGTAAAATTTATTTAAATTAATTACATAATTATTTGTTACTGATTCTCTTATAAATGTTATTATAAATAATAATTTAACTAATCTTAATAAAGATTTTAAACACAAAATAGAATTACATATTTATGATGGTAGGAGTCTAAATTTTATTTCGGTATAAATCAATATTTAGTCTTTAAATTTGATAAAATTTTCAATTCGATCACAAAGTTATTTTTTTAATCATGTTAGTTTCAAAACTTGAAGATATTTTTCAGTTTGGTTCTTATACTTGGATTTCATTAAGATGTGATAATTTTGCACTCTAATATCGTGTCACATCATCACTCTGAAAATTAAAACTTTCTTCAATTGACAATGTGACATAATCTTAGAGGATCATGATATTGTATCTTAATGGAATCCAAATTCAATAACCAAATTGAAAAAAAAACTGATAAATTCCAAAAGTGATAATCAAAAGAAAGTTTAGGGACAAAATGAGAAATTATTAAAATTTCAGGGACTTAAATATAATGTTATCCCTTTTTATATTAGATCATAATAAATTGCAGCTGGTAGAATTGGAGAGGAGTAATCATTTTTATCGTTGCTTCTCGCTATTGCAATCTTTACGCACCAAGCATTGCCAGGAAAAAATATATATATATATTGTATATAACACTCATCTCTAACTTATAAATAGGAGAATAATACGCTTCAGAGCACTTAAACCTATATCTTCCTGCATTAACAACAATATTCATACAAATCAAACTAAGATTGAAATTTTTAAATTTTCAATTAAAATATATTTCTAAATTTAAATTTTAGTTTATTTTTATTTTCCCCATTTAAATATCTCAATTTAATCTATACTACATCTCATAAAATCATTTTAACCTCATAATCTTATAATAAATGAATTCTAATAGAGAATATTTATAATTTAAACAATTGAATTAATTTTATAATAAATAATTTATAAGTACGATTAAATCTTAAAATTTATCAAAATTAAATTCCGAAGAGAGTTTGATATTTTAAAGATTAGAAGTTATCTATTGTCCCTCTTAAATTTGATATTGAGTAAATTTATCTCTTAAAAAAGAAATTGAGTAATTTAAATTTGATATTAATATTTTCCGTCAATTGTATATATTTTTTATTTGTACAATAAAAAATATAGCCCTCCAAGTTTACTTATTCTATCAAATTGGTCTTTATTTAGCAATTTTAGGTTGCAACATTTACATATATTATGTCAACTTTTACATCGCGAGCTAAATTTTTTATTATACTTATCAAAATCATGTACAATTAACGTAAAACATTAACGCTGTGATTATTTGTCATTGGGTGTTCACTTTCAAATTTGACAGAAATTAAATTAATCTAGTTTTTTTAAAAAAGACTAATTTGCTCGATATTAAAATTAAAAGGGACCAAAGTGATATTTCTACCTGGACAATTTGCAGTATATTTGATTAGTGAGGTATATATTACATATCACAACTACTTTCCAGCTAAAGATTATGAAAAGACAACTAATTAATCTATAATTAAGGAATAAGTAATAAGTAATTAATATAATATTGTTGACCAAACAAATTGAAGTGGGTGGGGTGAGGGGTTTATTGTAAATTTACGAACAAACCGGGGGCTTTTTTTGTTTTATAGGTCGGTGTGTGAGTGTTTTTTTTTCCAGTGAGAAAGGCCTTAGGAAGTTTACAGTAGGGACGCACGGTCACCGCGGGACCTTTGAAAACTTTATATTAATGAGGTATGTTAAGGATTCGTGAGTTTAAGAATTTGGAATCCATTTAAAAATTAATTGGGCAATATAATTTTTAGCCCCTAAGTTTGGTGATTAGGATCATTTTGATATTTGTATTTTTTTTAGTTTATTTTCGCACTAATTTGGCAACTATATCCATTTTAATCATTAAATTTAGATTCCGCCAATATTGACTTGTCTTACTGGAACAAGATCAATTTAGTCGATTGGATTGAGAATTGATTGATATAATGGTCCGAACAAGGAGATTGAACCAATTGCATTGGAAACTGTTTCAAATTGGAAAAAGTAAAAAACTGGAATAAAAATCGACAGTTGAACAGGTTGAATCGGTGTAATAATTTTTTTAATTTTAAATTTTTTAGATTTTAATGAATTTTTAATTATTTATTTAATTATTCTTGGTCTAACGGTCGAACCAATTGAACCAATTAAATTAAGAATTGGTGGTTTGATCGGTTCAACCATCAGTCAAGTTATTAAAACACTAGATGTGACACTATAAGATTGTACCACACTATCGTCTCTGAAAATTCATATAAATCTTTTAATTTTTAGGTGATGATGCAACACAATCTTAGAGTACCACATTATCAGTTTTTTTATATTTTTCAAGTTTAAAGACCAAAATGAACTTAATTATCAAGTTCAAGCGGAAATGTGGACAAAAATATACAAATACCAAAGTGAACTTGTTTAGAGGTCAAAATTGTATTATTCCAATATAATAATAATAAAAAGGAAGCATTCGTGGTTTTTCTTCATGAACCGATAATTCAAACTTTATTTGGAAAAAATTACAGGTCAAATTCTACTATCAGATATTGTACTTTGTGTAAGTTGTGAATTTAGTATTTATACTTTAATTTGGTCATTTTTGGTTTATGTACTTCTAAATATTGAAAAATTTAGTCCTAACCAAATGATAACTATTAAATTCATTAAGTTAAGTTCTGTTATTTTCAATTTCTGATGTGTCAAACATATTATCACATGTGTAATGCTATGTTTCTTTGTTATTTTCACGTTTTTACTCACAAAAAATCAATTATTATATTTAATGCTTGTCATTTGCATTAATACATAAAATTACAAATTCAAAAGTTACAACCACTAAGAATGATCCAATTGGTGAACGTGGACACATAATACAAGACTAATGACATAATTTAACCAAACAGATTTAATTGTTACCATCAGGTTAGGTATAAAATTTCAAAATTTGAAAAGTACAGAGACTAAAATTGATCAAATTAAAGTATAAGTACTAAATTCATAATTTACACAAAGTACAATATCCAATATCAAAATTTGACCAAAATTATATAATGTAAGTATTTAATAATTTTGAATATAATATACAATTATAATATGTTCATGTAATGTAAACATAATGGTTAATATATTGTAAATTATGATAGAAAAGTAGATTAATAAGTGTTGAATGTAACGGTAAGCCATATTATTATTTTAAGAAATGAACTTAGGTTCAAATTTTAGATATAAAGATGATAAAAGTCAAATTGCTTGATTGAAAAGTGGATATAGGACTAAGCAGGTGGATTTTTTTTTAGTTGGTATAGAGTAATTATAATAATTGCTCGTCTCCTCCCATTTTACCGACAAAATGTGTCAACTATGAAGCGGTAATAAATTTGACGATGTCCGTTATGTACCACTATATTGCCACCCCTAATTATGCTTAGGGGTTAAGCTCAATCTTAAAATAAATACAGGTAAAGCACACCCAAGATTACTAAACTATTAGTAAGTTTAAGTTTTAGTCACTCAACTTAAAAAAGTTACAAAATAGTCATTGAATTATTCAAAAATTTTCATTTAAGTCACAAAACTATTAAAAAGTTTTGTTATTAAGTCACTAAACTATTAAGTTCTTTTTAAAGAAGCTCGATTAGCAAGTTCCAAACGACGTCTAGTACGCTGGATCAATACCCATCGGTTAGTGTCGGAGATCAAAGAAGAAAACTGTTTGGATTTTAGTTTACAGATTTGTAATGTTTAAAACTGTTCCATGAAAAAAAAACTAAACTGTAAAAAAGAAGGGGAATAAGAGTTTTTAATCGGTACAGGCAGTGCAGACATAGAAGGTTAAACAACAATTTTAACAACCCAATTACTTAAATAAAAACTTTCGAATAATTCAATAATTATTTTATAACTAATTAAAATTAAGTAACTAAAATATAAACTTACTAATAATTTAATATACTTTACCAATTTACCCAATAAATATAAAAGTCTGGCCCCATGCCCCAAATTCTGCTTGTCCAAGGATAATCCATTACTAGGCCCTACAAAATAGTTCAAAGAAAAAATCTAATCCAAATGATAGATAAATATAAAATCTTATTGATTACCTTACATTATTCTCTTCCTTATCTACTAATTTTTTCCTTTTGATCCGTTAATTATAAAATATTATAAAATAAACATTCAATTATTAAATTTTTTTAAAATTATTTAATTATAAAAAATTATAAAATTATTACTTAACTATTTAAATATTTTTCTTTTTATTACCAATAACTAATTATAGCGACTTTTAAAATTAACATTATAACAATTTTAATCATTAATATTTATAAATTATTTCGATTTAATAACCTCAATATTCATGGTTTGGGTAGGCAAGGAAAGTAACAACCACGTCACGGTACATGGTGTGTCCTAAGTCCAACTACTGCATCAATGTAATTAAAACATGAGCTGAGCAGCTCGTGACAGCCATCCCCAAACCACCAAATTATTTGTCAAACCAACCCCCATCTGCTATTCAAATTTTTGGGTATAATTTTTTTATTTTTTAGGGAAAAAAACCTAAAAAAAGAAATAGGTAAATCTCAATTTTATTAAAAATAAGATGGAAACCACCATATGATAATGGGAAAAAGTGAATATTGACGGGGTTGTGTGTCAATTTTTAGAAAATACTATTTTAAAAGGAATAATCCGTGATCAAATTAGAATATAGATTGCAGGCTTTTTAAGAAATATTAGAAGTTGTTCAATACTCATGGCTGAGCTCTGGGGTATACTTGATGGTCATCAATTAGCATGAAACTTAAGCTCGAAGAAAGTGATTCTTGAGACAAACAACATAGAAGCTATTCAAGTAATTCAAGAAGTTGGAAAGAAACAACATGATTCTTTGGTGATCCGTAGCATTAAGGAGCTTATCCAGCATGATTGAACAATTCGCTTAATACATGTTTTCAGAAAGACCAACAAGGTAACAGATGATTTGGCAAAAATAACATCCTCAAGACTTTTGGGCAAGTCTATATTCATATGCAACCCCCGAATGAAGTTTTTCATTCTCTACATGATGATTTATCTAATGTAGTGTGATCTTGCTTTAATTTGTTTTGGTTTAATCTCTCTTTTATAAAAAAATAATTAAATATTAAATTAATTGATTGAGTTATTTAATTTTTTTAAAATTAACTATTAATTTAATTAAGAAAAAAAACTAGCTAGAAAACAAATGAAAGTGATAAAAGTTTATAAATCAGAAAGATTGTGGAATGTAATAACAAACGAAGAAGTACAACTCTAATTGTCGGTTTAGTGTAATAACAATGATTTTATTTGAAAGAAAATTGTAAAAGAAATATAGAATTCTAATTAATCAAATAAGCAAACTACATCCGGAGCAGGGTGAAAGTACAAACTACATTTTATGTTATTTCATAATTTCATGCAATAGTTCGCCTTGAAAATTTCATATAATATTTTTATATTACATATTATTAAGCAAATCCCTTAACCGAGAAATAACAATATTTGAATTTAATTTTGTATGTAATTTATTCTTTTCTTATTAATTATTAATATGTAATTCAGACCAAAATTGTCTCATCCTATGATTTCAACTAGTCAGTATAATGTTAGGGAAGGCAGCAAGATTTGATTCATCTCGTTCCACTTAGATTAAAAAACATTTTCATTCTTGAGCTTCATAAAACATCAAAGCGTGAGTAGATGTAATTTCACTCAATTGAGCTTAGATTATATATAAGCCTTATTTTAACTTTTCATTTAATCCCACCTCAATTAAAATTTATCTTTTTAGTTTTTCATTTAATCCCACCTATCTTTTGAATTTTTCATTTAATCCCACTTTAATTAGGATTTATCTTTTTAATTTTTCATTTAACCCCACCTCAATTACGATTTATCTTTTTATTTTTTCATTTAATCCGTGTTTGCTACTATTTGCTCTCTCGTTTAGGTTTATAATCTTACTTGAGAACTACTTTATATAAGCACTTACTTAAGACACAAGTTTTTCCACCCAATTAGGATATAGATTATGAAATAAATACCTAAAATTTTATTGGGAAAAATTTAACCTTATTCTGAAAATTTTTAAAAAGTAATTATGAATGTATTTAATAATTATGGAAGTAATATTAAAAATAAATAAATTCTAGTAAAAAACTAATTAAAATTAATTAGTAATGGTAAAAAAAATTAATAGTTAATGTAATATTTTAATATACTCAAATTATGACCTGTTTTATATTAAACAAAATATAATCCATCCTTAAATCCTTAATTTTTTAAGTTTCAACATCTTTTTCCCACTCAATTGAAGTAATAATATAATTATTTTTGTTAGAACTGTTATATTTTATAAATATACTTTTATTTAACATTTGCTATATTATAAGGTTCAGATTAAATAAGAAAATAAATATCTGTGTTCACAATTTTTTGACATGTGGTTCTCTTCATTTACAACACTTTATTTTATTTTGGTGGAACCTGGGATGCCAAGTTATCTGATCCCCTCTTGAGGAACCTCATCTTACTGAGAAATTGTCTTAGTCTCTGCTGCTTCAGAGACATCTTTAGGGACAGAATTCCCTCTTGCTCTCTTAGGAGCATAAAACTGAATATAACATGCATACGTAGATGCAAAATACATATATCAGTTCCACCCCAACAGACATAGTTGGTGCAGTTATTCCTTGCATAGTGCACTCAATATTTTGAGGTTATTAGTTAAGTCACTATTCGCGAACCTGCTTCTGGCAATGGTAGCGCTTCCGAGCGCAATCAGCTGAACAAGAGTTGCAATGGTAATCAACAAATGGTCCCTCAAGTCTCAACAAATCATCAAGAACTGCAGACTCTGGAAGAAACCCAGATGGCATGCATGGAGTTGAAAGGTTAGCTTTGGGAACAACTGATGGGCGTGATTCAATCACCTCAAAGTGAAACAAATTTTCAAGCAAAGAATCCTATCCCGTCACCATCATCATCAGCACTGACCACCGCAGAATCACCTGGATGAAAGTTAATCAAACCCCAGTAGTCCAAGAACCCCAATTCTTCCTGCTTCGCATCCAAGTCGCCTACTTCAGTATCTGGCACTCAATTTGTACACTCGGATTTGCATGAAATTTCTTCATAATCTTTTTACGTAAAAATTTGACCTTTGAATTATGGAAAAAAAGCCTACAGCTATACGATGGTTGAACGAACAAACTCCGGTCTTATGTTATTTCATATTTTCAAATAGTAATACGTGTTGAAAAATTCATGTAATATTTTTATGACATATTATTAAGCAAATTCCCTAACCGAGAAGTAACAATATTTGCATCTGATTATGTATGTAATTTATCCTTTCTTATTAAATACTAATATGTAATTCATTCATTACAATGATGTTTTCGATAACATTGCTTTTATGTTTCTAAACAAAAGAGGCTAAAGAGAGCAAAATGTTTCATCCTACAGTTTGAACTAGTCCGTATAATGCTAGGGGAGGCAGCAATATTTGATTTGTCTCGTTCCACTTAGATTCAAAAATATTCTCACTCTTGAGCTTCATAAAACATCGAAGCGTGAGTAGACTATCCGACCCGGCTTGATGACTTGATCCGGTAATACGAGCCACATTTAATGCTTGAGCTATTTTCTCTAAACCGCCTAGCAGCCCCAAGAACTTGAAGGTGTATTTGAGGTCGAAAATGTTGTAGCCAAAGAAATAAGCCAATTGATGCACGAACGAGTGAAGATGCAAAGGCAGTGGACTTTGAGTAAGAATCTTTAGCATGAATCCGAAGTCATAAGTGCCGTGAAAAGTAATCCAGGTAATACTTTTCAGACCATAGCGGTTGAAAAGCAAGCCGTAATCCCAAAACTTCTTTGCAAAATCTTTAGAATCAATCCCTTTCTCTTTATTCTTCTCAAAATCTATCCCTTGACGTTTGAGCAGTTCGATCGAATCGCTAGCATAACGGTCTCGATTGATATCGAAATCTTTAAAATTAAATTCCCAAATGTAAGAAAAGGGAGAATCAAAGTTCGGTAAATTACCCTGAGCATTTGAAAGACTCAAGCCGAGCTGAATAATTTGAAGCGCGTCAACATTCAACTTCATGTAGTGATAATTGATAATCGGATTGCCTTCACGGATCATTTGCTTACTAGGTTTAAATATCGTCCCCGGAAATTCAATATCTATAGATACAAAAGGATACCTCAAAATTGCTGCCTTAATCATCAAAAGTTCACTGTCCAAATCTTCAGCAAAAACTTGTCTCACAACGACGGACTTATTGCTAGAATTCGACATAGTTAATCACAATAATTTCTCTCTATTTTGTAGTGTTTGGTTACTGTCTCTGTTGAGTGCCGACTTTAAAATTATTTTTAAGCTTACTTATTGAATAGATATAATTTCACTCAACTGAGCTAAGATTATATATAAGCCCCACAGTTAATTCCACCTCAATTAGGATTTATCTTTTTAGCTTTTCAATCCCTCCTCAATTAGGATTTATATAAGCTTTTCTTTTCTAGTTTTTCATTTAATCTCACTTCAATTAGGATTTAACTTAGAAAATAAATACCTAATTAAAAATTAATTATGGATATGTTTAATAATTATAGAAATTAAATTAAATTCCAGTTGTAATAGTAATAATGAAACACGACAATAAATTTAATCATATCCGTTGGTCTCTGTTTTATAACGTTTAATTATATTTAAGTAAAATTATTTGTATTTTTTTCAAAAAATTATTTATATTTATTTACAAGTACTAGTACGCTATTATTCATAACTTATGCATTGACAAAACATTAAATATTTTTCGGATTTATAATTATCGATCAATGGATTATGAAACAAGTACTGAAATTAAAAAATTATTAACCTTTACCGTTTTGAAACAACACCAAAAACACAATGTAAATGGCATTGCATTTGACTTCAATCTTTTGTCCACAAGTATATAAAATCATCATATTCGGATACAAACAGTCAAATGTGACAATATCCAATGTCTCCTCAATGTTTTTGGGGGAAAAGAAAAGAAAACTCAATTTCTGCCACAGGTAGAAAATGATTCCAGCAAAGAGATGAGAAATGCAGAAAAGGGATGAAAACGAACTGCTGGTTGACTGCAAGACAGTTCGGTTTGGAATGACGGAAGCTCTCACTCTTGTCACCGAGGAACCGCGAAGTCTAGGACACAAGGAAGAAAAATGGAAGATAATCAATAGGAAGAAAAGCTTGGCCGAAATATCTTTTCGATCTCTGCTGATTAGAATAAAAGTATGAAGCAAGTTGAAAGAGAAAAGCATGCAATAAAAGGGTATATTACAAAATCCGCAATAACAGCCTAGGTTCGGAACAAGCAAGGTCTAAGAACATCGAGTGATAGAAGACTGATGAGCATCAATTAAATATGAGGATTTTTGATATGGACACTGTACAGTGATTCCTTAAATACCGTATCGACAACCTAACAGATTCATCATGCAATATATGGAGATGGAAGTGTATAGGAAAGGTATATCGTAAAATCTGCAATAAGATTCTAGGTTTGGAACATGCAAGATCTACGGACTTCACTTTGAAAGTGATTTAAGACTGATGAGCATCACTTAAATACGAGGATTTTGAAACGGACACTGGACGGTGATTCCTCAAAACCATATGGAAGGCCTAACAGATTCATCACAGAGGGACAACAAAAAGCATGCAATAAATGGAGATGAGAGTTGCTATATAGCAATGTTATATTGGAACAAGCAGGGTCTAAGAACTTCACTTTGCAAGCAATTAAAGACTGAATCACTTAAATACAAGGATTTCGATATGGACACTGGACAGTAATTCCTCAAAACCATATGGAAGGACTAACAGATTCATCACATAGAAACATCAACAAGAAAAATCCCATTATCTTGAACAAATTTGAATACCAAAGCAAAAACAGTATGTCATCCCTATCATTCAACCCATCATAAAGAAGCTCGGGATTCGAAACAAATAGTAAAGGAAAAAAAAATCTGTAGACCCTAAAAGTTAAATGCATAATTTCAGAATACAAAGACAATCTTGAACAATTTGATTTCCATTGACATAGATTTCTATAAAAAAAAAAGATCATATGCATTTCATTGTCCAACAAAGGATCCAGCTTTGTCACAATAGTGTTGCAAGTCCTATTTTTGCATAAAGTGGGAAAGCAAGTTAGTGTATTGCTGAAAATTATTGTATTTTTTATGGGGACTAGATCAAATTAGTCCCTCTATTATTAAAAGGATCAATTTAGTCCTTATAATATTAAAAAGGATCAAATAAGTCCAAATTGTAACAGAGATAAGCTCACTATATAAAGAATATCTTGAAATTTATTATTAATTGCTGTTCAATTCCAAACAAAAGATTTCATTTGCAAAACCATAAAAAACAGTAAATGATTTGACCTTATTTGATTCTTTTCAGTAGTTTAGAGACTATATTGATCTATTTAGTAGTAGAGGGACTAATTTGACCAGGTCCCTATAATAGAAGGCCTCTCAGGTCCATTCACCTTTTTTTATTTATATATTTCCTCATAAAAATTATAACTAAGAGCAACACAAAAATCATTTCTATCTAAAATCTCCACTTTGGGTTCTTGAAAAAACATCGAATGGAACTTAGGGAAGTAAACAAAAATGAGAATTAATGCACAAGAAGAATTAAGGAAAAAATCCAAAAAAAAATAAAAATATGAACCTTGAGAGAGCCAGCTCCAGAAGGAAGAATCAACGGCGATGTTTGATTGTAATCGAGCAGAAGCAATGGCACTATGAAGTGGCATCATCGACTCTACTCCTCCCAACGCCGATACGATCCTTCAAATCGAAAGGAAAGTTAAGAATTTGACACAAAATTTAGACGGAAAATTGAAAAAGAAAGTACCTTGAAGCGCAAGGGAGGGTTCTTGTTGATGGAGAAGAGAAAGGAGAAGAAATGGGTTTTGGGGTTAGGGTTCTTAAATTAAGGGATTTGGGTCGAGAAGAGAGGGATCTAGAAGCCGCCATTAATGCTGTCCTGCAAAACGACGTCATTTTCTTGCTTGCTTGGTCTTCTGGCTGGTGAAAACCAGAGGCGAAGAATTAGGAGGCCAAGTTCATCCTTAAGCCCTATAATTCAGATTCGAGATTTTAGATCTAAAAATGACGCGTAACTGATTACTAAGATTATATTTTAGTCACTTAACTTTAAAGAGTTACAAAATAATCATTAAATTATTCGTAAATTTTTATTTAAGACATTGGACTGTTAAAATTACTGATATATTAGTCCTTTTTATGTGAAATAACTTTGAACATTACGATTTTTTTTCAATATCTAGCTCATATTAGCTTAGATTTAATATATATTCTTCTATTCATCGATAGGTACTAACCCACTTTATGGATCGTTAAATCGTTGCTTAAAGCTTACTTTCCAGACTTTAAAAAAAGTTAATAAAACTTCAAATAGTTTAATAACATTTTTGTAATTTTTTAAAATTAAGTAACTAAAATGTAAGCTTATTAATAATTTAATGTCCTTTGCGTTATTTACTAAAAAAATTGATTCTACAGGCCCTGGCCCAATCTCAAAGGAGCAATAGGCTTGCAATTGGATCACCGAAACGATGCCGTTACTTGTCATCCTAAAATGATCTGAAAACTGGAAATAAACCCCCAATTAACGAGCAGGTTCTCCTGTAGCTTGGTTTTACAGTCCGATCGGCGAAGACCTTAATCGTCTTCAAGTACCGTTAGATTAACCAGCAACGAAAAGAAAATCAATGGCTGCGATCTTCGCTCGCAACTCTCTCACCGCTCTCAGAGCTCGACATCTCGTAATAAGAACTCACTTTTCTCCTCTTTATTTTTTTATTTGAAAATTTTCGTTTCACTTAAACTCTAGATTTGTAATTTCATGGAATCGATTATAAATTCTCCATTTCCGTTGATATAGGCTAGGGGAATTAGAATGTTAGGATTTTTCTGGCATGCGGTGATTTAATTTAGGAAATGAATTAAGGAAAAGGGGAAGGCTCCGTAAGTAACAGTTTAGGTTAGAGAAGATGTTTACGTTGTTTGTAATATTAAAATTTTCTGTTTTAATTGCTTTTTCTGTCGACTGAAAATGCTATATTAACTTCACTTTAATGATTCAGTGTCATCAGGCATCGTTATGATTTTCTAGGGTTCTTTGTTTTACTGATTACTTTGTTATGTATGAATAGGCTTTGTCAGGGCAAGCGTTGCAGGGTTCATCACAACACTATGGGCTGCGACTCGGTGCACACTCCTATGGCACCATGGAAGGTTGCTCTACTCTCTCTTTGTAATTCATTTTTATTATAAATCTCGTTATTTTGAAAGGGGAAGTATTTGAGAAATCTTTGGAGGATGGATTAATCGGGAGAGACTGAGAGATGTTTTGAATTTTGAAACAGCCTGCAATGGGGAATAAGTGCTCAAAAACCATTCTACTCAAAAACCACTCTAAGACTGCCTATTACAGCTTTTTTTCAATGCATGTTCACTAGCCTAGATGTTTGAATTTTACTTAATATTTAGATGTCTTGGCTCATTTATGTTTTCATGTGTGTAAACTGTAGATGATGAAGAAAGAGAGCAGCTTGCAAAGGAGATTTCGAAGGACTGGAGTTCTGGTAATTTAAAGCACTGAAATGTTCTGCGTTCCGTAACTTGTTACATGATCTATTTTAGGGAATAATGATTTGTTATGCTCTGCTGAATTGCAGTTTTCGAGCGAAGCATAAACACATTGTTTCTAACTGAAATGGTTAGGGGTCTCATGTTGACACTCAAGTACTTCTTTGAAAGAAAAGTTACTGTAAGTGTCTTTTTGTTTCCTTCTCTTTGGGGGTGGGGGTGGAGTGGACATTGAAGCAAATGCTTGAATTATGATACTAACATGGCTTCTCTTCTGCAGATTAACTATCCTTTTGAGAAGGGTCCATTGAGCCCTCGTTTTCGTGGGGAGCATGCTCTCCGCCGATATCCAACTGGAGAGGAACGTTGCATTGCTTGTAAACTTTGTGAAGCTGTAAGTTGAAGCTTCATCTTATTGACCCCATTATCTAAATTGCTTCTTTTATTGGGTGGGAATAATACCATGATGGCATTGCCTATGGGCTTTAACTTTTGAGTCTGTATTTTGCTTTAGATTGAAATACTGACATTTAAACAGATATTATGGTCACTTAATCGATTCCTTTACTATATTTTCTTTGTGTTGTCTCTATTACTCCCACTGGTTATAGAAGGGAGCCATGTCTGCAATCTGCAAATGTTTGGACCTGGTCAAACCGTGCTCGTATTTGCTATTGAAGTTTACTTATATGGATTAACTATCATGATTTATTTCTCATGAAGTGGTTGTGGTTTTATAGATATGTCCAGCACAGGCAATCACAATAGAGGCTGAAGAACGAGAGGACGGAAGTCGTCGGACAACAAGGTGCATCGTCTCTCTTCTTCTTCTGTTATTGTTGTCTCCTTTGTCTGACATCAGTTCAATTTTTCAGGTATGACATTGATATGACCAAGTGTATCTATTGTGGACTTTGCCAAGAGGCATGTCCTGTTGATGCAATCGTTGAAGGACCCAACTTTGAATTTGCCACCGAGACTCATGAGGTTCATCTTCTTTTTAATTAAATCATAAACAGCTACTATCCCTTGCAAGTTGAAGTAAAATTTGTTATTGTCAATGATCTTGCAGGAACTTTTATATGACAAAGAGAAGCTGCTCGAGAATGGTGACCGTTGGGAAACTGAGATCGCAGAGAATCTCAGATCCGAAAGCCTTTATCGCTGATGTTGTTCCTCTACTTTTTTTCTTGCTCAGTTGCTGAAAATAAAATGATACATGCATGTTCTTGCAATGGCATATACCATGTTTTTAGGGCATTGACACTGTGAATCTATGTTATGAATTATTTTGTTTTTGCTACATTTTAATGCAATGATGGATAAATGAATCCTGTGGAAATCCTAGGTTCAGGGAACAAATTTTCAATTTGTAAAACTTTGCCAAATGAGAAGTGACAAGATCTTTCTGATTTGTTTATTATTATTATTTGATATACTGATGGAGTTCGGATCCTTTTTCATATTTTCCTGAATTTTTAATCCGAGTTAAAAAAACTCGTTGCTATTCCTTGGTCAAGTAAATAGGTTTTAAAATTTTCATATTTTAGATTAGTGTCAATTTCAAGTTTGGTTGTTTTAGGTTTTTTTAGATTTACATTATTTCAGGTTCAGGTCATTTGAGTTGGTTACTTTGATTTTTCAATATAAATTATTATTTTGTTCGGGTCATTTCAAATAATTTTAATTTTATAAATTAAAATTTTTGGATTGAAATAATTTCAAACTCAAATTATTTCAATTTCGGATCATTTTAGATTTAAATATTTTTTATTCAAGTTGGACAATTCGAGTTACTACTTTTATAACCAAATTGAATTTATATTTTGGTAAAGTCAGAAGCAAAGTTGTTTAAACCGAAGTGGATAAGTCAACTGGATTGAAATTTGATGGAAACAGGGGTTTGAAAAGAGAGGTTAGACCAATTAACTAGTAAATCATTCGAGAATTTAAGTTAAAAACTACTATTGAACTGATTGAAATGTTTTTGTTTTTTTTGTTTTTTTTTTAATTCTTGTATTTTTAATAGTTTATTTAATTAAATTCAACGAATAAAAAATCAGATAGAATAATAGAAATGACATCACAAGAACTGCACAATCCAATTGCAAAACGTTCCCTCCAATAAAATTATGCCATATATATATTTCTTACATGTCAGCCCTATCTCTCCATACACCCAACATGAAACATGCTCGTCTTTCTGATTTCTCTTCATAGCAAAAATGGAGTTCAAACGGAAATGCTAACATCTTTTAACTTAGGATTTACTTGAAGAAAACCGGAAAAAAAAAAGGGCAATGTTCTTCTTTATTTGGATCAAGCCTACTGTCGTTCTTAAAGCTTAAAATGTTTCTTCAAAATTTTACTTGTTTCGAGCAGTTTTCTCCTCAACCCTTATGTCTGGAGCAGGTAGACTAACCATTTATTACTTTACATAATGTGAGTGTCGGAGCATTATATAATGAATATGTTGTTTCAGGTGGAGAGAGGTGACTTTTGACTTTTGAGTACGGAGGACAAGGTGAGGTGCGGTGGTTAGGATGGTGGTTGAAGGATATACGGCGGTGGATGGGGGTGGTTAGATTGGCAAACGTTATTTCCCTTTGTTCATATGAAAAAATAAAACGTGACATCTGATGGTTCCATGGTCTAGTGGTCAGGACATTGGACTCTGAATCCAGTAACCCGAGTTCAAATCTCGGTGGAACCTCTATCTCCTTTTTTTTTTCTTTTTTTTTTTAAATTGTCAATTCTAATTGTTATTAATGGATCTTTCAATGGAATCCATGTTTATCTGTTTATCTCCTTTGTATCTTTCGATGGAATAGTAATGCATGTCTGTTTGTTTATATCCTTTATATATATATATATGGATACACTTTTATCACCAATTTCATGACCATATAAATAACACTCTTTTTCTCAATTTGTAATCTAAACAATTTACATAACAAAGAAAAACAAAGATCAGTTACAGATTAAACTGTAAAAAGCTTGTTTTAAACCCTGAAAACAAGCTGTTGAAAATCGAATCCGAACAAAAAACCATCGTATATGTGCATATTGGAAGTCTTGAAAAAACCCGATTTACCTTTTCGGGTACCAGCCAAAAGGTCTTATTAACAAAAAAGAATAAAAGAAACAAACTAAATCTAATCTGCTAGTTACGACGGGAGTCTTTCGGTTTCTTGTGGTGGTGGCTCAGGGAATATGAATATCTCCTTCGAATGGTGTCTATGGGAGGATGTATGGTCGGCTCCACCTTCAGCTCTAGTGGTGGAGACTGCTATATCGGAAGAGCTTCGACGCCAGCTACCGAAAAGAGCAGTGTTCCATGAACCTCTTGAGGATGTTGTTCTAAGCCTTGCGGAGCTTGAATGATCCTCCCTAACTACCCTTAATGGATTTTCCAAAGCTTTGAGAATGTATCTCATTAGGGGTCGCCTAGACGGTTTCAAGTTGAGACATGATCTAGCAACGATGGCCATGGCCCAGACTTCTTCCAATAGATCCTCGTCCACGAGAAGAGATGGGTCTAAAATTTTTGTCACAAGTTCTTTATCGTATATACTGATATATGGTAGTGTTTGTTCTAACCATTCCTTCATCTCGGTTTCACTTGATGCATTCATGTCTAATTTACCAGTTACCAGTCCAAGTAAAACCGTCCCGAAGCAGAAAACATCATATGCACATAATGCCGTAGAAGAATCTAGCCATTTTACAAATAAAAAAGGAAATTTCAGCAAAAGCTCAAGGATATCACGACAATAGGTGCTGGTTCCTATACATGCGACCATATAAGAGATGGAACAAACGCATTGGGCCTAATACGATAAGAAATCAATGAATGAATGGCGATCGAGATCTAAATAAGCTTGAATTTTTACAAACAAAAAGTACACGTACCTGAAGAACCCTGTTCTGATGATGACCTGCATGCAACAATGAAAAGCCGTATGAAACCCTTTATCAAGTAAAACTTGGTACAATTTGTTCGGAACAATAAAAATTCAAAAACAGGAACGTAGATAAATTCATCATGTGTACAAGGACGACCCTACGGAATACTCACCGTGGCAACTGCAGTAATCTTGTAATTCCATTTTGACGGCCATCGTCTTCTTGAAGACAGACCTCGCTCAAGCTCCCTAGTCGTACTTCAAATTTATCATCGAGGAGTATACTACTAGCTCGAACATCTCTTCAACAACATAAAAAAAAAACATATTGTTGATACAAAGCAGATTTATAAACACGGAAACATACAAAATCTTCATCATACGATTGTTTGCCTACATAAAGCGCAACTAAATTCGGATATTTAAGCATAAAAAAAGGGAAGCTGAAAAAATACCTATGGACGATCGGTGGTGTGCATTCATGATGAAGATAAGAAAGGCCTTCGGCAGCTCCTATAGCGATTTTCAATCTTGTTATCCAATCTAACGACTGTAAACCATCAGTTTCCGAATTGATTTTCCTGTACAAAGAACTCAACAAGTCCCCGTTCAGCATATATTTATAAACCAAGAATTTTTCGTTCTCTTTCTCCAAGCAGTGTCCCAATAGGGGAACCAGTCGTGTATGCGTAAATCTGTTAAAGAAATCCAATTCTGATAAGTACACTTCCTTTTTAATCGATTGCAAATCGACCCTTTTGATGACAACAGGAAGCCCACTTTCTAAGATACCCTTGAAGAGATCCCCAGAATGGCCGTGCTTGATGAGGTTCGCTTCGGTGAAATCACCGGTGGCTTGAAGAAGTTGCTGATATGTAAATAGATCACCTAGGCTCGAAAAGTTAATAGCTAATCCAGGTGAAGGAGGTGTTGTTTCAGCACAGACTGGTCCTACATCAATCCCTCTATGACTTACTCTCCTTCGTGTACGGACACGTAGGACCAGCAATACAAACAGCGTTAGTAGCATGATAAATCCGGCTCCGCCTAAAACTGCAGCCAATATAATTCTATTTCTGTTGCTGTTACTCTTCCCACTTTCGGGAGCTGGAGGCCCGAAATTATCGAAACTCAGGCCCCTCTCGCCATAGAATGATACACAATCTGTCAAAGTCCTCTGGTTTGACACGTTTTGGAGACAATTAGTACCGAGTGATGTATTGCCAAGCACGAAATCTGGAACACTGCCCTCAAAATAGTTTTCCGACAAATTCATAGAACTGAACCGTCTGAGTACAGTCGTGAGACTTCCATAAAACTTGTTCCCGGAAATGTCGAGTACTGCAGCAGTGGCATTATCATACGAAGCAAAATTCGGCAGCTCGGTGGTGAAGTTATTGTGAGAGATATCGAGCAGGTTCAACCCTGATATTGACCATATTACTTCAGGGAGTTCACCAGTGAAACTATTGTTTCTAAGGACTATAACCTGCAACAAACTTGGAGATCGGAACAAATTGACCGGCAACAAACCAGTGAGACCGTTGTTCCCTAAGACCATTCTCTGCAAATTCCGTAAACCACTAAGATCTTCCGGTATCAACCCTGACAAACTGTTACTGCTGAGATCAAGGTCAACCAAGCTATCGAGGTCCCCAAGTTGTGCAGGTATCGAAAACATTAAACTATTGCTTGAAAGATTCAAGATTTGTAGTCGCGAAAGTGCCCCAATGCCTGGAGGAATCGACCCGGTAAGCAAATTCTTTGAAAGATCAAGAACCGAAAGGCTTAACAATCGACTCAAACTCGAAGGAATCGCCCCGGTAAGCCTATTATCCGACAAATACAGAATACTCAAGTTACTCAAATTCCCAATACTCGAAGGTATAACACCAGTGATATTACAAGACCTAAGATCCAACACTTGTAGTGTCAACAACCGTCGGCCAAACCAATCCGGGATCGAACCAGGAAGCAAGAACTTAGAGGCATTAAAAGAGACCAAACGCGTAAAATTCACAAGGGAATTGACGGCGAACCGCGGGTTTTGTCTACCGACCGTGGTCCTTCTAAACCCGGATATGTTAATCCCGAAAACACTACCGTTTTCACATCGTATACCGTTCCAACTCGAACAAGGATCAACTTTTCTAGGCCAATCCCTACTTGTAAGCCCCAAAGATGATCTAAGTTCAAACAAAGCTGTAAACTCGATACTCGAACTCAGTCGCTGCTCGACTGTAGGCTTGAACAACAGCGACAACAACAATAGATAAAATAAAACTAAAGCTACCCCTATATTTCTCTGATCCACCATGGCTCATAAAACCCTAAACCCAATTCTCATATTATCTACTATACATAATATTCAATGAGAATTTAACAAAAATAAAAGAACTAATAATAAAAATAATTTCTTACTTAGAACCCAATTAAGCTCTTACCTTGATAGACAAAAACTCATACTTTTTCTTTTTGGTTTAAATTTCTATCAACTTTTCTTCATCTACTCTGTGTGTTTTTTAATTTCTCAATTTCTTTCAGTTGACAAAATAGACAAAAATGAAAGTTTGAATCAATAATTAGTAAAAAAATCTTAATTAATTAATTAATTAATCAATCAAGGTTGGTCAAAAACTAAAGTGGTGGACTTTGAACACTCTGTCTCTTTCCTTTTCAAGCACTGACAAATCAACTTATCATAAAGAAAAATAGAAACTTTCAGAGAAATAGCAATAAAAAAATAAGGTAAGAAATTGAACAAGGAATAGTAAAAGAGATTGAACCGGTGATAGGGATTGAAGTCTGAACCGGTGGCACCATTTTCGTCTCACGACAGAACCAGGTCCGGCGCCGTTAATCTCGTTTAAAACCGGTTATATAACCAAAGCTTCAAACATTACATTCTCTTTCTTTTTTTCGTTGTTTTTGTAAGAAAAAAGGGAATTTTTTTCGTGAACTTTTTAAGCTGAATTTGTTTAAGGAAACTCACTTTACTGCTAATTGTTGACCCCAAAAAATACAGAGAGATCCTAATCTTTTAACAGTTGTTTTGGTGCTGGAATTATCTGTTCTTGCTATTTAAGCAAACACGTTTTACTTTTCCTTAAATTTTTGTGTACAATTTGGGTTTTAGTCCCTTTATTATGCTCAAGTTTAGTTCTAATCCCTGTATTTTAAATTCTCAATTTTTTTTTTCCTTTAAAAATATTACTTTCAACTCATTATAGTGACTTGATCAGTTAGACTCGTTTTGGGTCAAGTTTGGATTTATATTTTCAATTCAATTTATTTTATTATCTTATAATTAATTATAAATAAAAATTATTTTTATTAAAATTTTAATCAATAAAATATGTCTTTTGGGTAAACCAAGTTCAAGCTCTAGTCTGAATTTTTTTTAGTATAACAAGAATGATTTTTTTATATATAAATTATGTAAATATTTTAATTATTTAAACTAATAATATTATAATAGTAATAAATGTAAAAATGTATTTATTAAAATCGTAATTACATCGTCTTGTAATTATAAGAAATTTTAATGCCATTAAGTTGGAAATTTTTAATTACATTTTTAAACATAAATTAAAAGCAGGTATTAAAAATTTAAAATATGATTTATTATTATTAATAATTATAAAATATATTGCAATTACATCCAAATTTATTTATTTTTAACCCTATTTTGAATTTTATTCAAGTTTTTTAGTCAATGCAAGGAGTAGGTGGTTGTGAGATTTTTGCTTTGCTTGAATTATTTATTTATTTATTTATTTTACTATTGAATGATTATCTTAAATATATTCTTATTGAATATATATCTTTCCTTTGACTAAGTTTAATCTTTTTGTTGGGTTTTGATAATGATGAGATAATGGAATAAATTATCCATATTCAAACTCTATGTACTTTTATTTTATTTTAATTATATTTTTATTAGGTCAAATTCTATTATTAGTTATTATATTATGACTAAATTACAGATTTAGTTTATATATTTTATATCAGTACTTTTAGTCCTTGTACTTTTTAAATTTTAGAATTTCAGTCCTGATCAAACGGTAGATATTAAATTCGTTAAGTTAAACTATATTGTTTCTAAAATCTTACGCGACAAACACATTGTTAATATTATTTGTTGCAACTCATTTTGTATAATTTATCATATTTATTGGCATATTTTTACCTAAATATTTTGAATACTCACTTTTTATTTAGGATTTTGAGCAGCGATATACAAGAATATAAGTGGTGAAGTTACTTGATCTAGCGAGAATATTATTTGAAGAATCCCAATGTGGTTTACTTATAATATTCGGAGAGATATTGTTTTTAAAAAAGAAGATAAGAAGATAACTCTCTATTTCATATGGTTTGGGAAGCATTTTTTGGATTAAATTAAAGAGCATTAATCGATCGTACTAGTTGGATATTCAAATTTCACGCTATTTGTATATTGAAAACATGTTTATTACTTCATGGATAAGTTCATGGGCGAATCTAAAATTTTTTTTAGGGAGTTGAAATTTAATAATAAAATTTTAAGATACTAAAATATAATTTTATAATGTAATTATTTCATCATTTTTTAAAGAATTAAACATAATTTTATTCATTTTGGGGGTCAACGTACAATTTCCCTATAAATTTTTTTTTTTAATTTAATCGTTGTATGGAGTACTTAAATAACAATTTTTCATTTGAGGGAGGGCCAATGCCCTTGCCTACCTCTCCCAGATATTCCCTTGGATAAATTGAATGAGCATTGTTTTGTTCATTAGAGAAGCGTGAATTAGGTTGTTTCTTTAGTTGCAACTTATAATTCAACCGACAAATAAGTCAACACTAATAAATATTATCATATGTATAATTCTATGTCAATTTGTTATTTCTACGTAATACTCACAAAAACTACTTTATTTTAGTTAATGAATTCATGACTGCGGATTCAAAATCAAAACAATATAAGAATTAAAAATGATTAAATTTAAAAATAAGAATCTAAATAGTGATGGTTGGTTAAATAATTATTTCTTATACAATTTTTTATACTTGGGAAATTTCATAATTTGAACCTAAATCAGTAAATTTGAAATTTTAATGGAGTTAAATTTTTTTTTGAAAATTTTTTAAAGTATTATTTATTTTGGAACCATAAAGTCTTCTCGGAGTTAATATTGTCATTAGTTAAGAATTTTATTTTTTTATTAAATGCTTGAAAGACTATTTAAGAAAATGAGTTCAAGCCTTATCGGGATGAATGCGTGGCGCACAATCACTTACCTCTTGAAATGTATATTTTCGATCATGGAGATAACCAAGTGTGTAACAAAAAGGGAACAAGAAGGGATCCATGCTCCATTTAGTTATTGTTAATACAATATTTTTAACTTTGTCCCTCTAAATTTCATAATCTTATCTTCGCGCCTTAAACAATTTTCTAAGGCTAACATTTTTTTTGTTAATTTTGTCAACTAATTTAACATATATTTTTAAGATATGGTGATGTGACATATAATTATTGATATTTTTAAATAATTGGACAAATTTTATATTTTTCATTTTTATTATATGTGAAAAAAGCATCAAATTATAAAAAAAAAATGTCACCACATATTTAAAAAAAAAAGCGCGCAATACCAAAAAATATTACATATTTAAAAAAGTAAACAAACTATAAATGTTGAAACTAGAATAGAGAGACTAAATCCAAAAGAAATACATAGTACAAGTACCTTTTAAAAATTTGACCTTTTTATATTATAAGAAAAAAGAAAAGTAATTTGGATGGTGTCTTTGTCGTCGTCATCAGCTTGATTTTCCTCATGTGATGATTGGAATATTATCTTCAATGGTGTCATTATCATGGTCGTTTATTATTTTTCAAAGTAGTTAATTAGATGAATAGATAACATCGTAAAAGTAGTCAACAAAAATATAAGGGGAAATTTCGAAGTTGGTCATCCAATTCTCATAAGTTTTTATTTTAGGTATTGAAAATAAAAAAATTGTGAAATGAGCACTCATATTGCATAATTTGATCATTTTAATCACTTGAAATTTTTGTAATTAATAAATAATTTATATAATTTCCATCTAAATATTTGAATTTCCACGTCATGATGATTTGGAAATTCCAACTCTCTAAAAAAAGATTAAATGTTTTTAAATCTATCCTGATTTCCAAAGAGTGCTCCAACTTTACCCATTTTATCATCAGCCAGCGGTGTAGTTAGGGAGGTTGGCAGGGGCTTTATCTCCCTAAAATAAAAATTTTTTCACTTAAATCTTTTAAAATTTTAAATTAATAAAGGTAAAATTACACTTTGTCCCTAAAATAATAAAAAAATTTATTTCAATCATTTAAAAATTATAAAGATATAAGTTATTAGGATGGTGAAATTATATTTTTACTATCCTAAAAATTACAATTTAATTTCGGCCCCTAACAAAATTTTATGACTTCACCCCTGTCATTAGCTCTGCGAAATCTTTAGCAAAAGTCAATTCATGGTTGGAAGCTTGCAAGCCATAAGCTTTGGCCTATTCCAATGGTGTGCCCTCCTCCACTCTCAATCTCAAACCCACTACCAAAACCTCATAAAACACCATAAATTGACCCAAACTTAATTCCACCAACACCACTGTCCACCCTTCAACATCCATACCCAAAGTTACAAATGAATCAACCCCGCTTGTTTTTCTGTTGATAGGCCAGATTATCGGTTGAACGTTAGGAAAACTACCAAAAATGGAGTCATTCCCTTATATCCCAATTCCTCATCCTATACTAGTGTTTTTCCTAAATGGTGGATTTTTTTAGACTTTTAGCCATCTGTATTCCCCTCTTTTGAGTGTGTTAATAATAAGTTGGGAAAGTCAAATCCATCAAAGAAGGAAAAACTAGTTTGAAAGTAGTCATTGAAGTCCCTTTTAGTTGAATGGGGTAAGGATAAATAGAAAGCAATCTCTGAATTTCTTTCATCCAACCTACAACTCAAATCTCCATCATTAGGAAAAATGAAAAAGCCTTAAACTAAAACTTGAAAAACAAAAAAGGAATAAATTTAAAAAATAAAATATAAAAAAAGTTGTTTTGAAAGATGATCGATTGAACGAAGTCCTCAATGTTCTACTTCCAAGTCTTGACAGCGGGTTCGATGTCAAGAATGAGAAAAATAACATGGCTCAGAACCCAAGCAATCGAACAATCAGAGGAGGAGATCAAAAGACATTAACTCTCGATTTCAAAGTAAGATTTGAAGAGTTTATGTCCGTTTAGGCAAAACTAATGGGAGATTTGAGACGAGGAGGAACAAATGAGACTTCTAGTGAGCCTAGCTATTGGAAAAAGACCATCAAATGCGACGGCGATAAGTTGGAAATGGCAAGGGTACCTTTAATTCTTTATTATATGGTTGTAACCTATGGTGATTGAGGCCCTATAAATAGATTTGTATATACTCTTCTCTCTTGTTCATACTATAATTCTTTTAGTTTTATTATACGTTATCAACACGATCTTTCTTAGAGTGATAATTTTTTTATTGACGATCAAATTTATCTTCCATAATTTTCAAGATCTTAGACCACAAGATGCAAAATTTTTATAAGAAATTTCTTTATTTAATGTTTCAAATCTAATTATATTTTTTGCTAATTCATGATCAATTATAATTGCTTTGGTTAACTTATTTTAATTTTTATATTCTCAAGGATGGTGAAAATTTTGATATCGTTATCTATATGAAATGGGGAAATAAGATTAACTCTCAAAGTTTACTATTGATAAATTTTGATTAGATTTACAGTCTACTATTAGAGTTTAATTTGTTTACTTATTGATAAATTCATCAAGTCTCAACATTTAACAAAAAAGACGCATCAACTTAATTAGATCTCTACTTTTACATTATTTTTTCAATAATAACATCTTTAAATATTAAATCGACTTGATATATGGTTTAAATATTTGAAATTATATTCTTTTTAAATTTTGATTTCATGGGTTACTTGAAAATGAATATTGATTGACTTATTTATATCTCTATAGTATGCAATTTTGTGTCGATAAACCAATAGACTTATGATTGTTGGTAAATCAATGAATTTTATGATTGTTCGGATTTAATTTAGTTCAAATAAAGATTGCGTTCCTCTAACGCCTCTTCTTAAATTGGTTATAGAATTTGAAAATTTTCAATACCCGTACATGTGTAAAGACAATTTTTGAGGAGTGTCTAAACTGATTTTTGAGTCGATTCTAATCTAGAATTACTATATTAATGAGGCCATTGACATTTTTATGGACCTTGTTTGTATTAATTAATTGTTTCATAAGAAGTATAAAAAAGAACTCGCGTGGTTTAATTTTACAAATGTAATATATTTTGCTTACTGTACATCCCCAAGAAACTTGTAACTTTTGTAAAGTTGTCAAAGGTAATTCATACGCTTTATATTATTCCATTAATTAATTATTTAGAGAAATGACATAAGCAATTCTAAAAGGAAAAGATAAATGAACATAAACGGTTGGATTTTGAGTTGAATTTCATGCACGTTTGCAATGATGGATATGAAAAAATTGCTAGTCCTTACATTATGTCTGATTTTGATGTTTAACATGTGGCTTTTATTCATACGTTTTATTTAGTTTTGTCTCTATACATTACCTAACTAGTTGCATTATTTTATATCTTTCGGATTTTTTATGACATATTAATTGATGTTACTTTTATTTGGAACTTTTAAACATGATTGATTGATTGTTTAATCGGGGTTAAAATTTTCTGATATTAGTTTTTGTTTAAATAAATAATCTATCAGCATGAATATAAGTATATCTAATAAGATTTGTTTCATTCCTCGAAGAGAATACAAATTGGTGGCAAAATAAAAACCACCATAAGAATAGTCGTAGTACTTCTGATCACCACGGAAAGTTGAAACCTACAAAACAAAAAGAGTTCTAAAGATAATATATTAAATGTACAAAATTAATTCGAAGCTCTAAAAGAACTAATATATTAAATCTATTATATTGGGTAATAATTTTGTATTACAAAACTACCACTTTTCTTTTAATTTGTACTATGTAATGGTAAATCAGAAGTTTACTAGTTCATATATATTTATTAGTTATATATAATCGATTAAACCGTTCCGATCAATAATGATGCGATAAATGAGAATTTATATAGATGATTTTATTATTATTATTATTATTATTATTAACCTACCCAAACAAACCAGAAAATAAGTAACCATAGTTAACCTCACTCTTCTTTTTCCTTCTATAAAAACTAGGTCTAGATCTCTTCATCTCTCATTCTCTTCTATCTCCAAAATACCCTTTCCATTTTCCCTTTATTTCCTTTGCCGCCCCTAGGGTTTAATTACATTCCGCACATGGCTTCTGCAGATGTCGAGTACCAGTGCTTTGTCGGAGGTCTCGCATGGACCATCAACGACCGTGCTCTCGAAGAAGCCTTCAGTGCTTACGGCGAGATCGTCGATTCGAAGGTCCGTTTGTCGCAGTGATCGGACTCCAGATCTGACTCGAATCCAACCCGACCTGGGCCTCCATGTCTATGATCTGTGATCCTTGATCTGTTATTTTGTGTTACTACTCGATAATCTCTTGTTACTATTCTAAACTGTTTTCTAAAGTCTCGCTGGTACGTTCCATCTTCATACCCTCTGGGCCGAAGATCGATCGATTCTAACAATTTTTAGTTTTTTTTTTGAGATTTTGTTGATTTTTTTTCAGATCATTAACGATCGTGAGACTGGAAGATCCAGAGGCTTTGGCTTCGTTACTTTCCGTGATGAGAAATCGATGAGAGATGCTATTGAAGGAATGAACGGTCGGAGTCTCGATGGAAGGAATATAACCGTCAACGAAGCACAATCTCGCCGAAGCGGCGGCGGAGGTGGTGGTGGAGGATTTGGAGGAAAAGGTGGGTACAACCGTGGTGGAGGCGGTGGATATGGTGGTCGCCGTGAAGGTGGATATGGAGGTGGTGGATACGGAGGTGGACGCCGTGATGGTGGTGGATACGGTGATGGTGGATCTCGTTACTCAGGTGGCGGCGGTTCTTGGGCTTAGGTTAAGGCGTTTTAGGGTTTGAGTGAGCTTCGGCGCTTATTTTAGGGTTTAATGGGTTTGCTTGTTAGTGTCTGGTTTCTATCGATATTTTTTCTTGTATTATCAGGAGTTTTAAAACATGAAAGTGGAATGAAGTAAATGCTTTCTTTTCAATTCATTTGTTACCTCTCTTTTTTATTTTTATATGAAGAGTGGAAAATAAACAAATAAACATTTCTTTAAATAAATAAATTGATTAAAAAATATTGTATAAAACGGTGATAATTTTTCATAATAATTTCCAAGGTGAGCAAGCTGTCAACGCCGGTACGGCGGTCTCTCAGCGGATTTTCGGTCGTTCCTTTTCTCTTCCTCCCATGCATGGCGGCGCTGTTAATAAAAAACTATGGTTTTTGTAGGGTTTTGTCCTTCGTAACTTTTGAGCTTTAGGCCCATAATGAAATGATATTAAGTTTATTTTTGAAATTATAAATTTATTTTATATATTTTTTTACAATTTTATTTCTTTTAAATATCCTCAATTTTTTTAGACAACTAGACACGTGATAGTTGGATTATTACATTTTGAAAAATATTATTATCAAATGAATTAATTTAATCTCTATATAATTTTAAAAAATTAAATAAAATTAAATTAAAATTTACATGTATATAATAAGGCATATATTAATTCAACTCATGAACATCTTTACTTATTATGGTCTAGTAATAACGGGGTGTGATAAAAATAACCCAATTAGGCCTATTGTATGGACTATAGAAAATTTAGGTTTGGGTTGAAGTTTTTGCACCACTGTCTAAAACACCACCAATAAATTTATTATATGGAAATAAGGTTAATTGTATTATTTGATACTTAAATTTAGTTTTAAGGTTCAATTTAGTACTTCATTTTTTTTGTCTAATTTAGTACTTAAGTTTGACTTCAAGGTACAATTTGATATATAGGTTAAACAACATCACGTGGCCTGGTGAATGTTTGACAAATGTGCTATTGTAAAAAAAAACATAAAAAAAAACTCATGTACTAAATTGAATGTCAAAACAAATTTGTTCTCTTTGATTCTTAGATTCTCCATTACTCTTGTATGAGGATCAAAATGAAAGTTTGTGACAAAAGTAAGAAAGGACACCAAAGCAAGCTAGGTAAAAACAACAAAAGCCACGAGTGGAACAAGCACAGTGAGTATGCCGGAGACGGAGCACCACCACCAACCCCTTCAAGGCCATACTATAAGTGAAAACAGTAGAGAAAAAGCAAAGCAAGTAAACGGAATAGTAAAGAAAACGATAAAGGAAAAGAGGAGCATGGTTGAAGAAAGGAAATAGCGAGTTAAGGTCTGAAAAAAGGGGGCCACCACAAGCACAAAACTCGGTTATAATGCTTTTGAATTTTGAGATTTTAGTCCTAACCAGATGGTAGCAGTTAAATTTATCTGATTAAAATTTACTATTAGTCTCGTATTATGTGTAAGATTGTAGATTTAGTCCATGTTCTCCAATTGAATTATTCTTAGTTTTTATATTTTTTAAATTTCGAAATTTCAATTTTAATGCAAACAACAATTGTTAAATTTATTAACTGGTTTTTTGTGAGTAATAAGTGAAAACAATAACCTAACATTTGATCTAACCTAAAATTATAAATTTCTAATAGCACAATGACTAAAAATGATCAAAATATAATACAAGGACTAAATGCACAATTTACACATAGTAAGAAGAGTTCTAATATAGGTTAAATTATGTTATTGGTCCATGTACTTTACGAAAGTTGTGGATTTAATTTCTACACTTTAATTTGATCATTTTTAATTTTTGTACTTTTCAAATTTTAAAATTTAATTATCACCAAACAATAACTGTTAAATCCATTAAGTTTTGATATTTCCAAAATCTAACACAAAAATATATCATTAAATGTGTAATACCATGTTAACTGATTATTTTCACATATTATTCACTAAATATCTAATTAATGGGTTGGCAAATATCATTTGCGTCAAGACTGAAGTTTCAAAATTCGAAAAATACATAAATTAAATCTATAACTTTTACACAAAATACAGGAATCAATAGTAGAATTTAACCTCTCTATTGATTACAAAATAACGAAACAGACACGAAGCCAACGTTGACTTTTATATATGCACTTTAGGGGAAAGGACAGAACAAGATCAGCATAAGAACATACGAATCTTTGCCCCCACCATATCTTGCTTTGGTCTCTTTGAATCTTCCAACATTAGAATCAATGTACGATGAAAAATACCAATGTACAATTTTTGTATAAAATTCCAATACCATATATATATTATATACTTCTTCCATGCTCTAATTCATAACTCGAAACCATTTAGATGAGATTAATTTATGATGAGATCAAAAACTTTCACGATATCATTATTTAATGTTTTTGACAAATACAGGGACAATGTTAGAGATCACAGAGCAATTTGTAATTTAAATCTAGTCCTTTTGAGATGAATTTTTAAGATAAAAGTAATACAGAAGCTTAGGAGTCAGATTGTATTTTAGTTTCTCTACTAAAAAAATAAACAAATTAATCTTTATTTTTTATTAAAAACTTCACCATACTGTTAAATTGACATGGTATAACGTGCATCTTATTGTTGACGTACGAGAAATAATTTTTAACAATAGAAATAAATGAAATTTTTAATAGAATGATCAATTTACTTTTTGATTTAACGTATATTGATTAATTCACTTATTTTTTAAGTAAAGAAAATAAAATGCGATATGATTTCTTATATAGAAATCTCCTTATACTTTTACGGATTTTTAATTCCGCCCATAATTTCTATAAAAAATTATGAACAAATATAAGAATTTAAGGTTAAAATCTCCAAATAATCTCATTATTTTATCCCTTATCTATTTGCAATTTGCATGGGCTCGTGTCCTCTTGCTACATCACATCTTTTACATTTTATATAAGCCACATATATACATGTATCTACTAACTTTTCAATGCTTCTTTCCTTAGAAATGGGAATCACAACAAAAAAATAAAAAAAAAATCAGTCCAATTGTACCCAAAATATACTTAATTTGTGATATGAATTTATATAGCAACCCTAGCGTAATCTAACAATATTGATTTTACCGATTGAGTCTTAATTCGATTGGTATCGGTATTATTGTTAGTGTAGGAGTCATGGGTTCGAGTGTGTTAAAGCTCATTATCTTCCTATTTAGGGTTGAGGAAGAGTTATGAGTAGTTCTAAGCATTATATATAAAAAAGTAAATATGATAAGAACTTATAATAAAATTAATATTAAAAAAATAATAATAATTTTACGATTCGTAATATTCGTTACGATAATTTCAAAAAAAAACACTTCAACTATTGCAATTTAAATCCGGGAATGCCCAAGTCATATTCATACAATTATTGCCATTTGCCTTTGCATATTCCCTCCTATATACCCCTATACCTTTTGTTTTCACCCCCCTTCCTAGGCCTTCCCTTTGCAAATAAAATAATTCAACCAATTGGGAAAAAAATTATTCCATTCTCCCAAATTTTACTTTGTTCAAAGATTGAATTGAAAAGGAAAAACCCATAAAAAGGCACTAATTTTATTCTTCTCACTTGAGTTGATATTTACGAAATTAATTAAAAATTTGACTAATGCAAATGCATCTATTAATTAATAGTATAATTACAGTGAGAAAATATATCGTTCCCACAAAGACTAAGAGTATTAGTAATTATTGTATTTCTATTATTTAACCGAATAATTTGAGTGATTGATTTAAAAACTAAAATTAACTAAATTATTTAACTAATGAACACGACAAAGAACAATTCAGGAAAATAATCGATTAACAACCAAGAAACAAAATAATACCTAGGAAAGAAATCGCTTAAAAGGCCATGTGGAATGAGTCATCCCGTGTGGCTCTTGTAGCTTGCTCCAATTTCTTAGTTTTCGCTCGTTTTTCACTTCTTTTGCTTCCAAATGCTCTATTAAGTATAAAAAACGTGAATTTAAAGGATTAGGAGCATAAAATTCACAATTAACATCGAATAATCTCCCAAAATGCATTAAGAATGAGATTAAAATATGTTAATTTTAGCGCTTATCACGAGTCTAAGCTATATATATTCAAAGTAAGTTGTAACTTTTTCACCAATAAAAAAAATTCCCCACAATAATTATAATTTGGGGTCTTTGAATTTAATAATTAAGTTTTGAAACATGTACAGTTTCTTTAATCCATTTTAATGTCTGAACTTAGTAATTAAGTTATTTTAGTATCTAAACTTATATTCTTTAAAAGTATGATAATATAATACTTTAACGGAATCTAAATTCATATCAAAATAAGAAGAATCATCAAATTTTTATCTACCAAAGTGAATTGAAAAAAAAGGTATAGATACTAAAATGAACGTAATTAACAAAATTTAAAGGCTAAACATTATAATAATATCGTAATTTACACAAACAAAGCTACAAACACTTCTTATAAATTCTTTGATCCGAATAATTTTAATATAACTAAAAAATATCCCACTTAAAAAAAGCACAAAAAAAACC
Organism: Gossypium hirsutum; assembly: GCF_007990345.1. Taxonomy (NCBI): domain Eukaryota; kingdom Viridiplantae; phylum Streptophyta; class Magnoliopsida; order Malvales; family Malvaceae; genus Gossypium; species Gossypium hirsutum. The sequence continues at coordinate 111,830,870 of NC_053426.1, forward strand.
AATGGATTTTTTCGGGTGAATGACACCCAAGGTGATTAAGTTTGCATTTTGGTTATTCAATTTCAAAAAGTTATAAAATGGTTAATAAACAATTCAAAACTCAAAAGTTTTTATTTAAATCACCGGGTTGTTAAAATTGTTACTTTATAACCTTCTCTGTTCACACCGTCTGCAACAATTAAAAACTCTCATTCCCCTTCTCTTCTACAGTTCATTTTTTTTCATAAAATAACTTTGAACGTTACGAATTTGCAAACCAAAACTCAAACAACTTTCTTCTCTAATATTCGACATTGGCCGTCAGATCGACTTGGAACTAAGGTACGTTCTTCAACTCATCGATGGGTATCGATTCACAGTATTGATCATTGAATTGTTGCTTGGAGATTACTAGCCGGTCTTTTCTTAAAAAAAAATAATAACCCAGTAACTTAAATAAAATTTTTTGAACAGTTCAATAATTATTTTGTAATTTTTTAAAGTTAAGTGACTAAAATATAAATTTACTAATAATTCAACCACCGTGGTCCTCCGTGGATGCAGTTTACCAAATTTGAAAGGCTTGAAATGATTAACAAAATCATTGCAAAAAAGGGCAAAAACAGAATTGGACTAAAAGGACCACTTAGCCAAAGAATGATAAATATTCCATGAAAGTTGTAGGGAGTAACTTTCAAGCAATCATCACTGTGAGCCCCCCATTTTATGTGAATGTGAGAACCCTTTGCAACTTGAGCACTAGCTGGCCATTACCTTATTGTGTGAACCAGTGCTGGTTGGTATAGGGTAAATCATCAAAAGAATAATGTGCTATCACATTGAAAAAAATCCCAGAAAAAAAAAACCGAGCTCTTTGCCCCGTCGATGGATCAGACCAGCATCACGAAGGAATCGTCGTCGATTATGAATCTTAAAATCGAAATTAGGCGGACTTTACAGTGAGGGTCTAGTTGCAGGATATTTAGTGATGGCATAGTAAGGTCCCTATAGGTTGGGGCTAAACTATATACTCAACTTGCATAGGCTAAAAACAGTACCATGGTATCACTCCACCGTCCTACCAATTTTGATGCTGTCTTTGTGGATTTTGACTTGTTATTCCAACCAAGATATTTAGCTTCTTTTCTTCCTCGAAATTGCTTCGAAAATGTCGTCCATCGCGTTTTCTAAAGACGGAATCTAAGGGTTCATGCAAATTGTTTACGCAGTTTGGATGATGAATCACTTTTGTTCGGAGTTATGTACAGAGAAATGGTCTGTTAATCCGACTGTAAGTAAATAAACTGATATGGATTTTGAACAGTCTAAGACTCCTTGTGAATGCATACTTGTTGCAGATACCAATTTACTGGGTATAAGTTTCGTAAAATTCTTTATGTTAGAAAATAGATTACATTAGATTAAATAGTAAGCTAGTCATTTCTATTAAAAGTTTTATCTATTTCAGTGGCTGACAGAATAACCAAATAGTTACACGTGGCGTGCCAAGTGTATCTCAATTTTTAATAAAAAAAACCAGTTTGATCTTTAATGTAATGAATAGGGACTAGTTTACTCAATTTTTGAACAATATTTGGTATTGTAGACCTGAAGTCAGTTCAGGTATGGTTATGGATCTTTGGAGGGAGGTACAAAGTAACAAAGGATATGGACCATCCTAAAAGAAAAAGAAATCAAAATAAGGGCAAATAGTTCAAATCAAATTTCCATTAAAAACAACAATAATTACTGTACTACAAGGCAATAAAATTGAAGAACATCTAAATCTTTTTTTCATATACAGCAGTGTTCTGTTTTATTTTTATCTGGTAACAGCTTTTGAGGTGTTCTGTACATTTTAGGACCATACAATAATTTACCAATGTACTGTTATGTTGATGCTATGATCTCTGTGTGTGTGTGTGTTTTTTTTTTGTCATTTGCATGTCTTTAAACGAGTGCAATAAATTAACAATATGTGCAGTTTTCACTTTCCCTTGTAATGAACTCATTGATCTTGAAAAACATGTAATGTTTTTGTTTTCTCCAAAAACAATCACGGGGGAAATTTCGATTTTCGATTCAAGAAGGAAAATTAGACACATCATTTTTCCAGGAAATCAAACAGCCCCCAAATTGTAAGAAAGAGTATCATTAAAACTAAAGAGTCCAAAACTTTACTAATAAATCACGTCTATTAAAAAGCCTAAAAGGTTAGAGGCTTAATTGAGCATAAATTAAAAGGCTAAAAGGTGCTGACAGGATGTTAACTGCAAATTGGTAGTTGTATGTTTAAGTGCGTTTTTTTTATTTTATTTAAGAGTTGGGAGGAATTTATGGGTAATTTAGGAGTTATATATATGAAAAAGAAAGAAGTTAAAAGGTGTATTTGAATACAAGCTAATAAGATATTTTAAGGTCTAAGATCTCTAGTGTGTAGTGTCTAGTAGCCATGTTGGGCTTGATTAAATCTTGAGTTGAGTCATGTAAACCTAATATTTTACATATTCTTTACCAGTTAACCCGATATACATTGGTAAAGTATGTTAAAAATTTATTTAAGTGTACATAAAATATTAAAATTCATTTAAATAAAGTGATAAATATTACGAGCTCAATAGCTCATACATGGATATTTGAAATAAAATGAATAGTTCAAGCAACATATTTATAAGGGATAAGGGAACATTTAGTACCTGAATTTGGTAGTTTTTTCTAACTTAGCCTTATACTTTTTTTTCCTAACAAATTTTTCTAATACCACCTCATTGCATGGACCAAAATTGAGAAATGTTGCCAAATGTTGGGACTAATGTTAACTAAAAAAAAGTTCATGAATCAAATAGAGAAGAATTACTAAATTCGGGGACTAAATGATGTTTTAACCCTGTTTATAAGCTTAAAGAAACAAAACTTTTCCCATTATTTGGGTTTTGATTTTCCATCATCATGCATTGGAAGGCATATATCTTCTAATACTGTATAGTCAACTAAAATAACTTTTGTTGTAGATGAAATAGATATTTCCAAACTCCCCCCAAAAGATTATCCCTCAAATCAATCAGTTCATAGAACTTGACATGATTATCAACTCAAAAAGAATAAAACAAAGCTTTTTTTTTTTTTTTGACTGTTAATACATTATTCATCAAAATTTAGGTGCTTAGACTTAGTAGATACTGATTCTCATACATTTCCTCTTCTTCATCATCTTTTTTTACAATTTTGTGGTTCTTAGGGAGACAAATCACTTAAAATTCTTACAACATGGTGTCCAAAATTTCTAAGCCAATTGTCCATATACCCCTCACCTCACCACCCCCTTCACTACCTCTATAAATATCAGCCATTGCCAACTCTTTTGCTCATACCATCATCACCATCATCATCATCATCCCCTTAGTGAATATCATATTATTAGCTTTTATATTATGGCATCAAGCTCAATGTCGTCCCAAGGTTCTAGTTCATGGACAGCCAAACAAAACAAAGATTTTGAAAAAGCTTTGGCTGTTTATGACAAGGACACACCTGACCGTTGGTACAATGTTGCCAAGGCTATCGGAGGGAAAACCGCGGAGGAAGTGAAGAGGCACTATGAACTGCTTGTGAAAGATGTGAAGCAAATTGAATCAGGCAAAGTGCCATTCCCTAACTATAGGACCACTGGTGGCAGCAACACCCAAGGTAACACTAACACCAGTTATGGTCTCAAAACGGAGTGAATTATATATATATATACACATTTGACATGTTTTCATCAACCTTGTTTCATTGCTGTTCCTCATGTCTGACCATCTAACTTTTCATTGATTCTACTTTTCCCTATACTTGCAATTTATTTGATTTCATGTGCATAACCCTTTTAAAATGGTTTAATATAACTTTTAGTCCCTAAACTTGGTATTTAGGTTTGATATTAAATCTTCAATCCTCGAATAATAATCCTTATTCCCCTTATGAAGAGAAAGAACAGTGACCTTTATTAAGAAAAGTATATATGTAGGGGGCCCATTTACATAATTTCCAATCATTTGCATGGAGTTCTAACAAGAATATATATATATATCAAACAAGCTGGAAATATCTCATTATTATTTTTTATTTTATGGCTAATTATCTTATATATTTTTGTGTTTAATTAATATTGCAGGATGAAAAATCAGAATCTGAATTAATGAAGATGATCAATGGACTTCTGGCATGTCATCATGCACCAACATTAAACAACAATGAACCCCATTATTATGCTGCTTACCTACTAGTATTAATGGTTGTACTAATTATAGAATAATCACAAAAGTAGTGAAATCTAAGTTTTGTTATGCTCTTATATATATATATATACATGCATGCATGCATGTCAGTATTGATGTATTAAGAAGAGGCACAAAAGCTGTGATCCTCACTTCCTCTATGTTCTCTTTTTGTTGTTATTGTCGTGAAAGAACAAAAATATCTTATTTGGAATATATATTAATTTTTATATATTTATAATATATGTATTTTGCTTTATTTTGGCCTGGTTTGCTTTTTATTTCAGGGCAAAAACAGATGGATTATGTAGAAGTTGAACCATATGCATGTCAAGCGATAATTTGATATTATTTGTTAAGGTTTAATTTTGTTTTTAGTCCCTCTATTATGTTGAAATTTGGGATTGATCTTTTTTTTTTGAAAGAAAGAAATGATACCTTAATTTGATATGATTTAGGTCTTTTACCTTTGTAAATTTTAGTAGTAGGTAAAAATAAAAATCTATATAGTCACTATTAATGGTATTTGTTAACAATATTATCAAATTGGGTTTACTATTGATATTATAAAAATCAAGAGACTAAATTATGTCAAATTAAAGTAGAGAGAATAAATCCTAAATTTCAACGTGGTAAACAAAAATAGTAATTAAACCTTTATTTACTTTGGATAAATTTTAGATTTTTTTTTTAGAGTTTCACTATTACAAATACAACTAATACATTCAAAAGTTCAATGCAATCATCTTGCCCGAGTGGCTTTATCTCAAGCATCTCCTCACACTTATGAGATTGCTCCTCCGAGCTTGTTGCTGTTTCTTTTATCGGATATTTCTGTGATCTCTCACGAGATTGGACAATAGAAAATGGGTGTATCGGAGGAGCCTGTCAGCTTGAGGTTAGTTTGTGTCCTCCTCTTGCACTTTTCTTGTATGTGTTTTTTCGTGAAATGAAATGATCTTCTATCTAATATATACACAAATGATGATACCATCACTCAATCTTAATCTGAATACATTATTAATCCAAATCATTGTTCCGAGAAAGTTATCATTTGTTTAATTTATTAATATATTTTCGTGTGACCAAAATAAAATTGAAGTTCAAGTCTTACCTTTTGTAATTATTCCTTGAATTTAATTATTTAATTTATCACTTATAATAAATTATTTTAATTGAGATTATTATTATATTTATAATTTAAAAAGATATATTTTTTGTATGTGGTATTGTATTTTGTGTATAAAGACGATGAAAGAGTATATCTGTGGGAAATGGCGACCAACTAATCTAAACTGTCCCGTTGTAGCTTTTATTCGGTTCAAGTCTTGTCAAATTTTTAGGTCTATTTTTTAGGTTTGGGCTTGTAGCGACGTAAAAATTTTAGTTTCGCTTGGTCGCTAATTGTGGCGATTTATTAAACATTTGAAAACTAACTTTCGATTTTATTAACAAAGGGAGTCGCCACCGATCCTTTTTATAGGTGTGATTGGACACCTAATAAATTTATTTTTAAAACAAAAAGAATGCCAAGTTTAGGTCTACATGAAAGTCCAGAGAAAAATTAGGGTTCGGGAGTCGATTACGCGCGAGGAAGGTATTAGCACCCTCACGACGCCCAAAATTGGTATCTTATAAACAAGTGTTGTCTTAATTTTCAAAATTGCAAGTCCAAAGTAACATTGAATCGTGATCCAATCAAAACGCGAGAAATTTCAAGTTTCGTTTTCTTTTGAGAAGGATATACCGTTTTAACACGAGTCGATTGATATTCACCCAACATAGCGATGAAATCGATGACATAGTGCTTAAATCGGTACGTTGCCTTGCTTATTGAAATAAATAAAAACACAAATAAATATTTTAAGATAATGAACAGCGGGGTAATATATAAAAATGGGCGGGAAATGAAAGATAATAGTTGGAAATACATCAAGGCACATAATACATACAACAATAATATTTATAACAATGACAATGCACGTGATATTAAATGTAACAATAGTATCAAATATGAGAACACAATCAGAACACGATGATAATTAAGAGTATATATGTAAAATATATATATAAATAGTAATAGTGTTAGAAATATACTATATATAGTGTTTGAAGTATATACATAAGATAGTAAAAAAGGTATATGTAACTTGTACTATTAAAAATGTACATAGGGTAATATATACAAAAATTTAACTAATAATATTGAAAATACATGTTCATAATATATATAAAACATATATATAATATAATATTAAAACATTTTACATAATATATACACATATAATTACAATGTTAAAAAAACATATTAATATTAATAATAATACTAATATTACATAAAGATATACTTATATATATATATTAAAGATATGTGCATATATGATATAATACATGAATAATACGATATTTAATATATATGTAATATGTATAATAAAAATAATAATATATATAATATATAAAATATATACGTATATAACAAAACATATACTACAGTTAATGATTATAATAGTAATGGTATTAAAATACAAAAAAAGAACAATGTAACATAACAAAAATACTATATATATAAATCTATGTACATAAATAGAAATATACACTATTATAATAATAATAAATATAATAACAATATTGAAACACAAAAACAAATACAATAAAGATATTGAAATAAAGTAATAAAAATAAGCCTACGTAAATATATATATATATATACACATATATACATAAAACATATTTAAACATTGGTAATAATAATAATAATGTTGAAATATAAAGGCAAGTATAGCATTAAAAATATTAAAATAGAATAAATAAAAAAACTAAATACAAATACATATATATACGCATATAACAAAAGTACATACTAATAATAATAATAATAATAATAATAATAACAACATCAATAATATGAAAATAACAAGGATATTTAAATAAAAAAATGAAAATAAACGAAAACAGGACTAAAATTAAACTAAAAACAAAGTTGTGGGGTAGATTTGAAAAGAAAATAAGGAGGAGAGGACCAGATTGCAATATGCGCGCAACATGGGAGGACCGAAAACAGAAATATCCCCAATCGTTAAAACGCAGCGCTTGGTACGGGGCTAAATTGAAAACCTCAGAGAATTAGGTGGCCAAATTGCAAAATCATAGGAACTTAATTGCGAACCCTCAGAAAAGCGGAAGGGCCAAATGCGAAAATTGCCCACTGAGTTAAAAACACGCGGATCCTGAAGTGGGTTCAGGTCGAATCGGGTCGGGCCAAGTGAAACGACGTCGTTTTGGGGTTAAATGCCAGCCCCCAAAACGACGTCGTTTTGGGAGGCTATTTAAAGGCCAAATTTTTTAGAAAATCTCATTTGCAACAGTAGAAAGGAAAAAACAAAAGAGAGGGGTGAGGGAGCTGGGCGATTTCCAGCCTGGGGGGAAAGGACGGTCCGGTCACTGGACCGGAGCCGGCGCCGGCGCCGGCCACCGTACATGGTGGCCGAAAAATCGAAAAGGTTAGTTTTTTTTCTTTTTTTTGTTATTTTCGTTTTATTATTTTATTATATTATTTAATATGTATACGTATAAAATAGAAGGCCGATACTGAAATGAAGAAAAAAAAAAGAAAATCACCTTAGTGTTGATATCGATGCTTGGTTGTTTGGATATTTTGCTTGTATTTGAGTACTAATTAAAACTGCTACTTTGATTATAGACTTGAGACATTTCTCTTGTTTTTTTGTATTTTAAACTGTCTAAAAAAAAAGAAAAGAAAAGGGAACCCTTTTACAGTTTTTTATTTGGGTTTTTATAACTCTTTTTCACCTATTTTTTTATTACTTCTGTCTTGTCTGATTGCAGGGAATGGGCACGGACGGTGGAGTGTGTGATGGCTCAGCACGCGCGGGGCGTGGTGGCCGACATGGTGGAGCAGTGTGGCTTTCCAAAATTTTTAGAGTTTTGGACCTATCGGGTTTCACTGTTTTGGATTGGTGTTGGGTTTTAAGTGTTTAGGTTAGTTTGGGTTTTGGTTGTAACTGTGTTTTGAGTATTTGTATTTGGGCCTGGGCAATTTAAATGGGTCATTTGGTTTTGATTGTAAACAGGCTAAAATTGGCCTACAACAGGGCTCAATCAAAAAATGAGCTTAAAATTTTAATTAACGGATTTAACTGTTATCATTTAGATTAGAAGTGAAATTTCAAATATTAAAAGTACAATAACCAAAATTAATTAAATTAAAATTAATAAACTAAAATTCGTAATTTATACATAATACAAAGGCTAATATCAAAAGCTTCATAAAATAAAATAAAAATTATAATTATTATAAAGATAATGTTTTATAATGTATGTATGTATGTGTATATATATACATGGCCCACATACATCATCAAAAGAAACGGAAAACGAAAGACGTAAGCCCATAGCAAATTTTGGGCAAAAGGCCTTTCACCGTTTGACTTTTGTTCTGCATTTATCATTGTGAAGCCGAGCACGGTTGGGGCCTTTGACTTTTTATTTTTTTCCTCGGTTAAAATATATCACAAGTGTCTATATTTTTATAAATTTAGAATTTAGTCTCTGTAGTTTTAATTTTAGAAATTTAATTCTTCTACTTTTTTAGATTTCAAAATTCAAGTTCAAATATTAACACTGTTAAAAATTATTTTGTTAAATTTAAATTCATTACAATATTACATTTTTAATTACATGACTACCAAGTGAGTATTTGTTTGTTTCAAAACGGGACACTAACAAATTTAACCCCCAAAAGATAAGCAGGGGTATGGCCTCCCTTCCTTTTTTTCTCTTTTCCCATACACCAAGTTGTAAGTTAATAGTAAATGGCAAAATTATATTTTAGCCTAAAAAATTAGGGTAAACTATACTCTCAGTACTGTAGATTAGTACCTATCGATGAGTAGAAAAATATACCTTAGATCCAAGTCGATCTAATGGCCAGTGTCGGAGATCAATGAAAAAAATTGTTTGGATTTTTGTTCTTCGATGATGTTCGAAGCTGTTTAATGAAAATTAAACTGTAGAAGAGAAGGGAAAGGATAACTTTCAACTGGTGCAAGTGGTGAGAACGGAGAGGGCCATACACAAACTATTTTAATAGCCTAGTGACTAAAATGAAAACTTCCAGATAGTTCAATAACCATATTTGTAAGTTTTTGAAGTTGAATGACTAAAACGTAAACTAACTAATAGTTTAATAACATTGGGTGTAGTTTACCCAATCTCGATTCCAACTACAAAATTTCTAGTTTCACCTCTAATGGTTATCAATTAACAACAGTTAGTAATGCTATCAATTTAGCCCCATTAATAACGTTATAGAAACCGGGATTGAATTGTATGAAATTGAAGTATAATAACTTAAAACCATAATTGGACCTTTTGAAAATAAATAAATTAAAATATTAATTAATATATAATAAAACTAATTGAAATATTAAATTTAAAAAAATATTCTAAGTAATACAACGTTGAAAATTGAAATTAGTGGCTCATTGGTTTGGTTTAATTACTAGTTACGATTTGTGTAGTTTGCGATGTTGGGCAGTGAGCTTCACACCTTCGATTTCCACCAAAGCAAGCAATATGCTCAACTTGGGTTTATTTATTTAGTTATTTATTCAATGGCAATATTATTAGAGCCCCCTAATCTTTTATGGAATTCTTTGAAGAATTCCCATGCAAATTTACATATTATACCATGCCCCCTAAATCGATTATTTTATTTTAAGGTAAACTACATTCAATGTCACTAAATTGTTAGTAAATTTACGTTTTGGTCATTCAACTTCAAAAGTTACAAAATGATTATTGAATTATTCGAAAGTTTTCATTTAAGTCACTGGGATATCAAAATCACTATTGTATGATCTTCTCTATTCAAACTGCTTGCACTAATCGAAAGCTCTTATTTTTCGTCTCTTCTATAGTTCAAAATTTTTTTTTATGAAAATAATTTTCTACTTCGATCTCAGACATTGACTATCGGATTGACTTGGATCCACCATACCAATCATCAAATCATCGTTTAAAACTTCCTAACCAATTTTTTTTTTTAAATTTACTTCGCGTGATAAGATATCAACAAATTTTTTACTAAACTAATGCACTTTGAGGTAATCATATAAGAAGATAATGCAAGGCAATTTGTGTGATTTAATTGAAGATAAATTGCGCTTTTTTTGATAATAGGAAGGATTAATTTTTAGAAAAAAATATCATAGAGGTCCCTATACTAAAAGTTAAATTATATTTTGTCCCTTTTAATTAACAACTAGTTAAATTAGTCCATATACATTATATCAAAGAACAATTGATTTATTCTATTAAAAAACCGACTCATTTATACTATTAAAAATTAATCCTTATATATCAGCATGAGGTACATAAAGCACGTATTGTTGATATAAATGTAAAAGTTAAATATACCCATATCTTTTGACACACCTCACTGCCAAATTTGGTTTTTTCTTTTTTTTTCCTTCAATTATTATAAATTCATCATTGAGAACAATGATAACTTGGAGAAAGAAAAAGAATTAAAAATAATATCAATAGTGAACCTTACTGGCACCAAGATGCATGGTTCAAAAAAGAAAATATATAATAAATGGTAAATAGCATGGCCATGAATTACAAAATTATGGACAGCTAGGTAAGTGGACCCATAATTATAACATTTCTCTAAAAATTCTGTCATGAACTTTGGCTTTTTGGAAAATAAAATATTCATCACCTAAAGCACATTGATTTTATTTTATTTTCCAAATAAAGCACAATGATTTAACTTAATTAGTATTTGTACTATTGTTAATATAAGAAGACGAAGGTTTGAGTGTGCTGGAACGCATTATCTTTTTATTTAAGGGTTGGGGAGGGGCTATAGGTAGTTCTAAACAACCCCGTTCTTGATGTTTTTTGAATCCTAAGGCAAAACAATGAATCAAGACCCTTTTTAAAAAAATTGTAAATGTAATACAATAAAAAAAAATGGGACCTTTTTTCTTTTCTGACTGCAATGAAGTGTTGATAAGAAAACTTAAAAGGTTGAAGATTTTTTTTTTCTATGTTAAAAAAAGTTTTGGGCCCCTTCTAGCCTTATGCTCTGGGCGACCGTACTCCTAAACTATCTCCAAGGTCGGGTTTAGTTTTAGGCATTATATAAAAAAATAAAAACTGAAAATCGTAAACTCATATCATATGAAGGGAAGTAAATCAAAATTGTTTTATACTCAAAATAAAAATATATTTTTTTAATTTTAGAATTTCATATTTTTTTAATATTTTTTTCTTTTATCTTTACCAAGTAACAACCTTAAAATAATTTTATTAATTTTGAAAAACCTAAATGTTTGAAACATAATATTATATAAACATTAGCTTTAATAAGTGTTTAACACAGACACATAAGGGTCAATTCCATTGTATGTACCTAAATTATGGTTCAAATTTTAAATTGATCTCTTAATTTCAAAATATTGTAATTGAGTACTTAAAATATCAATATGACCATCAACTTGAGCATTGTGAATTATATTCAAAACGCTGGATCAAATTTTAAACACGAGTATACTTATAAGGGGCATTAAAGAAATAAGTGGTACACACTTGTTTAAATTTCATCAATGTTACACATGTTACAAATTAACATTCCAAATGTAAGTTAACAATTAATTGACAAAAAAACCTGATTGATATTATATTCATATTTTGAAGATTCGATTTGAAAAATTTTAAAATTTAAAGGCCAATTTAAAATTCGAACTATGATAATGAGAACATGAGGGAATGTTCTAGTAAAGTAACTATAGTGTTTGTGAGGATATTCTTGCATACTTCAGTTATTTACTTTTTAGAAAATATTTACTGCATGACATTAATCACTATTATTGATGATTAATACCCTGATTTTGACTAAGAAAAGAATTCTTATGAACATGTGACATGTGTCTTTTATTTGTAACTTCAACCTCTTTATTAGAGTGAAAAAACACAATTTCTCGTATTTCACAAACTCTTTTACAAATTTCAGATCTTTGAAGCCGTGCAAGAAACATCGCTGAAACTTCCACTTCCTTCTCTTTGACTCATCACCCTCTAAAAGACACCATTTTTAAAAAAAGAACAAAATCAAGCCCTTTGATTTCTCTCCATTCCTTAGGCCCACAAATTAAGAACCAAAAAAATAAAAACAAAATCTTCAAATTCAATGTTCAAAGCCCTTTCCTTTTTTCTTTTCTCCATTTTAGTTCCCATTAATAAAATGAAAAGAAAATCATAGTCAAAAGAAAAAAAAAATGGAGCTTTAATGGTGAGGGGAATGGATGGCGTTAGCAGCAGAAACTTTAAAAATCAGATCAGGAAACTCCCAACTCCCCAACTCTCCTTCTTCTCTGTAGCTTTCTACTAATAGTAATCTAACAATTTTCTACGTGTTCTTTAATGGCGTTTGGTCGTTGTTGCAGTTGCATCAACCTTTTCTAAACCCCACCAATCTTCACTATATATACCCCTTTTGAACATAACAAAGAATACCCAAGTTTCTTCTCAAAAAAACCCTATCTTTGTTTGTGAAAAAGTATTCCAAAAAAGCTTTCCCATCTTTTTTGAACCACCCAACGCCATGAATGGTGAAGAGAACAATAGGGTTCAGATCCGGCAACGTACTAGATTGCCTGATTTCTTACAAAGTGTTAACTTGAAGTATGTTAAACTCGGTTACCATTATTTAATAAGTCATCTTTTGACTCTTTGTTTGATCCCTTTAATGTCTGTTATTGTTGTTGAAGCATCAAGGTTGAGTCTTGATGATGTTCATCAATTATGGCTTCAACTTCAGTACAACCTCGTTAGTTTCATTGTGTTTTCGGTTGTTCTTGTGTTTGGATCCACTGTTTATATCATGACCCGACCAAGATCCGTTTACTTGTTGGATTATTCATGTTATCTTCCTCCATCACATTTGAAAGTCAAATACCAACAGTTCATGGAACATTCAGAGCTAACAGGTGATTTTGATGAATCTTCATTGGAGTTTCAACGCAAGATATTGGAAAGATCAGGGCTTGGAGAGGAAACATGTGTGCCTGAAGCAATGCATTACCTTCCACCAAGACCATCAATGGCGGCTGCAAGACAAGAAGCAGAACAGGTGATGTTTGGTGCATTAGATAAGCTTTTTGCTAATACTAATGTTAAACCAAGAGACATTGGTATACTTGTTGTTAATTGTAGCTTGTTTAATCCAACACCATCATTGTCTGCTATGATTATTAATAAATATAAGTTAAGGGGTAATATTAGAAGCTTTAATCTTGGGGGTATGGGATGTAGTGCTGGTGTTATAGCCATTGATCTTGCTAAAGACATGTTACAAGTTCATAGGAATAGTTATGCTGTTGTGGTTAGTACTGAAAACATTACACAAAATTGGTATTTTGGGAACAAGAAATCGATGTTGATCCCGAATTGTTTGTTCCGTGTCGGGGGCGCCGCGGTTCTGCTATCGAATCGGTCTGTTGATCGGAGGCGCAGTAAGTATAAGCTTGTTCATGTGGTTAGGACACATTGTGGGGCAAATGACAAGGCATTCAAGTGTGTTTACCAAGAACAGGATGATAATGGTAAAACAGGTGTTTCGTTGTCTAAAGATTTAATGGCAATTGCTGGTGGTGCACTCAAGACCAATATCACAACATTGGGTCCCCTTGTTCTTCCTATAAGTGAACAAATCTTGTTCTTTGTAACATTAGTTGCCAAGAAATTGTTCAATGCGAAAATCAAGCCTTATATCCCGGATTTCAAGCTCGCGTTCGATCATTTCTGTATTCATGCCGGTGGGAGGGCCGTAATTGATGAGCTTGAGAAGAATTTGCAGCTTCTTCCGGTACATGCTGAGGCTTCCCGTATGACTCTTCACCGATTCGGCAACACTTCTTCGAGTTCGATCTGGTATGAACTTGCCTATACAGAAGCAAAAGGCCGGATGCGGAAGGGAAACCGTGTTTGGCAGATTGCATTCGGGAGTGGTTTCAAGTGTAACAGCGCGGTTTGGGTTGCGCTCCGGAATGTGAAGCCATCTCCTAATAATCCATGGGAAGATTGCATTCATAGGTACCCAGTGCAGCTCAATCTGTAGTTCTAATCAGTATGTTCATTTTCTCGATGGCTCGAGTGTTATCTTGTTTTTAAGTTCGGTCCCGACATAACACGGTGATCGTTTAGTCTCTTTTGGGGGGGGGGTTAATGTTCTTATTGTTGATTGTTATGAATGTAGTAGTGCTTGATCATCTTCTTGTACCTGGAATGATTTATACATATGGCGAATACAATGTTTGTACTTAAATGTTTTCCGGTTTTTGTAGCTTGCTTCCCTTGAAATCCACAGATTGAAGTCTGTAAAAAGATGTAATTGCATCAAATGACCAAATCATACTATTGAGTTAAATTTGTTGATAGGAATTTAGGATTGAGTCTTTTAAAAGCAAGTGGCAAGCATTTATTTGGGTACAAACAAACTTATGATACATGTTGGGATGTGATTGTCGATTGAAGTTTGAAGTTTGAGAATTTGAGTTATGACACTTTTAGTGAAAATTATGCAAATTGAATGAGTTTTATACGAGGTTTTAAAGTTGAAGGCTTTTTAAAGTCTCTTTAGCCACTAATAAATATTTGATTAGTTTCTAGAGTTCATCTATAAATTAAAGGGTAAATTACACTTATGGTCACTTTTGTTTATTTTACGTTATATTTTAGTCACTTATGTTTGAAATGTTATGTTACGTTATCATGTTGTAACATTTTAGTCATTGAGATATTAATTACCGTTAACAGTGTAACGGTAAGTTGACGTGGCACGTTAAATTATCATTTCAAATAAAAATTTTAGGTTAAATTATACAATTGCTTCCCATATTTTTTCCATTTTGAGCAATTTAATTTTTTCTTTTATGTTCTTTTAACTTTTTTTTCTTTATTTTCCATTTTCTTCTGCTTCCCCCTCAGTTTTCCTACATTCTCCATTTCTTTTAACATATCAGGAAGTCGAATTGGCAGTGAAGAAAGAATCATGGTACGAGTTTATGGGTTTTGATTATAGGCAATGATGGCTTTCAACTTCCTACTTCTTTCTTCACTGCCAATTCGACTTCTTAATATGTTAAAAGACATGAAGAAGGTAGGAAAATAGAAGGAGAAATAGAAGATAATGGAAAATAAAGAGGAAAAAAGAGAGTAAAGTTTAAAGAATATAAAAGAAAAAAATTAAATTGCTAAAAACAAAAAAAATTTGAAGATCGATTGTAGAATTTAACATAAAATATTTGTTTGAAATGATGATTTAACATGCCATGTCAGCTTGCTGTTACACCATTAACGGCAATTAACGGTTTAGTGATTAAAATGTTACAACACGATAATGTAAGTGACTAAATTGTAATATTTTAAACATAAGTGACTAAAATGTAACCTAAAGTAAACAAAAGTGACCATAGGTATAATTTACCCTAAATTAAATTGTTACTGTTGAAATTTATATTATTTTTTATAAGTTTATATATATATATATTAATATTTATCATGTAAGTGCTTTGCCTAGACATATTGAGATACAATTGAATAAATTTGAATTTTTTTTCTTTTGACTTAAGGAATTATAAATTAATTTTAAAAGTCGTCAAAGGTGTAATTTTACCATATACTAATTTAAAATTTTATAAAATTAAAAAAACCAAAAGTGAAATTTTTTATTTTAAGAGGCAAAACCCTTACTAGGCCCCTAGTGTTGTCCTTATTTGTATCTGACATATTCGAACATAAGTTTTACGATACAATCTTTTAAAAATCATTCAAAAATATATATATAAATTAAAACAAAAATTAAACCGACACTCAGCACCAAAATCAACAGTCATTGTAACTTCATTAACCAAAATCAACAGTCATTGTAACTTCCTTAACCTTTGTAAAGGTATCATCTTCTTCATTAACCATTGAAATTGCTGTAAGACCACAAATGAGGTTCCACCACCACAACCACCATTTTTGATCTACAAATTGTTGTGTGTTACTTGACACATAGTGCATATTTAATTTTCACCTTGACTTGATTTAGACCTCAAATGAAATTAATTTCTCAAACAAGTTTGGTAAAGGATCATTGCAAATATGTGGTTTTCAATCCCTTTAAGTAAATCCTATTTAAGGGAAAAAAAAACATTTCCTTGTTTCTAGGGTGTGTTAGGATGCCTACCTCCATTAATATATTAAGTTTCAAATCAACCCAAATTTTTTTTTAAAAAAAAGGAAATTTATAATGTACTTTATTTTTTTATGGTTGTTTTCACTTCTTAAACAAGAAAGTAATGGACCATGCTAATCAATTTTTGGATTTACTTGTTAAGAAACTTTGTGGGAAGCAATTTTTTTAAAATTTCACATTACTTGCTGGAATGATCAATTGTTTTAAGGATATCATATGTTTAAGGATATAATATGAGATAGTGTATCACATGAGGTGTTTTTTTATGGATTATTATTTTGGTTATGATTAGTACACTATTACTTGGAAGAAAAAAAATGCACAAGCAACTAGAGAATTGGGTAAGATGATAAGGATCTTTCTTATCTTAATTAATAGTCTGAGGTTTGATTCTCACTCTGGGTATAAAACAATTTTAAAATTTATGGTCAGCATCTATCCCTTAATGGGTCTATAGAATGCGAAGGGTTAATTACTGGACTAACTCTAATAGATGTCTCGATAAATTAAAAAAAATTGCACAAGTAATGACCTCGTTTGCGGATCAATAAAATAATATTGAGACAACTTATCTGATTTGACTATTAAATTAAAAAAGGGTAGATGATATACATACAACTTTGCTAAAAACCTTGTTTTAGGGGACTTGACCCATGTGGTGCCAGATATAATGCATGGGGTTAATAAATTGCTTAGTTGTCCCATAATCTTGTAATTTATAACATTAAGGTCCCACTAATCTCATTTTTCCCGTTTTTATTAGGTGTAAGAGATCACCAAACTTAGGCTCTTTTTTTTTATGTAGTCCCTTACTTGCTAAAATTGTAAATGATGCATGCATATAAATATTTTAAAAGGAAATAAAGTGTTCTTTCTCCTTTTTGAATTTTAAAATAAGGAAAACAAATGTTGTTTCTTATACTTTGTCACACATTAATTATAAATATTTGAAAGAGTTAAAATATAATTTTATCGGTTAAGTTTTACGGTTTTTTGAAGGATTAAATTATAAATTTTATTTTTTAGAGGTTAGAATTGAATTTCAATTTTTAGGGACTAAAATATAGTTCTTTAAAGGGCTTTAAAGAATAATTATTTATTTTTATTTTTAGGCAAACTCTGATAATTTTTTCTACATAATTTCTTAAGGTGAAAATTTATACTAAAAAGCCTGTTTGATTCATTGAAATTTTTAATTAATTAAAATTTAATATTTTGATTAAATTACATTTTTAAACCCATTTGAAAATTTAGGGTAAAAATAAAATTTTATAATATAAAAAAATTAAAAAGATAAAAAACTACTTATCACTTAATAAAAATAATACAATAGATTCAATTTTTATATTTATATTTTATAATTTATTTTAAATATTTCATGTGTATATTTTAAGTAACGGGGTTTAAGGCAACATGAAATGTTTAAAAGTAAAGATAAAAATATATAATAAAAATTTTCATAATTTAAATATTATATTAATCAAACATTTTAATTATATTTAATACTTAATTTTAAGTAATAAATCAAAAAAATTTATAATTCAAATTCATTATTTAATTTTTCAGCTATTAATTTTCGGTTTAGTAATCTTTATTTTTTTTACCGTGTTTCTCTTTTTATCCTTCAAAATTAAAAAAGTATTTTCTTACAAAATCTTAATCTTGTTTGAGCCAGATTTGTGGAGTGTGTCGCATTTTGGACGAATCAAGGTCGACGTTGTCGCCACGAGGTAGAGCCAACGTCCTGACAATGCGACGGACGACGTTACGACGAGCCGATAAACAACATCATGATGTGGTGACGTGTTCCCTACTCAACCAATTTACTTCTCCTAATTAAACTTCGGTTATTTTTTCTCAGTCAGACTTTGATTTATCCAAGACGTTTTAGTCATATTTGATCTCCGAATTTGGCCTATAAAAGGGCCTTAGTAACTCTAGAAAGAGCTTTAAGAGAAATTTGTGTTTTAGTCGAAGAGCTTTGTATTCAAGATTTGTTTTGATTATCTTCATTTTGTACTTTTAAGATTTCTTTCTTATTAGTGAAGTCTCTTTTGCCTATAATTTTTTATCTTCTTAATTGAGAGATTTCCACGTAAAATTTATATATATTTATTATTTCGTTGTTTATACGGATTGATACCTAACAAGCAGATACTTGACCAAATCATTAATTTGTTTAATCTACCAAATAGTAGGTTGTGGGGCAATGGCGAAGAAATAAACTAGCTCTTGGCAACTATAAAATCCAATTAAAAATTGAAATAAATTAACCTAAGCATCAACATCATTCTATAAATTAATTAACCTAAGAATGGCCTAGGATTAAAAGGTACCCTATTTAATCGATGTGAACCGACATATATGGCCTAGGTTAGGCTGTAGGAACAATGTACATCACTTGATTCTTAGTCATATTTGCTCTGTTTTCTTCTAAGTTATGTTAGCTTTGTAAAACATTTATTTTCATTTAAAGAGCACAGTAATGGTGGTTGAAATCGGATTAGATCAACTTGTTAAATTAAGAATTGGTAGAGATCAATTGAATAGTTTGTTAAATTGGGTTTTTTTTATTTTTAATGATCTTTTAATAATTTATTTAATCAAATCAGATCAGATGGATGAACTGAAAATTAATGATTTGACTAATTCGATCGTTAACTCGATTACAAAAATATTGTCTAAACAAAAAAAATATAAAGACAATAATAAAAAAATCACTAGTTAGATCTCTTAAACCTTGATAGTATATATCTTCTTCCGTTTTGCAGTTTAAGTTTAATTTTGTTCAGGTTAGGATTGATATTCAGGTAAAGTTTCTTCAACACTGATAATTTCAAATTTCAAATTACTTAGTTCAAATGTCTAAGAAAAAATCCACTGCCACTTTTCTCAACCACTTGTTGCCCGTTCATTTCGTTTTATATGTTTTTCTTTAACGACCATTAGTAAAACTTTAAATGTATAGCAAATTATTAAGTTAATGAAAAGTATCATAAAGATTCCTGGGATGATTGTACTGTTGAAAACTAGAATGATTGATGGAATAATCGAATAATGACATGTGATGTGGTACATGTATCTCGTGCTTATGTATAGTAACCAACTTTTAATAGTAAAAATGGATAAAATTTTTAATTAAAAAACCAGTTTACTCTTTGATCTATTGTATAAAAATTAATTTATTATTTTTTTAATAAAAGAAGTAAAGTATAATCTGACTCTTGATATATTACTTTTACCGATGTTTAGCTATACCATGTTGGTAACATGTTGTAATAGTAATTAAAGCCATATAACTCGAAAGTTGAAGCTTGTGTTTCCCTAGCTAGGATGGGCACGAGTTGAAGCTATAGATAACTTGTAATCGTAAAATCAATTTCCATCGTCAAATCATTCAATTAAAATAATAAAGAAGCAATTAACCTATAATTCATCATGATGTTTGCTTAATTGATTGCTTTCTCTTAGGTTTTTTTATTATTATAAATTTTTATTATATAATTTTTTAGCACTATTTTAACCGTCCTGGGTGTCTAGTTTAAGAGACATGCATGAAGATAGTATTTCACGTTTCATGAGAATTAGAGTAATTATTATAATATGTTGAAAACATCTTGATATCAGTGGGTGTTGAGTTTAAGAGAAATATTTAAAAATTAAACAGTTAGATATAAATTAAATTTGAAACTAGTGTGGTAAGTAATCTTAAACTCGACATCTATCGTGCTTACAACTTATTGTACTGTAATAACTGTCAACTTATAAAGATCCAAAGGAGAATATGTTTTTTGGGAAGTAGTGCCATGGCAATATTTTCTTATGGCTTGGCTTTGTGATAATATGAGTTTGAATGCACCTGATGAGAGAATCAATCCCCAATTAAGGGACATCAATTTCTATCACACAAGTCGAATGAGGAGAGTTATTTTTGTTCCGACATTCCTATGTGTCATGAACAAAATACTTACATTGTGGTTTTATAATTGTGGGGTGATATCATCTTCCCTTCATTGCAGCTATTACTTATGTGTCATGAACTGAATGGTTTTGTAATTGTGTATTTTTAATATGTATTTTTTAATATATATTATTAATATGATTTAAAAAAAATCTCTCCCACATACATAAACTAACAAAGAGGGTTTGAGCAATTTCTAGTAATTAATAAATAAATTTTCAAAAAATTAAAAATAAAGAGAACTTGAGCATTTTTATTAATAAATTGTTTGGGCCGAGTCCACATTGGCAATGATCTTGATGGGCCAAACGTTTCATTGCAAATAATTGGGCTGAGATTGGCCTTTATGTCGTTAGGGTTTGACTTTGGTCAATGATAATCAGAGCCCAACATCTTACCAATTGAAACCAACTGAATGGTCGAATTGATCAAATCATTTATTTTTCGATTTGACTGCTAATCTAATAATAATTAATTAATTAATTAAAATTTTATAAAAATTAAAAGAAATTATTAGAAATTATAAACCAGCTCAACATTGATTTTTAGTCCTGATTATTAATTTTTACTTATTACAAACGATTAGCTCAAACCTATTTTACTGTTTAGAAAAAGCAAGCTTAGGATACATAAAATCCTCATATGCTTGATCAAAAGTCCCTTTTTAAGGTTTAGAATGCAATAAAAATATTTTTTATTTAAATTTAACAATACAAATATTTTATAAAAATATTTTATATATTTTTATTATTCATAAATAAAAAAAAGGAGTCAGATTAAATCAGTCTAAGATTAATGGGATAATTATTAAATACTTAGGCAGGTTTAGGGTTGAGCAAGAAATATCAAGAAATTGAAATTTGATTTCTGCCAAATTGTTTGAATGGTTTATGAAATAAAAGTTCAAAAATTGTAGTTGAATGAATCGAATAAAATTTTATTTTTATTTAATGTATAATTTTAATTTTAATTTTTTTATGACTTAAAAGTATATATTTTATATTTAAAATAGTAAAAAATAATTTAAAATTTCTATATAAAAATTATTTTTTAAAAGCAAATGCAATATAAGAATTATTAATTAATTTTTATTTACTTGAAAAATAATTTGCTATATCAATATTATGAAAAAGATTTTGAAACTTTATCAAATAATATTCAAAAGTCACAAAACAGAACTTATCTTTGTAAAGCCAAAACCCAAAACCTAAAATCAATATTGAAAACTAAAAAATTGAACTAAACCAAAATATCATAAACGAATCGGTTAATTCAAAAAACTCAATCAAACCGAACCAAACTCACCCACATCATACTTTTATCAAATGAAACTAGCCTTACATTTTGAGTACTTGAATTTTAAACCAATCAACTATATGCAGCATTACTTGCTCCATTTTGGCTTAGAGATGAATGAATACCATCAATTATATTTGGATATTTACAAAGTAATACCTAAACATTATTTTTAAGGGTAAATTACATCTAAAGTCATTCAACTTCAAAAAGTTACGAACTGATCACTGAAATATTGGAAAGTTTTAATTTAAGTCGTCGGGTTGTTACTTTTTTTGTTTTAAAAGTCTGACTAGTGAGCTCTGAACGATAATTTGACAATTGATATTGTGACTCAATACCCATCGACGAGTAGAAGAACATACCTTAGATTCAAGTCGATTTAGCAATTAGTATCGAAGATTAGAGAAGAAAGTTGTTTAGGTTTCAGTTTGCAGATTCGTGACGTTCAAAACTATTCCATAAATAAAAAAATGAAATGTGGAATAGAAGGGGAATGGGAGTTTTTAATCGGTGTAGGTGGTGCGAACATAAAATGCCATACAGTAGCAACTTTAACAGCCCATGACGTAGATAAAAATTTTTGAATAGTTAACTGACCATATTCCAATCTTTTTAAGTTGAGTGATCAAAATGTAAATTTACTAATAATTCAATAATCTTGAGTATAATTTACTCTATTTTTAATTATATATTACAAAATCTTAAACCCGAAATGATAATATCTTTAACAACGATAAAAATACTATAACAGTTCATGAAATACACTTCTTATTTTATTTTAATTTCTTACTAACAAACAGCAAAATAATCCCTCCCAAAAATTTGTTTGACCATGTATATGGTAGCAGTTTTGGACATTATTGTAACTTGTCTTTACTGTTGTCGGGCAGACATTGATCCTGCAAGAACCCAAGTATTTTGCCTTTGACTGGCCCCTTTAGCTCTTTGACTCATCAGCTCCCTGTCCAAATGCCACATGCATGCATCCATTGCATGTGTAAGTTATGTATTTCAAATTTGAGTTTGGTTCTAATGTTAAATTCAAGTTTTAGTCCTTCTAATACGTTAAAATTTGAAAATTTGTTCTTATATTTTGAGTTAATCTTAATTACATTAGCCTTTCTGATTAAAACAATGATATGATTTATTTTTCAAAAATATCACTATCAATTCATAATGTTGATTTTTTTGTGTGTGTATTGGAGTCAGTGTTATAAAAAAAACAATTTAGCATTTTAACCAGAATGATCAATGATCGTAACTACTATTTAAACTAATTAATGATATGATAAAAGTACATAATTAAACTATATCAAATTAAAGCAAAAGGATTAAATTGTAAATATAAACTTAGTAAAGGGATAAAACACAGAATTTAACTTAGTAAAGGGATAAAAACACAGAATTTAACCAAATTTCTAATTATCCTATTCTTACACAGCAATAATTGTCCATAAATAGATGAAGCTTGAGGCAGATGAATGATGGTTTTCAATGAACAGTTCGATGTCTGACATCCTTAATTAGATAAATTGGCCAATTGGTACCAAAGCATAGAAAAATTCCTACATATGTATTTATGTGCATATGTTGCCTTCATTAGCTTTTAATGATTTCTTTGGAATGGTACTAATCTTCGAATCGGTCAGTATCTTTAAAATCAAATAAATTATTAAAATTTTATGGTAATAAAAAAATTATTAAAAATTATAAAATTTGATTTAAACATGTTCAATTTTTTGTTCAACTTAGTTTTTTAATTTTGTTTAATTAGTTTGTATCAATTCGTAAATCAACTGATTTTTTTTATCTCTCTTTGAATCGATATCTGACTGATCTAATTCAAACAATATTGGTTTTTAAGGTTTAAAGAATATAACTTTTTAAAAACATTGAATGATATTTTAAATCGTAAATGTACCTTTGTTAAGAATTAGTTTTGCTTGATTCATTTTAATAACAAAAGGCTAAATTCATATATTTAATGATAAAAGGACTAACTTGATCGTGTCCCTATAATAAAGAGACCTACTATGTATTTTCATCAATGTTAAAATAGTATGGTAAGATGCTTTTGTATTTGAAAATGATGGGATTTTTATTACTTCCCCAAATAGATATGAAAAGAAATATTTTTAAGAATATAATTTTTTTTGTTGAAGTATTTTAACACCATTGAGTGTCGAGTTTAGTATAGACAAAGGCTGTGGGAGGAGGGTTAACAGGGTTTGTCCCCCTTAAAACGAGAAATTGTACTTTAAGCCCAAAACAATAAATTTTAATTTAATCTTTTAAAAATTATAAATATATAAACTATTAAAATGATTAAATTGGATTTCAGCTATCATAAAATTATATAATTTAATTATTCAACTTCTTTGATGTTAAAGGAGTGGATGGATATAAGAAAATGGAGATTGGATATCATCCATTCGTCCTTTATATGGTTTTATAAATAATATCTCAACATGCATGTGGATGGAACAAACATGAGACAAAGAGTATCCAAATATCCCCAAACTCCGAATTTAGGAAATTTTTTAGGGATCAAAATTGAATTATAAATTTTTGAGATGTTACATATAAATTTTATCGTGTATTAATTTATGATTTTTCATTTTTAAGAGATTAAAACATAATTTTCTCTTGTATTAATTTACAAATTGATGATTTATAGGAGGCTAAAATTACAAGTTTCCAATTTTTGGAACCCATTGTTATATTAATCTTTAATGCTATATATGTAATAATAATCATTCCTCTAAATCTCATGTGATGACCTGATGGTTAAAGGTATTCATCGCCCTAAGTATGACTTGAGTTTGAGTCACTCTAGTCTCGTTCATTATTTGGGCTTTACCTTATTACTGTAATTCAAAAAAAAAAATCTTTACTCCTACATATATATATATATATACACATACAACTAAATATGGAATATTTGTAATTTCACATATATTTTTATTTATTGATATTGATGAAGACCAAAGAAAAATTGATGGAAGAAAAGAAATGGAAAGGAGAGATGAGGAGAGGTCCCATTAGGCCATTTGCCTCCCCTTTGTTATGGGTCTATGGTCTTAGTTTTGCAAGTGTATGCAAGTGTATGCAAGTTGGATATATGCATATATAAAACAGAAACAAAATAATACCAATAATGGTTAATATAATTTTTGGCCCCTGAATTTGGTAACTAGTTTTGTTTTGGTATCTGTATTTTTCTTTATAGACTTTGGCACTTGAACTTGAGAGTTAGGCCTATGTTACTCTCTAAACTTAAAAATACAAAAACTTTAATGATATGACACTTTAAGGCCGTACCACATCATCGCTTGAAAATTTACAAAGCAATGATGTGGTACAATCTCAAAGTGCCATGTTCAGTGTTTTAATGACCGGACAATGGTTGAACCACCAGTTCTCGATTTAACTAGTTAGACCGGTTCAATCGCTAGATCATAAATAATTAAATATTAATAATAATATAAAAAATTAAGAAATAAAAAAAAACATTAAACTAATTGAACATGTTTAACTATAAATTTTTGTCCTCGTTTTTTTATTTTTACCAATTTTAAGTAGTTTTCGTGTCAATCGGTTCAACCCTTTTGTTTGATATATTGATCAGTTCTCAGTCCATCCAATTTGGTCTTATTTTAGTAACACTAGTCATATCATCAAATCTTGACTGAATCCAAGTTTGATGACTAAAATAGATTTAGTTGCCAAATTCGAGAATCAAAGCAAGCTTAATTATCAAGTTCAAGTCCCAAAAATTATATTATCCCTACTAATAACAAATAAAGAGAGATGGGATGAGGTGGAAGGCCCTCGTTTTTAGTGACGATGGAGTAGCCTTCATTGTTAGAATTTCAATACTCGAATTTAGTTGAAATGGTAAAATTAATGCTTTTAAGTTAATGGTAAATCTTTTTAAATCTTTCTAAGTGTGAGATATTTTGGGTTTAAATTGATTTTTACATATATAAAATAATAATATGTTGTCATAATTATATTTATTATTTTGTAAAAAAAATTATTATTTCTCAACTAAGTTATTGTATGATTGAATTATGACACCAACTCAAATAAAATCTTATATATATATATAGGCCCATTCTTGATATTTTTGGGCCCTAGGCAAAACAATAAATTAAGACCTTTTTTTTTAAAAAAAATTATAAAATGTAATACAATAAAATAAAAACATATACTAGTAATAAAATAATAAAATCGGGGCCCTTTTTCTTTTCCTGAAGATTTTTTTCCTTGTTAAAAGCTGGAAAAAAATTTTGAACCCCTTCCAACCCTAGACCTTAGGCAGTCACACTTCCAAACTACCCTAAGGTCGAGCCTATATATATAAAAGGATACAAAAATGAAACTTAAAAGAATATTGATTTTTTTAAAATATAAACAAATTTAAAATTTTGACATCTTAAATTCAGGCTCTTTTATTATAAAATTTCTAGCTGTAACCCTAAAAAAAATTATAATTTTATCTCAACTCTTTTAATACAAAATTCGTAGCTTTACCGCTAATATAATTTTAAAACCATAATTTATGACAAAATTAATAGTTAAGCTGGCAAGAAGACTTGATTGGTGCAATACTGATATTATGAGGATTCAAAATAAAATATTTGAATTTTATGGACCAATTTAAAATTTGGATTGAAGTTTGGAGATGTTTGATGAATTAACCCTAATATGTCACTAAAGAAAAGAAGCCGTTTTTTGGTGCAGCGGAGAAGCCCACGTGGAGGTCATGTCAGTGGGCCCCAAAGCCCACAGCCTTTGGTTATGGAGACATTATATGGCTCTCTGCCCCAATTTTTTCCCATTATTTATTTATTTTTAATATAATTTTTTATTATTTTATATTTTGTCCCATTAAATAAATAACCACTATCCTAAATTAAATTCCACTTGCACATGGAGTCCATAAATTTGAAATGCATTTGTTGTTGTTATTGCAACATAAGAACTTCAAATATAATAGAATTATCCAAGAAATATATGAACAACAAATTATTTTTTAATCTTAAAATATAAATTCTCATTATGTGAGAAATTTAATGAAAATAATAATTCATATTTCAAAATATATGATGAAAGTTGAAACCTATTAAATTATTTGTTAAAATATATTTAAAGATTATTTAGATTAAAGTAAAATATTATCTACTTTGGGCACTCATACACCCCTAAAAGACCTCTTATCATTTAAGTGTTGCTACCCCTTTATATAGTCCAAGTCTCTCCCATGCTCTGCCAATGTGGGATCCGTCTAGAGTTTTACATAGGATAGAGTAGAAAAATAGAATATTAAGTATAAAAACTGTACTATTTGGTCATTTGATTTTAAAAACTTACAAAATGTTTATTTAATTATTCAAAAGTTTTTATTTAAGTCATTGAGTTGTTAAAATTGTTGTTGTATGGCCCTCTCTATTTGCATCTCATGTACCAATAAAAAAACTCTCATTCCCTCTCTCGTCTAATGTTTACTTATTTTTTCATGAAACAACTTTAAGCAACACGAATCTATGAATCAAAATCCAAACATTTTTTTTCTCCGATCTCTGACATTAATTGTGAGATTGACTTGAATTTAAGATATGTTTTTCAACTTGTCTATGGATCTTGATCCATTGTACCAATCGTCGAATAGTTGCTTGAACCTAGAGGTGATCATGGGCTGGGCTCCAATAGAATTTTAGACCCATTTTCTAGACTTGAGCCGTAAAATTGGACTGAAAATTTTACCTAAACCCGACCCGAATAAAAATATTAGAAAAAAACTTGAATACTAAATTAAATATTAAAACTTAATTAAAGTACCAAATCTTATTATCTTCCGTTAATTTCCATTATACCTGATTATCTCTTTCCCTTTGGCATTAAATAAAAATCTTTCATTGATAAAAGTAGTATCAAGGATATTGTGCTAAATATTAATTATTTAAAATTAGATAAATTAATTTTTATATGGTAAATTAAAACGTAAATCGATTATTTTTGTTAAAATTTTAAATTTATTTGTATTGTTAATAGTAGTAATGGATAGAATTTTTAATAGAAAGATCAGTTTGTTCTTTAATATGATAAATATGGATTAATTTATTCATTTTTTAGTAGAGAGGAAAATGCAATCCGACTTCTAATACAGAGGCCTCCATGATTTTTTTTACTTTTATTCACTGAAAATTATATATGTTGGCACAATGTATAAATATATTTATATAAAAAAATAAAACTAGAATTCTTTTGTCACGAGTACATATTTCTAGATTTTACATAAAAAAAATTAAAAGACGAAAATACTCTTATAATAATATTAACTACTCTAAACAAAAATTGAGTTCTTATTAATTTTTTAACTGAATTGAAACTCTGTTAATTGGTAACACTAACTCAACTAAACTCGAAAACAAAAACTTGTATATGTATATGGCTTAATATACTATAAGCCCTCAAACTTTTTCAAAAATATTAATTAAATCCCTACAAACTTTTTTCACCTAATTTATCTCTGATCAAATAATAATTTTGATTAACGAAGCTCTTTGATCAAGTTCAGGGCTCAAATTTGGTGCAAAATGTTGGGAGAGGTTAAATGGATTTGATTTTTTTTTTCAAATGTTGGAGTGCTTATTGCCTATATATATATATATACATATTTATATATCATCATGAGCTAGTGATATATGGTAGTATCCTTGACAATGAACTCATGTTAGCCATGAATTCAAATAGCCAACTTGCCTAACCTTCTTTGTCTTCAACAATATATATTATAGACTATTATCCTTTCCTATTACTATCACCATTTTTTTCATTAACTTTCGCTTCTTCCTTTTTTTTTCTGTTTTCGATTCCGAGAATTTGACATGAACAGAGCATTGCCGGAGATATTACAATGTTCCGACATGACAGTGAAAGAACAAAGTTATTTCAACGAGTTAAGTGGAGTGATTTCGACTCAATCCACTCATGTCCATAGCTTCCATGATGGTTTAATGAGTGATGACTCGGTGCTAACTCGGGAAGGCAAAGAACCTTCCTGGTCTGAGTTTGGGAAGCTTGAAATGGCTACTTTGGGGTTTCAGCCACGTGAGTACGGTAATGAACCGAGTTTCAATATAGATTACGCCATTTCCAGGACGTCTAGCCGTCAACCACCCGTACCGGCAGCCGTAGCAGCCTCCGAGGCGGCGGAGAATATGGGTTCATCCGTTGTAAGAGAGAGCTACAAGAAAAGGAAAGCTGATAAGCTGCAAAACTCAAAGGTAATGTGCTTACAAAAAAAAACCAAAGAAATCCTCTGATTTGTGACTAGAACCGAAACAAGACCATGGTTTCAAAGGATGTCATGTTGGGTTTTTTTTTTCTTTAAAAAAATCATTAAATTGGGAATTTGTCTTTTTGGTTGATCTTTTAGGCTGTGGTGGTAGATGGTTCCACCAAGAAGATCAAAGCTTGTGAAGAAGAAGAAGAAAAAGAGTCAAAAATTACAGGTCCACCAAGCACCACCATTAAAAGCAATAGTTACAAGGCAAATTCAAAGGTTTCTGAGGTTCAAAAACCTGATTACATTCATGTCCGAGCACGTCGTGGTCAAGCCACTGACAGTCACAGCTTAGCTGAGAGAGTGAGTTGGAAAACATACATACATAAGCATAGGTAGATTGCGTTTTTATCTATTTACTTAAAAAAATATATTAATTAATCTTGTAGGTTAAATTAAAAAGTAATTAAACCGGTTATTTCAACACTTTCATTTATTTTTGAGGTTAAAAATTAGTATGGATGACAAAACAGCCAAATTATCACATGTTATGTGTCCATATATATATTTTATGTTGACGTAAGGAACTAATTTTTAACAATAGAAATAGATGAAAATTTGAAGAGAATAATCAATTTATTTTTTAATCTAATATACATGACCTAATTTTTTTTATTTTTTAAATAGAGGGACAAATTGTAATATAACTTCTAATATAAACGTCTTTACGATAGGGTTGATTTATGTTTGGATGCAGGTTAGAAGGGAGAAAATTAGTGAAAGACTGAAGTATCTGCAAAATTTAGTTCCAGGATGTAATAATATCACTGGTAAAGCTGGAATGCTTGATGAAATTATCAATTATGTTCAATCGCTTCAACACCAAGTTGAGGTCTTACACTAAAAACCCTATAAATTTCTTCATTATGTATGTATGTATGTATGATCTTAATTGTGTTCCTCTTTGTTCATAATCTGCAGTACTTATCAATGAAAATAGCTGCTGTAAATCCAAGGCTTGATTTTAACACTGACAACTCTTTTGCCAATGAGGATGTAAGGCAAAATCAACAGTTATCTATATATAGGTAAAAGTACCATAGAGGTACTTGTACTAGAAATTGGATTACATTTTACCCCTCTATATTCTAAAAATGGGTAAATTAATCTCTGTTAGATAAAAAAATACACTGTACAAGCCCAATTTCGCTTGGGCCTATACTAACCTAAACCTACCCAGACCCAAATACTAACCCGATTCAAAACAAGCCCAAACATTATGGCCCAAACCCAACAAAGACTAGGGTTTCAGAACCCTAGCCCCTTCCACATGCGCCGTACCATTCTGACCCCTGCTCTGCCATCGCCGCACATCCCATCAGCGCCGACGCCGTTCACTCCTGCCTTTGACGCCGCACCTACTCCTGTAAAAACAGAGGCCAAACAGAGAGAAACAAGCAAAGGCACAGGAGACAATAGCAAAGATCAATTTATTTTTATTTTATTTTATTTCGGGTATAAAAAATGATTTGTAAACCGAAATGGGGGGACTTTTTTCTGGGATTTTTTTCTCTCTCTTTCGGCAAAAGCCGAACACTGTAAAAGGGGGGGTTCGGCCTCGATTTTTATAAAAGAACAGAAAGAAAAAGGTTGAACATTTTTTGCTCAGTTTTATCTTTTCTTTTGCTTACTGTTTTTATTTCTTTCAAGTTTATTTATTTATTTTTAACTTGAAAACATAAAGAAAAATAATAAAGGAGAAGGCTTTTTACCTTTTTTACCTGCACCGCGCCGGACGTGGAGGAAGGCGAGCGGTTTCGCCCTTTTTCGGGTCTTTGGGCCTTTGTTTCACGAGATTCGGCCCCAGATCCGTGCCTAAGAGGCACTCAACTTTGAACTAGGATCAAAAAGATCTGATTTTGAGGCGTCGGCCACCTCACGCGGCGGTGCTACGCCGGAGGCCGGGCCGGACCGGCGGCCGGATTCTGGGGAGGAAGATGAGAGAGGAGAGAGCTCTCTCTCTCTGTTTTTTTTTTAAAGATGAAACTGATTTGATTTTTTTGGTTTTTCTTATTATTTATACTAAACACAAAACGGCGCCGTTTTAGCAAAGGGGGATCCGCGCGTCGGCCCGACCCGACCCGAAGGATCCGCGTGTTTTAGTTTTTTGGGCAATTTATGCGCGCAGTCCCTCTGATTCGCGGTGTGTTTCAATTTGGTCCTATTTTGTTGTTTTATTTTATTTTGATTTAGCCCTAACATTTTATTTTTGTTTTATTTTAGTCCATTGAGGTGCGGCGTTTTGGGATTTTGGGTTTATTTTCTGTTTCGGTCCTTCCCTTTTTTACGCGCGTCGCAATTGGATCCCTTTCGTTTTCCTTTATTTCGAATTGGCCCTATATGTTTTATTTCATTTCGATTTAAGGCCCCTTTTTAGCATATTTTATTATTTAGTCAATTTTTGTTAACTTTATTATTATTATTATTATTATTATTATTATTATTATTATCATCTTTACTATTATTAGTATTGGTATTATTGTTGTTACTTTTATATCTCTATTCATATATACTTATGTATTTTTAAATATATATATCTTATTATTATCATATAAGTGCTTGTATATGTACATGTACATATTTTACATATAATTTGTTTAATATATATACGTATACTCATATTTCTTTTTATATATATCTATATACATATACATATTTTTATTTTTATAAGTATATATATTTATATGTATGTATTTATATGTTTTTGTATATCTTAATTTGCATAGACATACATACATATTTTCAATATATTTTAAACATATATATATAAATTAACGTACTTATTTGTATACGTAGGTATATTTTCATTATTTTTAAATTTTAATTTGTACATACATATTTTCATGCGCCTACTTTATATATGCATTTCATTATTTTCATATTCCATAATTTTATACACCTATATATATGTGTACATATTTTTATCTATATGCATATTTTTTATATTTTAAAGTATACTTTACATATATATATTGTAATTTATGAATACACACATATTTTATTTTTTTTGTCTATACATATAAATATATATATATCCCTTTAAATTTTGATTGTATTCATTATTTATTTATTTCATTTTCATTATTATTTTGAATGAATGTTTAATTTATTTGTTTATATATATTGTTATTTTATATGATTGTAGGTTTGACTTTTATTTATTTTATATTGTTGCTATCGCTCGTATCATTTTTACACTTTTGTATTCATTATGATTTTGTCATGTATAACAATGTAATTTGCTTTCACATTTTTTACTACGACTTCATGTTTTTATTTCACTCGATAATAAAATTTGTTTAAAAAAATTATATTTTTTGTTTAGATTCGAGAGGATCGTACCCTAACTTACTGGGTTTCGATTTCCACAATAAATCTAAACACACTAATCTTTTCAAACTCAAGTTTTGAAACGATCTCGGGAATTAAGAAAAGATCGTGTTCTAACTTACTGGGCATGATCCCTTTCCTAAACCCGAGATAATAAAATATCTTTTAAATAAGTAAAATTCTGGCATTCATTCACGTATTGGGAATTTGAGACATTGTATTCTAACTTACTGGATATGATTCTCTTTCTCGAATAATGTGAAATATGCCCATTTTCCTAAAAATTTTCAACGTTTTAATACAAGGATCGTATTTTTTTTTAATTCTTCTAAGTTTTCAATTTTCGACATTAAGACATTAAGTAATCAACTAAGGTACCAATTTTGGGCGTATCGAGGGTGCTAATCCTTCCTCGTGCGTAACCGACTCCCGAACCCGTTTTCTGAATTTCGCGGACCAAACTTGTTGTTTTAATAAAATCAAACCGTTTATTAAAAACGACCGCTTTTCGAGGTGATCCAATCACACCTTAATAAAAGATTGGTGGCGACTCCCGTTTTCATTTTCAAAATCCAAGTCGACCCCGTTTTATCCAAAAAAGGGTGTCAACAGCTTGGCGACTCCGCTGGGGAGGAAACACGAGAGTCAAGCCATGAGTTGATTACTTTTTGTCCTTTTGTCAAAAAATAAAAAACTTAGTTTAAATATACGATCCTTTCATTGTATTTTTATTTATCTTTATTATGATCTTCGTCATTGTGATTCATAATTGCTGTGTTTAAGTTCAGATTTATTTTTGCACATTGCATTGCATGACCGTTGGTCACACCCTTTTTAAGTGGGAGTGAGAAGCTACGCCTTCGTGAGGTTTTCACCTCCGCATGGGATAGTGAATCGCTTTCGGGATACATCCGTACCTATGTCTTCGTGAGATTTTCATCTCCGCATGGCCATAGGGAAATGTATTCCCCTGAACTGAACTCAGTCCGTATGAGCCTATAATGGGTGAGGATCGAGGAATCTGCTGGTTCGGGTACCCTTACTTTAGAACCAACCCTCATATAGTAGACTTAGGAACTTAACCTAGGTAGAGCCACTCCAAACCCCTAGTATCTACCCGATTAGGTACTTTTTGTTTTCTGTGCTTGCTTATGTTTTGTACTAACCCTTCTCGTTGTGTTTTGATTATGATTGCATTACATTGCATTTGCATCTTAGGAAAGAGATATAGATTCAAATCCAATTACTAAATTAGAAAGCTTGTCATGGAATACGAATTCCTTGATAAAGTGGAAAACAATACGACTTCTCAAACATATTCTGAGAAACACAAGAATGGCGATGGAAGAGTTCGTGACCTTGCTTGGTGGCCTGGGGATTCGAGACGATTGTCCAAAAGCCTTCAACAAGCTGACGAGCCTTATGAAGATGGGCAGATGATGGATCGCAACCAGGATCAAGAAAATGAGCTAGCAATGGCATCTATTGGTGAGATCACCTCAAACATGCGGATGAAGAAAAAAATCGATGTTGTTTCTTGGAATATGAGGGTGAGGTCGTACATGTATCCGTTTTATGTAAGGGAATTTGCTTTCTAGAAAAGTTTCCTAAATGTAATTGAATCAGAATCAACGTCTCTTTAGGCGTTCATTTCATGCATTTGCATTACATTGCATCATATGCATTAGATTTTCACGAAGTGACCCTAATTATGTAAAATTATTTCAGCTAATCTGGAAAACCAATCAACCAAACATCCTTACGGTACTCGTCGCAAAGCCAAAGAAATGGATCAAAGATTAGAGAAACTGGAGCAAACGCAAAAAGAGATGCAAGACCAGTTACAGGTGCAAATGAAAGAACATATGGAAAAGATCCAGAAAGACATGGCACAAAAGATGAAGGAGTCTCAGGATGAACTAATGACTAAATTGACGCAATTAATAACCAAGAGAGTGGATAAAGGGAAAAATCCTGTGGTTTGCGATGAAGAAGGAAACAATGATGAGCCACTTTTTTCTCCAGGATACACGCCTCCGCAAGCGCAAGTACAGATTGAACCACATCCACGAAGATCTTCTGTTTCGATTAGGCCTCAGCACTTTCAAGGTGACGCTTCAATACCGAAGAACCTTCAGGGCAGATCTGGTCCTAGTCCTGACGATAATCTGGTTGTCCCGGACTTCGATGAAGTAGCGGAGAAAGACAAGATGAAGGAGGAGTTACCAAAGCAGTTTGAGGAGAAATGGAAATGGATTGAAGAGAAGTTTAGGGCGATAGAAAGTATCGACGGCTATCGGGGAATAGATGCGAAAGATCTGAGTTTAGTTCCGGATTTGGTACTTCCTTACAAATTTAAGATGCCGGAGTTCGAGAAATATAATGGGACCAGCTGCCCAGAAGCTCATATTACTATGTTCTGTAGGCGTATGGCCGGATACGTCAACAACGACCAACTGCTCATACACTGCTTTCAAGATAGCCTCACAGGGGCAGCGTCTAAGTGGTACAATCAATTGACGCGTATCCAGATTAGCTCTTGGAGGGATTTAGCACAAGCCTTTATGAAACAATACAGTCATGTAGCTGATATGGTCCTTGACAGAATTACCCTTCAAAATATGGAGAAAAAGCCTAATGAAAGTTTTAGGCAATACGCACAAAGGTGGAGGGAGGTCGCTATCCAAGTTCAGCCGCCACTCCTAGAGAAAGAAATGACGATGCTCTTCATCAACACATTGAAGGCCCCGTTCATCACCCACATGTTAGGAAGTGCTTCGAAGAGTTTTTCAGACATAGTCATGAGCGGTGAAATGATTGAAAGTGCCGTGAGAAGTGGAAAGATTGATGCTGGAGAAAATAATAGGAGGTCAGACTTAAAGAAGAAGGAAAATGAGGTGAGCAATGTGAACACCTACAACAAATCGATTGCACAGCCAAGAAAGGTGATTACTAGTCAGCAAGGTTCATCTAGACAAGAATCGTATGTGAAGCAAGGCACTGAGAACCTTCAATTCACGCCGATTCCGATGTCATATAAGGAGTTGTATCAAAGCTTATTCAACGCACGTATTGTCGCCCCTCTCTACACGAAACCGCCACAGCCTCCGTACCCCAAATGGCACGATGCGAATGCACAATGCGAGTATCATGCGAGAAAATACGGGGCATTCCATAGAAAACTGCATTGCCTTTAAGAAACTGGTTGAAAGGCTTATCAGTATGGGCATCGTTAAATTTGATGATTCCTCCACTGCGGAAAATCCATTACCCAATCATAATTGACGAGTGGGGTGAATGCAATGCACAAGCAACTGAAGAAGGGATCTTATTAGATGTTCGCCCTTATAAACCTGGGAGTGTTCTAAAGAAACCTTTGTAGTATTTAGAGCTTACTCAGAGTAATATTCAAAACACACTTGTTGCTTTCAGCCTAGAGCAACAAGAAGTCTTTTGTGAAAAAGGCTTATGTCTGAACGTCATTATTTTAATGGAATGCATCTTTGCGATCTTTTGAACTAATATTTTTTCATTGATTATTCTTTTAATCTTCCATCCAAATCATTCTTTCATTCATTCATAATCATACTGTGCAGATAATTATTCTTAAATTCATATATTCTTTATATATTATTTTGTACCTGCAATAGGTCCCTGGATATCAACGACATGAATGACACTGCTACAGACTTAGAACCTCCTTTTTGAGCGAGATATGTGTTTAGAGGGATCTCACGACTTTGAAGATGACACAGATCGTAGCTTATCTCCAAACTTGTTGAGGATGGTAAAACAAAAGGATAAACATATCCTACCTCTCAGTGAATCATTAGAAATTGTGAGCTTGATGAAGACTAGAATTGACCTGCCTACAGAGACGAAAAATTCAAAGATGTCTTTGTATGATCATACCAGGGTATGCTTCGATTCTTATAATAAAACCCGCACAACAGCACGATGTCAGAAATTTACAGTGCGAACGATGCAATTCTTTGCCGGGGCAATGCCTCTCTCGTTGAGTCAGCATAGCTTTACCCATTTGAAGTTGAGTTTCCATCCCTTCAAGATGTTGTTGGATTTTATCCTGATTAAAGATAGAGATCCAAATTTTTTCTGTCGTAGTTGCGTACCAAAAGGGCTCTATGAAAGAAATCTGGTACCAAAGAAGGTTTCTCACATACAAGATGAAAGTGGAAGATCTTATGTGGAAGACTTTAGAATAACATTGATTCTGGTCGAAAAGCATGACCAGAACTTGCCTAATCTCATGAATTCAAAAAATCAAAAAATCAAAAAATCAAAAAATCAAAGTCAAAATAGAAAAAGAAAAAAGGAGAGGCCAAGGCGAAAACCCGCAAAGGGCGCTTTGACCAAAAGTGGTTTTGAGTTGAAAACCGAAAAAGGACGACTCAAATTTTGAGCACAATGGGGCATGGACATCACCATTATCGAAGACTTCTAATGGGCATTGTTTCATTTTGAGAGGCTACTTCATGAGCTAAAGGCATCGTATACCGATACAGAATTTCAGAGAAGAGAGTATTGGAGAATGCATTGAGGTTAAACAATAGCACGATAGCTGAAGTCTCAAATTAGCTTAGAAGTGGACACCACGATTCGTCACTGAAGTTCCTAGAGTTGAACATCAAAAATTGAAGGAAAATGACTGAGACTTACGAGGATCGACGTGAGAAATTACCATTTACCCTCATTGTTTGTCGAACATCGGTATTGGGGCAACACTTCTCTTTTTGGTTTACAGGATTGAGGTAGTTCTACCTATTAAAATCCCCTCGTTGCTTGTTGAAGGGATCCAATCGCAATGTGATCAGTTGGCCCTAGGAAAAGGGTTAAAAGCTATTCATCAGGGTCAGATGTACCATAAATAAATAATATGAGCCCATAATAAACATGCTCGTCTCAGAGAATTCCACAAGAGGGCTGGATGTTGAAAAAGATTCTTCCTTAACGAAAGGATTCTAAAGGGAAATGAATGCCAAACTAGGAAAGTCCCTATGTTGTAAAGAAGACCATTTTTAGAAGAGCACTGATCCTGAGTGAGATTGCTAATCCTATAAACTCGGATCCAGTCTAGAAACACTTCGTTTAAAGAAGAAGGAAGGACCAAGGAAAACCTGCAAAAGGGCACTTTGATTCAAAAAAAAGAAGAAGAAGAAGAAGATGATGAAAAAAATGAAAAATGAAAAAGTAAAAATGGAGAGGCTAGGGGGAAAACCCGCAAAGGGCACCTTAGGCCAAAGGGGATTTGAGTTGAAAACCCGAAAGAGGCGGCTCAAATACTGATCAAAATGGGGCATGAGGTGATATAAGCTGCTCAAGTTTTATTCATATTGAGGCATGTGTTGATCTTGCCATGCCTGAATCAACAGGAAAGAATAGGCGACATCTTGGGGGCATCGACAGAGCATTGTAGATCTCCTAAACACATGTCCAACTCAAAAGGGTCTTCAGAAAGTTTGTATAGAGAAGTCCAAGCTGTGATATCTGGGGCACCCAATTCTCATGTTATTTGTTGTTCTTGGAATACTTTTTCTTTCTTTCTAAGATATACATTCCCAATTAATTCTTTTGTTGTCCTTCTTCACTATTTTCGATAATTTGTTCTTTCGAGCTATGCTCAGAACCAACTTTATTCTTATCCATTGTTATGACCTTTTTTGCAAGCATTGGAATAATGATTAATGGACTAATAAAACTTTCACAAAGGAAGTTTTGCATATTACTCTGAAAAGTTTCTAAATAATACAGGAACCTGAAACAGGACTATTGTTTAGAACATGCCAAATTTGAAGGTTGGAAATTTGAGAAGGAAGAGTCTAAGTTTGGACTTTCTCTTTGGATTTTGTTGACAAATGCATTGATTGAACAAAATGACAAGATGTCCTGTCAATGAAAAAGCTTAAATAAACAAGCAAGCAATGATCACTAGGCAATAGGAAGAGGTTACCTCGGAGAAGAGAGCCTTCATTTGTGCATGAGTCTTTGAAACGACACCCTGGAAATGGTGTAAGGGGGACCAGAAAGATTAAGATCCTATATCCTTGAATTGTGATAAAAGAGGATTGAGGAAAAACCATATTTCTACCCTTGGATTGTAGTGGGAGAATGATGGTACAAATTTTGTGCCCTAATAGATTAAACGTTAAGGTTTACAGTGGGGGGCAACCAGATTAAGTGTTTCTTTGGATATACCAGACGAGCAAAATGGCGTTGTAGTACGTCAGTGATAAAACCTTAATAAGTTTTTACGTGATGATAACCTAAGCATTAAGGAATCATCTTCATGACATTTTGCATTCATTCAAATGTCATTCATACATATCTAGTTAGGAGCATTTGATTCATTCTGATTATGTCATCCTAATCACTAGGCACAATTAGGTTCATAAAATAGAACATACAGGTCATGTTCCCCAAGGGACAGATCAATGAAGTTACAGATCTTGCCTTCCTGCATTGATAGTGAAGCAGGTCGAAGACATAAACCTTGCCTCTTTCGGTTGTGATAGAGCTGGTTGAAGACAAAAGATCTTGCCTTCCTACATTGACAGCGAAGCAGATCGAAGACACAAACCTTGCCTCTTTCGGTTGTGATAGAGCTGGTTAAAGAAAAGATCTTGCCTTCCTACATTGACAGCGAAGCAGATCGAAGACACAAACCTTGCCTCTTTCGGTTGTGATGGAGCTGGTTGAAGACAAAAGATCTTGCCTTCCTACATTGACAGCGAAGCAGATCGAAGACACAAACCTTGCCTATTTCGGTTGTGATAGAGCTGGTTGAAGACAAAGGATCTTGCCTTCCTGCATTGACAGTGAAGCAGGTCGAAGACACAAACCTTGCCTCTCTCGGTTGTAGTGGAGCTGGTTAAAGAAGCAGATCGAAAACAAAGCCTTGCATCCATCGATTGCAGTGGAGCTAGTTAAAGAAGCAGATCTTGCCTTCCTGCATTAACAGCAAAGCAGATCAAAAACAAAGCCTTGCCTCCATCGGTTGCATTGGAGCTGGTTAAAGGTTACAGATTTTGTCTCCCTAAGCCGTAGCGGAGCAGATTAAAGACAGCAAATCTTATCTTCAAGTGTAAGGAAGCGGATTCAAACCACAAGTCCTATATCCCTGGCCTGTAGTGGAATAGGTTGGAAATTACTGATCTTGCCCCCCTGAAGTCACAGTGGGGCAAACTAAAGCCAGAAATCTTATCTCCCTGAGATTACAGCGGAGCAAATTGAAGTCGATAATCCAATCTCCCTGAAGTTACAGTGGAGCAGATTAAAATAAATTATCTTATCTCTCTGAAGTTACAGTAGAGTAGATCACATCAGGTCTTATCTCCCTGAGATTACAGTGGAACAGACCAAAGAATTTCAGATCTTATCTCCCTGAAGTTACAGTGGAGCGGATTAAAATAAAGGATCTTATCTCTCTGAGGTTACAGCAGAGTAGATCGCATCAGGTCTTATTTCCCTGAAGGTGCAGTGGAATAGAATAAAACCATGAATCACATCCCCCTGAAGTTGCAACAGAGTGGATTGAAGCTATAAGACGCATCTTTCTAAAATGCAGACGAATGGATCGAAGCAACAAGATTGTGGGTTGAAATAAAGCTACTTGAAGTGAATCGTCAAGAGAGGTCAAGACTCGGCGAGATCGGGCAAAATTGGGCTTTCTTAGTCTTTGCTCTGTTCTCGTTACACGACAACGAGCAAAGAGGGGCAGCTGTACAAGCCCAATTTCGCTTGGGCCTATACTAACCTAAACCTACCCAGACCCAAATACTAACCCGATTCAAAACAAGCCCAAACATTATGGCCCAAACCCAACAAAGACTAGGGTTTCAGAACCCTAGCCCCTTCCACATGCGCCGTACCATTCTGACCCCTGCTCTGCCATCGCCGCACATCCCATCAGCGCCGACGCCGTTCACTCCTGCCTTTGACGCCGCACCTACTCCTGCAAAAACAGAGGCCAAACAGAGAGAAACAAGCAAAGGCACATGAGACAATAGCAAAGATCAATTTATTTTTATTTTATTTTATTTCGGGTATAAAAAATGATTTGTAAACCGAAATGGGGGGACTTTTTTCTGGGATTTTTTTCTCTCTCTTTCGGCAAAAGCCGAACACTGTAAAAGGGGGGTTCGGCCTCGATTTTTATAAAAGAACAGAAAGAAAAAGGTTGAACATTTTTTGCTCAGTTTTATCTTTTCTTTTGCTTACTGTTTTTATTTCTTTCAAGTTTATTTATTTATTTTTAACTTGAAAACATAAAGAAAAATAATAAAGGAGAAGGCTTTTTACCTTTTTTACCTGCACCGCGCCGGACGTGGAGGAAGGCGAGCGGTTTCGCCCTTTTTCGGGTCTTTGGGCCTTTGTTTCACGAGATTCGGCCCCAGATCCGTGCCTAAGAGGCACTCAACTTTGAACTAGGATCAAAAAGATCTGATTTTGAGGCGTCGGCCACCGCACGCGGCGGTGCTACGCCGGAGGCCGGGCCGGACCGGCGGCCGGATTCTGGGGAGGAAGATGAGAGAGGAGAGAGCTCTCTCTCTCTGTTTTTTTTTAAAGATGAAACTGATTTGATTTTTTTGGTTTTTCTTATTATTTATACTAAACACAAAACGGCGCCGTTTTAGCAAAGGGGGATCCGCGCGTCGGCCCGACCCGACCCGAAGGATCCGCGTGTTTTAGTTTTTTGGGCAATTTATGCGCGCAGTCCCTCTGATTCGCGGTGTGTTTCAATTTGGTCCTATTTTGTTGTTTTATTTTATTTTGATTTAGCCCTAACATTTTATTTTTGTTTTATTTTAGTCCATTGAGGTGCGGCGTTTTGGGATTTTGGGTTTATTTTCTGTTTCGGTCCTTCCCTTTTTTACGCGCGTCGCAATTGGATCCCTTTCGTTTTCCTTTATTTCGAATTGGCCCTATATGTTTTATTTCATTTCGATTTAAGGCCCCTTTTTAGCATATTTTATTATTTAGTCAATTTTTGTTAACTTTATTATTATTATTATTATTATTATTATTATCATCTTTACTATTATTAGTATTGGTATTATTGTTGTTACTTTTATATCTCTATTCATATATACTTATGTATTTTTAAATATATATATCTTATTATTATCATATAAGTGCTTGTATATGTACATGTACATATTTTACATATAATTTGTTTAATATATATACGTATACTCATATTTCTTTTTATATATATCTATATACATATACATATTTTTATTTTTATAAGTATATATATTTATATGTATGTATTTATATGTTTTTGTATATCTTAATTTGCATAGACATACATACATATTTTCAATATATTTTAAACATATATATATAAATTAACGTACTTATTTGTATACGTAGGTATATTTTCATTATTTTTAAATTTTAATTTGTACATACATATTTTCATGCGCCTACTTTATATATGCATTTCATTATTTTCATATTCCATAATTTTATACACCTATATATATGTGTACATATTTTTATCTATATGCATATTTTTTATATTTTAAAGTATACTTTACATATATATATTGTAATTTATGAATACACACATATTTTATTTTTTTTGTCTATACATATAAATATATATATATCCCTTTAAATTTTGATTGTATTCATTATTTATTTATTTCATTTTCATTATTATTTTGAATGAATGTTTAATTTATTTGTTTATATATATTGTTATTTTATATGATTGTAGGTTTGACTTTTATTTATTTTATATTGTTGCTATCGCTCGTATCATTTTTACACTTTTGTATTCATTATGATTTTGTCATGTATAACAATGTAATTTGCTTTCACATTTTTTACTACGACTTCATGTTTTTATTTCACTCGATAATAAAATTTGTTTAAAAAATTATATTTTTTGTTTAGATTCGAGAGGATCGTACCCTAACTTACTGGGTTTCGATTTCCACAATAAATCTAAACACACTAATCTTTTCAAACTCAAGTTTTGAAACGATCTCGGGAATTAAGAAAAGATCGTGTTCTAACTTACTGGGCATGATCCCTTTCCTAAACCCGAGATAATAAAATATCTTTTAAATAAGTAAAATTCTGGCATTCATTCACGTATTGGGAATTTGAGACATTGTATTCTAACTTACTGGATATGATTCTCTTTCTCGAATAATGTGAAATATGCCCATTTTCCAGAAAATTTTCAACGTTTTAATACAAGGATCGTATTTTTTTTTAATTCTTCTAAGTTTTCAATTTTCGACATTAAGACATTAAGTAATCAACTAAGGTACCAATTTTGGGCGTATCGAGGGTGCTAATCCTTCCTCGTGTGTAACCGACTCCCGAACCCGTTTTCTGAATTTCGCGGACCAAACTTGTTGTTTTAATAAAATCAAACCGTTTATTAAAAACGACCGCTTTTCGAGGTGATCCAATCACACCTTAATAAAAGATTGGTGGCGACTCCCGTTTTCATTTTCAAAATCCAAGTCGACCCCGTTTTATCCAAAAAAGGGTGTCAACATACACTGATTTTTTTATTAAAAATTTCACAGAGAGGCAAAATGTAATCTGACTTCTACTATAGGAGCTTCTATGATACTGTTACCCTTCTCTATATTTGTTGATAACTTTTTGTACTGCTAATGGTGGAATTGTGCTCTAAATAGGTGTTTCCAAGAGTTGGGAATGGGATATCTTCAGATATGGCAAAGCCCTTTTGTTATCTTCATTTCAATCCGGAAACAGTGGCTCGAGGAACCGTTTGTGTCTCTGACACGCCGTTTCTCGACTCGTCCTGCCTCGATGTAACTTCCTTTCCTTACTCCTTTGTTTTCAATCCTATATATGCTTTTACTCACCATGACATCTCATTATATGGATTCAACAACTTGTATACGTAAATGCAGCAAATTCAACCACCTTCTGCTGCAACATGGGATGTTGAATTGCAAAATCTTTATAATGTTGGCATTTGACGAAGGCAAAAGATCAATATCAATCAACCATTCGAGTTGATTCCCCGATTGTTTGTTTTCAAGTACATATATGGTATATATGAACATTTTGTACGTATGCTTGAAAATGGTATGAATAAGATTAGATAACTAATTAAATTTTGAGCTTTTTCTCATGTTCAAATTGCATATTCCAATTGATTCCGATCATAGAATTTAAGGTGTACAATGATTGATTTGATGTAGGAAGGGACCATTTAGGGTATCAAAATAAACTAAGAACAAGTAGGGTAAAAGGGCTAATGTATTAGAAATCGATTTGCATTTTATCTCATCTATTAAAAAATAGGTAAATTGATCTCTATGAGATAGATCAAAGAGCAAATTAGTCTTTTTTATTAAAAATTTCATCCATTTCTATTATTCAAAATTGACCCTTATATATCAGCATAATGTACACGTGGCAAGTCACATGTCACTGTTTGATTATTTCGTCAGTCACACCAACTTTTAACAGTACAAATGGATAAAATTTTTAATAAAAATTAATTTACCCTTTAATCTAACGTATAGGGACTAACTTGTCTATTTTTTTAATAGAAGAAATTGACTCCTAATATAAGAGTCTACACACTTTTACCAGTAAAGATGTTGACGGAAATTGATTAAATGCATGGAAAATATAAATTATTTTGCAATTTTTTTCACTGTTCCCCCATTTTTGCCATTGCAAGGCAAGAAACACCACAATATATTTATTTTTTTTGGTAATGTTTTAGGACTTAATCCAATGGTGCACAAGTTGTCCCTTTGTGGAATGAAACAAAGTGACAAATTGAAAGCACACCAATTGGGACAGTGGACATTGGGACCAACAAGTGGATCATGTTGGCTCCCTTTTTGAGACTATATGTATGTTTGATTGAGACAGTGATAATTTAAGTGCATAATTGCAGATAATGAGCAGCAACAAGGGGATGTGAACCATCCCTTTGTTATTTAGATACTAAGGGCTCCAAATATTCCCATATTTCATATCACCTTTTTACTTCTTTTTTTTTTAATGTAATTACATATGTTTTTGTCTGTTTTATGGTAATAGAGGGACCTCCCGAATATATTCATCTTTTTTTTTTATTAAAATTTTTTTAACATTAAACTCATTGTAGATTCTTATTATATTTACTCTTTTTGATACAATATTTAAAATTACCCATAGCCTCTCCCCAACCCTTAAATAGGAGGATAATGCGTTTTAGCGTATTCAAACCCATGTTTTTCTGCATTGGCAACAATACTAATGCCAAATGAGTTAAGACTTATTCGGCTTCTCTCGTTAATTAAAATATCTACAATTTTGCCTCGATCAACATTGATAATGTAAAGGTGGTAATGGGGTTGTTAAAGAAAACATTTCATTAATTTAATTTGTAAGTTTTGAGTTTATGATTAAT
Organism: Gossypium hirsutum; assembly: GCF_007990345.1. NCBI lineage: Eukaryota > Viridiplantae > Streptophyta > Magnoliopsida > Malvales > Malvaceae > Gossypium > Gossypium hirsutum. Next base: position 111,875,738 of record NC_053426.1, read on the forward strand.
TGTACTGTCAATTACAATTAAAGATATAATTGGAATTGGAAAGTAAAACAATCAACAAAAAAATTGATTATGTAGCTCAAAACTTGTTCCTATGCTAGCAAAATTTTACCTAAAGAGTAATCCATTATAAATCAACATAAATCAGGCTCTCTCGTCTCGTTTATAAATTGATAACCAAGTCTTTAATGTATAGGCAACATCAAACTTGTGAATCTATAGTTAGTATCACCCAATAAAACCACTAAAGTTTCAATTCAATTAAGCACTTGATAATGCATGAAATAAAAGAGATACTCACATTCGGTGTCTCTTTAAATAAACTAAGTAAATCGTGCTAAAACTCCTTTGAAAATAGACTTGTTTAATTAAGTCTCATTGAAAATTGTTGCTCAAGTCCTTAAAAAGATGTAATAAAATAATTAAGTCAAAACATGTCAATAAATTAAACAAGTTATACGGTGTCTAGTTGCAAAGCGAATTGCAATTGATGGTGCAATTGACACCACTAAGATAATTTTCTTCGAAATATTAACGTTTGTTGAGTCGAGTGGTAACAAGCTCAATACCACTTAAACAAAGTCTTGAGCTGTTTTGTGGATAAAAAAAATGTTAGAAAAGCTTTCTCCCAGTTACGACTTTGTTTTCTATTGTTCACAAAACATGATATTGCCTTTTCCCCTTCTTTTTGACCTCTCACATACCCCAAATCCGAACTTGAGGAGTAGACTCATTGACTGAAGTGAGTTCGTCCATGCTTGATATTAAGATTCGATCTACAAGTTCTCCTGTGTGGTAGTGTAGTGTATGCGCGTGTGTAAGACTTTAAACATATATCTTATAAAAAAACATCTCAAATAAAAAAAAAACAAAAAAAAAACAGAAAGATTCTCTTGTGTTTGTGGGTACCACATGAAAAAATTTGTTTGTGAGAAGTAAAATCCCAATGTTTATCTTGACCACCATTCTACCAACTTGCTACCACAATGAGATATAGTAAATGGTCTAAACAGGAATAGACAAATTGCAGTAAAAATGTTCAATTTCTATGCTGATATTTGGGTGGACAAAGGCACACAAACCACATCTTGTGTTCACAATCTTTGTATAAAATTAACCCAAGGCCTCAGTCAGGACAAGATTCATAATACATAATTGTTTTGAAGCTGTTTCTGAAACTGATGTTTATGTTATTGGACTGAAAACTACTGGGGCTTTCTCCAAAAATTATTTTAAAAGCTCAGTATTGAATTATAAATCTTTGAAAAAGTTTAAAATAGAAAATTCCGAACACAAATCTTTTGAGATTGTTCCCATCTTTACTTGTTATAAGTCAAGTTATTAGGTGTAACTATTTGATTTCTTAGTTTTTGAGGAAAATATTTTATAGTAAACCTAACTAGTGAAAAAATATATAAAATTCTAAAATAAAAAAAAAATTTCCCCAGGTTTAAGGGAAACACCTTTCCTAGTAAATATAAATATGTCCCTTTAGATGGGTACTACGTTTATTGACGATTAGTATAAAAATAGTGGTAGCGATAAAATTAAATATTGTAGTAATACTATAACGTGAGAAAAAAAAATTAAACTCACCTCATTGAAGGTAAAAGTCCATCCAAAGGGGCCCTAAACCCTAATCAAGTTGGTTTCAAAAGTCAATTGGATACTAATTTAATTGAACAAAAATCAAAATGCTTTTTGTATACAAATTAAATTGTATTATTATAAGGGTGTTTCTGTCTTTTTATGTTTTTATACAAAATTTAAATCCGTGACATAATGAATTTTAAATATTTAACTTTACATTTTCAACTAAAATTTCATTTTTTATATAAAATTTTAATAAAATATTTATTACATAATTTTTTTATTCACGTTATGGTACCATAATCTAGTATTTTCTTTAAACATATAATGCAACAATTATTTTCTTAAGTTACAATTAACTATATCAACGATTTCAATCAAAGTCAATCATTACAAACACTAAATTAAATAAAGAAATTCAACTACACAATTTTCACAATACCTTGATCTTTGTCAAAAACGGCTAAAACATCGTTCGTGAACTTTCAAAAAAGTTGTTATTACATCAAAAAGTGCTTGGTGCAGTGGTAAAATACATTGCTCTTTTAAAAAAAGAATTTGGATTCGAACTTTGGAAACAACATTGTTAGGAGCGGTAATCACGAATCCCAAATATAAACCGTAAAATAAATAACAGTTTGATGGCAACCAGTTTCTACCATGAAGAGTAGTTATTATTATTCTCTCTAATTACTTGAAATGCAAGTTGGCGTGAATCATAATATCACCATATCTTTGAACTTTCAACCATAAGAAATTCAAACACTTCAGTTCACCTACATGTTTGACAAATTCACTCCCTTTGTACCTAAAGAGATCATATAATAACCCCCCAAACTTGTCCCTTTGTGTTATTCTTACGTAAACCCTAGTTCGATTGTGTTTCAATCAAGCTCCATTGCATGCACACCCATCGAGACCGACGAAGAAAAAGCTTTCAGCACATGCGCACATGGGGTGTTGCGGTGATGCTGCAAATATCAATATATATAGCCATGCAATTCATTTCATATTTGTAAAGGCCCAATTTTGGCCCAACTTAAACCAACCCTAACCAAACTCAATTTAGCCCAACAGACTAAAACCCTAAGCCCAGCCCAAACCTAAACAATTTTCAGCAAAAAAGAGAGGAGAAGAACCCTAGCCGCCGCCCCACCTTGGCCCGCCACTACCAGTTGTCTGCCACCAGCACACCCACTTGCCTCCACCACTCTATGCCTGCAAAAGAAGACAAAAAAGGACAGCAAAGAAAAACACCAAAAAATGAAATTCTTTGTATTTTTTTTCTTTGGATTTTGGGCTATATAAAAGCCCTATGGTCATTGTAAAGAGGGGGACACCATAGTAATAAAAAGATAGATTTTGAATTAGAGAATGTGATATTTCGTTTTTTTTGAAAAAAAAAACACACTACAAAAATTCAATACAAAAAAACCAGCAAAAAAATCAGAAGAGGTGACTTTTAGTCTTTATTCCGACTTGATTTTCATTTTCTTTATTCCGACTTGATTTTCATTTTCTTTCTTCGTGTTTTTTTATTTAGTGTAAAATAAAAAAGGAAGGAACTAACCCGTGTTTGGAAACCTTTGAATCTCTGCTTGTTTCGTCATAATCGAAACTTGATAGCGATTTAGAGTTTGCGAGTGAAAGTCACGAACTGGTGGTCCAATGAAGCCTTGATTGACCATTGTTGGGTCGAAAGGAAAGGCAAGAGGATCGTCGATGGAGGGCTTGAAGATCGGCCGAATATTGAAGAGAAAAGCTTGGTTTTCTTTCTTTTTTTTTTTTGAAGCAGCTAGGGGATTTACTTAGGATACTTAGGATTTGCTTTTGCTGCTTTGGGGAAGATTAAATGGCACCGTTTCAGGCTAATACTAATAGCCCCAAAATGGGACTACTTAAAAAAGAGGGTTATTTGTAATATGAGTCCCTCTTCTCTTACATGTGTCTCATTTTAGCTTAAATTCTAGCTTTTTAATTTATCCCTTAAAGTTCATTTCTTTTTATTTTTGGTTCCTTGACCGTTGAATCTTGTTTATTTTTCATTTTTTTTATTATTTTCAATATTATGCATTTATTTTTATTTTCTTTAGTATTTTATTTACTTGCTCTTTTAAATTCAACCCCTTATATTTTGTTTTATTTTCATGTTTACTGATTTATCTGTATTTTACGCCTTAGACTTCATTTTTTTTTATGTTAAATCGAATCCTTTTAGTTTTCATTTTTGTTTTTTTTTTATTTTTTATTTCACTATTATTTTGTACTATTCTTTTGCCTTTATTTTACATTCATGGCTTATTACAAATGCTCATTGTATTATTACTATTAATATCCTTGTCACGTTTTCTTTTTTGTTATTTTTTGTCTTATTTGTTTTATTTATTTTATTGTTTCTAATTTCGAACTAAATTGTTTTATTTATTATCTTGTTCATCTACTTATTTCTTTATTCCTTAACTTTTATACTGAAAAGTTCATTTATTTATGTTTTTTTATATGCTCTTCGATTTTACTATTATGTATTTATATATATATTTAGTCCCATGCTAATTTATTTTATGAATTCTTTTAAATTTATCTTAATATATTTTTATGTACATAAGTCATTTTTTTAGAACATATTTTACTACATATTGTTTTGATTTTAAATCTCACATTTAAATACTATTTTTATATATATACATTTATTACTTCAATGGATTTTTCTATTTTAAAACACTTTTTGCTTTGTGATTTATCAAGTATTTTCAATATATATATGAAATAATTTTGGGAACTTTTTTGTTATTATAAAGTTATTATTTTTCAATAGATCTATATATTGCTTAGGTGTTTGTATAGTCTATTATTTTAAACGTCTTGATGTAAGGATATGTATAATTTTTAGACTATTTTAAAAATTTATATATCTTATTATTAATCTCATGTTTTTTAAATAAACTTGCATATACATATGTTTCATAAATCTATTTTGTGTATTATGTCTTGTCATATATCTTCATTATTATTCTTTTATATTATATATATGATTTAAATCATCATGTAGTTTGTCAACTTTTAAATGTATTTGTGTTTAAAATATTTTACATGCAATTCAATTCAAACCTTCATTCTATAATATCTGTTTCAAAAAACTATATATCTAGCCCTAGTTTTTTTTTATGTACAAATTTGTCAACCTACACTTCATGTGTCCATTTATTTGTCGTTATCTAAAAATAGTTTTATACCATATTATTTCTTCGATTTGCATTTTGTTTTGGATATCTAGTAGTAGTCATGATACATTATGCCATGCATGTTATCGTTGCATTATTTATTTGTTCATTTTTTTATATTGCCATGTTAATTATATTCCATGCTCTTAGTTTTAAGTTCTTGTTAGTTGATTAAATAAATTGTATTATCTTCATTTTTCCATTGTCGTATTTTTATGCGTACACATATTACCCCATTCATCTTTTTTTTTACTTGACTTTTGAAATGTGGTTTTATAAAACCCAAATTTTATGATTAATTTCGTCTTATTTCAAATTGAATTAATGCGTTTTAAGCTAGTTTCACAACTATTAAGAATTCTTCAAAACGAAGGCGATATTCGATACTTGGTAATTCGTGGATTCGTGCTCTAACGTGTTGGGTTGCAATTTCTCGTTTGCTCAAAGTAATTGAAGGTCCTTTTAGAATTTCACCCGTGTCATCTAAAAATCCTTTAAAACGGAGGCAATACTCGGTGTTTGACAATTCGAGAATCGAGCCCTATCGTGCTGGGTTGCGCTTTTCCATTTGTCCAAAATAATCGAATATCTCTTTGAAATTTTACACGGATTTTCTAAAGTGAGGCAATGTTTGATGTTTGGAAATTCGAGGAATCGTGCCCTAACGTGCTGGGTTTCGATTTCTCGTTCGACTAAATAGCCAAATATCCTCTTAAAGCTTCAAAGTATGGTATCATTAAACTATAAGGCGATCTTGGTTTCGATGGTTTAGAGTATCGTGTCCTAACGTGCTGGATATGATATTCCTTCGGAACAAGAGAATCTTATATTTCAATTCACGTTATCAGAGTTTCTTTTAAGGATCGTATTTTTAAAACTCTTCAAATTTTCAATTTTCGACACTAAGACACTAATTAATCAACTAGGTACCAATTTTGGGCATATCGAGGGTGCTAATCCTTCCTCGTGCGTAACCGACTCCCGAACTCATTTTTCTGAATTTCGTAGACCAAAATCGTTGTTTTAATAAAATTAAATCATTTATTAAAAACAACCACTTTTTGAGGTGACCCGATCACACCTCGTCAAAAAAGGATTGGTGGCGACTCCCGTTTTCATTCTTTTTTTCAAAATCCAAGTCGACCCCGTTTTCATCAAAAAAAATGGTGTCAACAATATTCATTTTAGCAATCGCAGTAGTCCCTTTTGGTTCTCTTAGAGCTGCAAAAGTTGACATAGATATGTCTACCGCCATTCTTTTAAAGGTTGATCAATCCGGCGATGCCGATTTCGTGAAGATTCAAGATGCTATTGATGCTGTTCCATCTAATAATAAGCAAGTTTATTTCATTTTGGTCAAGCCAGGGACTTATAGGTGATTTAATAAGCTAGATTATGATGGTTTTTCTTGAAAAAAGAAAACCTTTTTTATAATTGTTTTGTTTCGTGCAGGGAAAAGATTGTTGTGCCAGCTGATAAACCATTTATAACATTGAGTGGCACTAAACCTCTTGATACCATAATAACATCGAGTGAAGGTGGGGAGATATTTCGTTCTGCAACACTCACTGTTTTGGCTTCCAACTTCGTTGGACGCTATCTTACAATTCAGGTATACATATCTAATTTTGGTGACATTTGGGTTTTAAATTGATTTCCAAACTGTAAAATGATATAAATTTAATTATGAATTACATCCTTTTACTTTAAGACTATTGGGAAGTTAGTCCAATTAAGTAATATTGTAAATTGGTAACTTGGAAATCAACAATTTAATAATTTACATGCAAGGAATGAGTAAAAATCAGTTGTTGAACTTCCAGTTTTAAATTGTCGAATTTGATCCATTGGTAGTTGTTTTATGGTGCTCTAATCCGATAAGTTGTCCATGGAAATTATCCATCAGTTCAGGCATTAAATGTCAACTCAAATTTGATAAAGAGTATACATTAATTAAATTATATACACATGTGTATCTACTACATGGAAAACTTGAATTTTACATGTTAACAAAATTCCCCCTGAATTTTATTGATACTAATATTTTATTAGGCCGACAAAAGGAATTGATTGATACAATATTACTAAACTTTGAGAACTCAATTAGAATCTAAGCAATAGCTTAAGGACGTTTGGTGAATTTCAGCCTATAATGAAATAAAATGTGTGGATATATATAGAACAAATTTGGGACGAGCGGCAAGGCTGTTGCAGTGAGGGTATCCGGCGACAAAGCTGCATTCTATGGATGTAGGTTTCTCTCATATCAAGACACTCTCCTCGACGATGCTGGTAAGCATTATTTCAACAATTGCTACATTGAAGGTGCCACCGATTTCATATTTGGAAATGCTGCCTCCCTTTATGAAGTGAGTGCCCATGCATACTATTTATTACCAAGTTATCCTTCATATCTAATATATGCTATGTGAAAATTATTTTTTTCGAAGTTCGTGATTGTCTCTCTGAATTATGTCATTTTTAGTGTTTAAAATTAAATTCTCTCTTTAAAAATGTAATGCACCTTACTCTCGTAGCCAACATTCATTAATTATATAATTACTCTTCTAGATATTATCTTAAAAAAACTGATATATAAACTGTGGTCTCCATGATAGATGTGCCATTTGCATTCCCTTTCGAAAGGAAATGGATCCATCACGGCCCAAAAGAGGATGTCACCGTCGGAGAACACTGGTTTCACTTTCTTGGGTTGAAAGGTAAGCGGCATTGGTGTTGCTTTCCTCGGTAGGCCGTGGGGTGCTTATTCTCGAGTCATCTTTGCCCACACCTACATGTCCAATGTGATTGCCCCACAAGGATGTGATGACTGGCAAGACCAAGCCAAGCATAGGTACATTATTTAATCATAAAGGTCTGATCTGGATTTAGTCCCTTTAATATGCTAGATTTTGAAATTTAGTCCTTATATCTTTATAAAGTTACTAGTATTTTTAAAACAGCTTTAAGCATTAAATTTATTATTAGTTGTATATGATTGATTGATTTTTTGCGTGACCTTGAACATTTGACAGAATAAATGAAAATTTAATGGAAGCAAATAATTTTATTATCAATTTGAACCTACTAACAACATTAGGCTTTGTTAGTAAACTGACCCCTGAGCTATATCACAATTCTCAATTTGACCATTAAAGTATTTTGGGTCATAAATGATATCTAAATTATTATTTTTGTCACAGTTGACCTAAAAAACAATACCAACATACGACACATTCTTATTGGCAATCGTACACTTTTTTAGATAAAATGAGACAAAATTAATAATTTAGGTACTGTTTTTGAGCCCAAAAAAATTTAAAGACCAATATGAAAATTGGGGTACAGTTTATATGTCATTTACCAATAAAGTTGTAATATTATAAAAATAAAAATAAAAAAATTTATGTTGACTTGGAGTAAAGAGGTTAAATTTCAAGTTTCATCCTAACAGAAGGACAAAAGATAAAATTAAACCAATAAAAAAGGCTAAAATTAGACTATTTTAACGAATTCCTATTTTCCATGACAGTACTGTGTATTATGGTGAATATAAGTGCTATGGTCCCGGAGCCGATACCTCGAAGAGGGTTCAATGGTCGCACCGCCTATCACAAGACGAAGCTGCGCCATTTTTGACCAAGGACATGATCGGTGGGCGAGGGTGGCTTAGACCCACACCAAAAAATTTCAAAAGACCCTCTAAACTCTAAGCACCATTGCATGCATCACCATGGTTCATGAAAAACAAATAATCTCTTTACACTTAAGTTTACGGAATTCACCCGTAATCGAGATCAAGATTCGATCCATAAATTTATCCGTATAGTAATGTAATGTATGGGGAACGAAATTGTATTGTATAAAAGAATTGGGTTTAGGGTTTTATAGTTATCACTTACTCGATCCGAAACAATTCATATTTATTTTAATGTAATAGTGTAGATAAAATCATTTACATTAACGTATTCAATTGAATTTATATTTTTTATACAATATATAATTTTATGTATCATCAGTGAATTCAACGACGATATATCATCAAATATTTTTAAATTTTAATTCATTTTATTTTTAATAGTGTGACATTATATAATTAATTGAATTTTTTAAAGTTTATATGATTAAATTATATTGCATAGGATTATATACTATTAATGTAACAAATATTAATCTTATTTATTTATTTTTTTCATTTTTTATATGAAATTTTCACAACAATCATCTTTTAATTAATTGATATTGAATAAAATCATTTATCGTACTAAATATAATTTTGTATTAAATTAATAAAATCTTTTTTCTTTAAAAAATTATATTTTATTAAAAATAATTAATTATAAACTATTACTAATTGAAAGTGAATAATTGGATGAATAGTACCTCCATCAACCGAGGCATTGATTCGATAGGAAGGCTGCTATGTTTGAGTTTCATATACATTATTCTAATGGAGCTTCTTTCAAACATGTAAAGCACAATATCTTTAAAGCCAATGGCGGATCTTGGCATAAGTAAAAAATTTTAAATTTGTAGGAGTTTAATGAAAAAAATTTTAAATAAATTTTGGGGTCTAATTAAAATTTTTGTGAGATTAATGAGAATTTTAAAAAAAAATAAGAGAGTTTAATTAAAATTTTAAAAAAAATTTAAAAGATATAATGAGGGTTTTTAAAATTTTGAGGGGCCTAATTAATTTTTTTTAAATTTTAAGGAAAAAATCAAATTTTTCCAAAATTTTGGGGGACTTAGGCCCCAAAAGGTTCCACCTCTATTTAGGGTTAATTGCACCAAATGTCTTCAAACTATGACCGAGATTTTCAAATTAATCTTTAAATATTAAAACATCTTAATTAAGTCCTCAAAATATCAATATTATTTCAATCAAATCCTTTTATTTGCCTAGCCATTGATTATATTCAACCATGTAAGTCAAAATTCAAACTTGTTTGCACCTGCTACATGGACAACTTATATTTAATGTGCTAAAAAAATAACATCAGTAAAATCTAAGAGAACTATTTCTTCTTATCTTAACATGTTAGATTCAAGTTGTCCAAATGACAGTTTATCATATGTTTAAAATTTAACCCATGTACTCAACATCAGACTTGAGCTATCTTCTAATGTTTAAGTTGACGGCTACATTGACAAAAAAAAAACTTGATTAATACGATATTAATACTTTAAAAGCTCAATTAGACTACTCTAACATTTAAAAATAGATTATTTTCTTATAAAGGATTATGAGTATGCAAAATTATGTGTTGAATTACAAGGTATATTATATTTTCTTATTCGATTCATTTAATTATAATATAATATTTTATTATCTCATTGGTGTCATATATATATATATATTAAGGTTATTTGCCTAATCATTAATTTTGTCATTAAATTTTAAATAAGTTTGTAATTATTGCATGAAGCTTATTAATTGGACCAACCATGCAACTACAAAAGAGTTGGAATCAACACAACATTGGAGCATGGAGCATGGAGCATGTAGCATGTGCCTTCTTAATGGGAGTTTATTAATTGGACCAACGCATGGAACTGCAAAAAAGTTGAAATCAACACAACATTAGAGCATGTGCCTTCTAAATGGGAGTTTATTAATTGGACCAACAGATGGAACTTAAAAAGAGTTGGAATCAACACAACAATGGCGCATGGGCGTTCTTAATGGGAGTTTATTAATTGGACCAACGCTTGCAACTGCAATAGAGTTGGAATCAACATAACATTGGAGCATGTAGCATCTGCCTTCTTAATGGATTGATGGGTAAAAGTATCGTTAAAATTTTTTATATTAAGAGTCAGATTGCATTTTGTCTTTACTATTCAAAAAAATTTTACTCGTTTTTACTGTTAAAAATTTATCCCTATACGTCAGAATGAGATACACATGACATGTCACGTCTCTTAAAATAAATACCTCTATTATAATTTACCACGATTGATGCTATAGCCGAACAAGACTGCTGCTTTGCAAAAGAACAGGGGTGTATGAATATAGTTCAAGGTAGCTAGGTAAGAACAATGGAATTAAGCCCACTGGTCACTGATCAGTCCAACCCATGATGAAAGCAAACACATAAAACACACATGTTGCACAAGATTCAAGTGATAGCTTAAGTTTTCACCCCTACACTATGAAGCCAACAAGATGAAATTATTGGAAAAAAATATCCATAAATTTTTATTTTATTAATATTTACGAATAGTAAAATACAATATTTTAATTTTAAAAGGAAAAAAAAATGGATACGATACCAACAGTTGATCACTTCCTTAAAAAGAAATTAACTACTTGTCTCTTGAATTGTCGCAAAATAATGAGTGATCCATTCGGTTATATAACTATATAAAAACATTTTTTATCTCTTTTAGCCTATGAACTTTCATGTTTGTCAAATCACCCTAAAAATAGATGGAAAAATTAACATTTATTAACTTTGTTGATGTGGCATCCACGTGATAGTCTACGTGTGTGCCACGTGACAATTAAAATTTTTTTTATACACTATATGAACTTACCTAAACTGAAATAGTAGCAAACACGACACTAAGAACTACTAAGTAATTCTTCATTTTCCGCATTTGTCTACTAGTTGATTCGTTTTGTGATCTATATGGTAATTTAATTCAATTAACCATTCAAATACCTTAAAACATTTAAATTCATGCATATAACCCCTTTATTAGAATTTTACCATTTTACCCTTAATTTTTACCTTTTTTTATTCAATTTAGTCCCTAAAATTGAAACTTACGTATTTTTCATAATTAAACCCAAGACTTTCCAGCCGATTCATATACCATCCCTTAACAGCTCCAATTCAACTAAATTTTTAGAAAATTTATGTAAATTTTAATATTTTAACGTTTTTGTCCCTAAACTCAAAACTATCCAAATTCACTTTACAAATTAATCCTATTTCTTAACAAAGTTTCATATTCTACCATTTAGCATAAAAAAATTTAAAACCCTCAATGGTAACTTTTTAAACATTTAACAATTTTACAAATTAGTCTTCGGGTTAGCTAGATTAAGTTACAAGGATTTCAGAAACATAAAATTTATTAAAATGGGAGCAAAATTAACTTACATGATAGATGCTTGGCCAAATTTCTCAAAGTCTTCCAATGGTGATTTCCAGTCAAAGATGATGAAATGAAAAATATGAGTGTTTTGTTTCTTTTGTTTATGTTTATTTATTTATTTAATTACTAATTTGCCCTTTAAATCATTTCATAATTTCCATTCAAAACATATGTAAATAATCCACCAACATACATTTTTGTCTAATTACCTTATAAATCCTCTCACTTTAACAATTTAAGCCTTTTAACTAATAAAAATTCATACCGATCAAAGTATTCATCCTCCTATTTATAATATATAGGTGAAAATCGTCTCTTGGTGTTATTTTGTTATCATCTAAAGTAGGGTCCCTTGTTCGACAATTAGAGCAAGACATAGTTAATTAGCATAAATTGATTTGTAAGAACAAATTAATATAGTCTGAGTGAAAAGGTAATCAGGTTATGTTAAAGGGGTTGAATAGTCTAACTTCAACAAATCATGCAGTTGAGTCTATTAGTTGGAGTTTGGTTTTTCTATATCATAAACCTGGATTAAATTGTAGAAGCATCTTTCTAGGACGAGTCTATTTTTCGAGCTATTCATGTAATAAGAAATTGGCGGACTGAAGTTGTTCAACCATTTCTTTTTTGTCATAATCAGGGTATTCACTACCGATAGTCATGATTAACCCCCTTGCTACAGGTGCGTTCAAATTTAGAATTTAGTTTTTATATTTTTATTTTTAAGATTTTTTATTTTTTTATTTAAAATTTCAGGTATAATTGTTAACATTGTTAATATTTTTTTTGTTAGATTTATTGATGTGACAATTTAAAATTAAAAAAATGCTTGCTCGATAGCCATGTAATTAAAAAAATGGTGTTGTAATGAACCTAAATTGAACAAAATAATTTTAGCAATTTGAAAACTAGAGAAACTAAATTCCTATAAATAAAAATAAAAAAACTAAATTCAAAATTTATGAAGAGTATAAAGACTTATATCATATTTTAATAATAATAAGTGTTATCAGGGGAAAAGCCAGGATAAACTTTTAGGGGGGGCTGAATGAAATTTTAATTCTTTTTACTGTCTATATTTTTATAATTTTTAAAAGATTAAATTAATTTTTTACAATTTTAGAGGGATCAAAATATAATTTTATCCTTACTAATTTAAAATTTTAAAAAAAATTAAAGATCTAAATATAAATTTTTTATTTTAAGAGGGGCCAGGGCTCGCTAACCTCCTATGTATCCGCCTCTAAGTGTTATGAACATAGTACAAGGTAGTTAAGATCATTGGTTCCCTCCCAACCATGGAAACAAATGCTCCACAAGATTCAAGGTATATTCTATTTTTAAAGAGAGAATTCAAGTCTAAGTCTCAAAAAATAATTATTTAAAAGGGCAGTCACGAAATTCAATAGAATTAATCTTCGTGAATCGTAAAATAAATATAGAAGATACAGTGGTTCTCTCTCTATATATAACAAGATTACTATGTTAGCTCAAATTCTATTGTTATGTGTAAATTATGGGTCCCTTTAGATAGATAATTTCATTTACGATTAATATAAAAATAATAATAACAATAAAATTAAATATTATAAAATGAGACAAAAAAAATTAAGCACACCATACTAAAAATAAACACTTGTCTAAATAACCCTTAGAGTAAATGATAAAATTCCATAGAACGTGGAACATATAATAATAATAATAAGCTATGAAGAAAGTAGAAGGGAGGTAGGTAAGACCAAGTGATACCATTGGCCTTCACAACCATTGAAACACATGCTCCACAATATTCAAGTGATGTATAATGTGACACGTTTATTGAATAGAATGTAATAAAATTCTTAAAAGAATTTTCAAAATTTATCAAATTATTAGGTATATTACATTACTTTTACACATATATAAATTAAAAAGTCAAAACAATTTTAAATAATATTAGTATATAAAATATTTCTTTTATTATCACTAAATTTATAAAATTTACAATAAAATTAGTAAAATAGCATTTTTTTTCTAAACTTATGAAATTAAAAAATTAATTGAAGCCGATATAAAAATCCATTTCAATAAAAATATTTAAATAAGTCTCGCTTAATAATTTAATATTACATCAATAATTTCCTAATTTTTAAAATTTTTTATTTAATTTTAATTTTTTAAAATAAAAATATTGATATAATATTAAATTATTGAAAAATAAACAGAGAATATGCGGTTACTATTTTATACCATCATTTCCCTGCAATGACAATGACAGCAACATTTGAATTCTAGACGTTGGAGCGGTGGCTTTCGAAAAAGAAAAGTGGTGGTGCAATACCAGTTCCAATCAATTCAATGACATAAAAAGGTTTATGTCACCTGACATCCTCAATTGTTGTCCAAACATTAACAATGTAACAGTAATCTGACTTGAAGTGATAAATCATTATTTCAAACAAAAATTTTAAATTAAATTATACAATTAATCCCTATATTTTTTCGAATTGATAATGAAGAAAGAAATAAAAAGTTGAAAGCCATCATTGTCTATAACCAAAACCCATATGCTTCTTTATTGATTGCCAATTCAACTTCCTGACATGTTAAAAGAAATGAAAAATGTAAAAAAAAATAGATGGAGAAACAAAAGAAAATAGAAAATAATGAAAAATATGAAGAAAGTTAAAAAACATAAAAGAAAAAATTAAATTGCTCAAAATAAAAAAATATAGGGACCAATTGTATAATTTAACCTAAAATTTTTGTTTAAAATGATGATTTAACGTGTTACGCCGTTACACCGTTAACGGCTTAGTAACTAAAATGTTACAACACGTCATTTTAGTCACTTATGTTTACTTGTTGTAACATTAAAAAATAAATGATTAAAACGTAACATAAAATAAACAAAAATGACCATAGATATAATTTAACTTTTTAAATATATTCCACCTTACGTTTAAAACAACATTTAACATTTATATTATTGAATAAATTAATAAAAAAGACTTGATTAATATTTTAATAATTTAATTAAAATATTTTTAAAAATTTATGCATAGTTTTGTGGAATTAATTGGGAGATAAATGAAAAACAATTGCTTTGAAATGACATGATATAACAACTTTTTTTTATTTATGTACCAACTCCATTCCCCAACAAAATTAGATGAGTGGTCTAATCAATTCTGTTATTGATTTTTTATTATATTTTTGGTTGAGTTTAAATTAAATAAATTATTTAAAAAATTAAAATTTATGAAAAAAAGATAAAATTCGGTTTAATCATTAACTTAAGTAATTTTTTTTTCTTCCTCCGAATTGATATATCGATTGATTTTTTATCCAACTGATTTTAACAACATAAAAAATATACTGTAATATTTATTAAAATTAAAAGCGTACAAGAATTAAAATTAATTAATTTCAAAAATAGAATAATTAGAATTAATAGCAAAATTTTAAGTTATTGATGTTATGAAAGTTAAAATATAGTATTTGTTCGTTTGATTTGACAAAATTTAAGATTTAATTCTTAATACATAAAAAGTAAAAAATTAAGTCCGCATACTTATTTTATTTAAAAATTTTAATTTAATAATTAAAATCGCAAGTATTTTTTTGTCAGACTTTATCAAATTGACATATTGAGTCTCTTGCTACGGATGCTTTTTAAAGAGGTAAATGACTGATAATTAAATATATTCTATTTCTATGAGTGAGAATCAAATTCCCGATTTCCTAATTAAGAAATGAAGTAAGCAACTACCACACTATACTTTATAATTAGCGTAAAATTTTTTTTTTAGACATAACACATAAGTAATGTCTATTGATTAATGCCTTGGGGTAGAGTAAATGTATGAGGTAGAGGTGCCGTTGCTTTGCTTCTAACATATTTGTCATACTTTTAAAGTCAATCAAAGTGTGCTGTAATGAAGTGAAGAGATGTGTTAAAAGGTATTATTCTCTTATTTATAAATTGATAAAAGATTATAAATAATATCTTTCATGAATATTTCTTTTTACTTTAACGGAATTCACATTTCATTAATGGAAATAAACTATTATCAACATACATCATAATTATATATTAATCTATAAGACTTGAATATACTTCGTGAATCATTAGATAAACATTCATGACCAATAAACCGAATAGTGAAATTGACATCATGACTCCAATTTAATCAACAACAAATAATTGAATTTACTATAACTTCTAATACATCCTTATGTTAACTATTTTGAGAAACATGAACTTACCACATTTAGTTCTCTATATTTAAATACATAAAAGGAAATAATCAATAAATTCCATCGGCCTAAAATTTTTAAAAATGGAAAAAAATCTATTTGACGTACTCAATTTTAATCCCTTCAATGGATACATTACTACAACTTGTAGTCCTCGGTACCAATGTTACCCATATACTTTCATCTTCATCAGCTTTCAAATCTTTCAACAATTCAGAAATTCCCAGTTTAAGCTTCATCTTCTTCAAGTTGGGGCCGCCGCGGCCACCGCCGGGGATATAAGCAAAAGTGCCGGCGAATTCCCTGAACTTGGGGTTTATTTTCGTGTCATCGCTTAAATTCACGTACACATCGAACTTCACGTATTCATTCCCTCTCACTACGATACCGTACACAACGACGGTCTCTTCTTCGTCAACTTTCTCCCTCTTCACAGATCTGTTCACCGTTACCGTTAACTTACCGTCTAAAACTCGCCGGAAATCGGAGGAAAAAACTGGGTTTTCGTTTTGCTTAAGATTTGTTATCCGACGAGCTTGTTCCGGTGGTACAGACGGAGGAGGACGGTGGTTTAACCATGGACGATGAACTTCTTCATATGAATAACCGAGTTTTGTTATATCAAGAACATCTTTAACTTTAATCTTTACTAAATTCAGATTCTCATCGTAGAATAAAAAGAAAGAATTA
This sequence comes from Gossypium hirsutum, assembly GCF_007990345.1. Classification (NCBI taxonomy): domain Eukaryota; kingdom Viridiplantae; phylum Streptophyta; class Magnoliopsida; order Malvales; family Malvaceae; genus Gossypium; species Gossypium hirsutum. The sequence continues at coordinate 111,892,585 of NC_053426.1, forward strand.
AGCCAATCGGAATCGTCGATATCCAGTTTCCGATCGTTGATATCCCGCCAAACTTCCCAAAGACGATCGATATTTGAATGATGAGCGTAAAAAACCGGATCTTTCGCCGCCGAGTAGAACTTGCCCATATCTTCCCTTCCCGGGTTTAAACCCGACCCAATCCATGTATGTAAAGTATTATGAGGTGCACTCTCTATAGTTCCCGGCGAATCACAGTTCTTTTCGCCGGCTTTATATGTACATCCCATGAACAGCTCCGTTTTCTTAGCGCCGGACACCATTCGATTATACATAAAAGCCAAATTGGTTTCCGTTTGTTCTTTCCGATCAAAGCGTGGATCGTTATCGTCGGGGCTGTAATCTAAATCCGCCACCCGAGGTGGAAAATGAGAGAAATCGCGCTGGCTGTGAAAAAATGGCGAGCTCTTGTCTACGTAAAAGTCCGGTATCGTCATTCCGTCCGGGATATCCCAAGCCCAAAACGGCAACGCGAAAGTATCGTCTCCAATGAGGCTACCAAGGATTCGTTCGTGAAAATATATCATCATCCGATGCCAGGGAAAGAACATCCACGTACGGTGGATGTTCAGCTCCGACCCGGAACTGTTTAACATCTCGTAAGCGCCGGTACAGAACTGACAGTGTAAATTAGCTTGCCGGTGAAAGCTTCTTGGATCATCGTATGGTAGTGACTTCATTATTGATAAAGCTTTATTATATTTAGCTATAAAGCTTTCGTTGAAAAGATGCGCCGGTCGTCGGACACGGACCGGTGATGGGTCAGGGAACTTAAAATCGGTGAAGGGTACTGGATTCTGAAACCCCGGTGGACAACAATAAACGAGAAGATCCGGTCGACCGTACGATGAATGACAAGCTGTTAAGTTAGGTCCAATTGCTAAGTTCTTTCCACCATTGTTGAATGGTTTCCGCCATTGTTGAAGCTTTTCAAGCATTATGCTTGTTAGTTCCCTGCAAAAACACAAAATCATTGAACAAATCATGAATTTATACATATATATATGTGTGTGTATGTGTATGTACGTATACAGTACCCCATGTATAAATGGTGAACTTGAGACACTGCAATGATGAAAGTTAAAGAAAGTATCAGAATCCATTTCTTTTCTGCCATAGCTGGAATCTATAAGCTTGCTTAATTGATGAACAACTAAAAGAAGAAGATGAAGAACATGAAATTAAGCTTGAAGGACTTAAATAAACAAAATATGCATATTATGGAGACTTTTCAATTCATTTATATATTTATTTATGTGAATAAATAAATATTTTATTAAATTCTCGATAGATTTCAAACAATTTTAGGCAAAATATAAAAATTAAAAATTAAAAAATTCACGCAAATCAATTTTCTGCCCTCAGCTACAGTAAAACCCCTTCGTATCACCACTCCTTAATGTACGGTGTTTTTCGTCTCATCTTAATTTTAGATGGCCAAGATGTAGTTGATTATCAACTAATATTAAGTTATTTACATGGAGGAATGGAAAAAAACTTCTGAAAAACCGAACAATTATACAATATTTATTCTGAACTAGATGTGCTCATGAGCTATGTCAAGTCAGGTTGGGTTTAGGTCGAGTTAGATCTAAGTATGATATTAACATATTTTATGCTTACTTAAATTTGTTTTGATATAAAATCTGAGCTTAAAATTTTGCTCAAATTCAGGTCCATTCATATTATTTTTTATTTTTTTAAAATATTTATATTATTTTATTTTAATATTTAATAATTTTATATATTCTTTTATTTAGTAAAGTCTTTTATATAGTCGTCATAACATTATTTTAATATTTACATTAGAGTAGTATATTTCATATTTAGTATAGGTTTATTTTTTTATATGTTTTAAATTATATAATATAAAATATTATAAATTTAAAACTGATCAGGCTATGCTCAGGTCTTGAATATTCAAGCTCTAGCTCGAGCTCGGCTCATATTTTAAATAGGCTTAACATTTTTACCCAAGCCCATTTTTGAGCTTAATATTTTTACCATAAACCTTCCTAAATTTAAATGATCCTTCGGGTCTAGACGAATAACCCGACTTATAAATAAGTGTATTCTAAATATTAAAAGATTTTTTTTTTCAAATTTACACAAGCAACATATATATGAAAGGAATGATAACACGTTTTAATTATTTTTTTTCAAACACGTAACTATAAAAATAAATTATATATCCACTCAATTTTTTTTCAAACATAAAATTTTTACCATAATCTAATTGACAATGACTCATTTAAAAGTTTTATTAAATATTAAACTAAAAATATTACAATAACACACCAAAATAATAAAACTTGTAAAAAAAATAGCATTAATAATATATTCTCCCTCAAAGTCAAGATTTTTATTTAGGGGAATTGAGGTAAGATTATAAATTGAAAATATGAAGGGATCAAAAATGAAAATTTCCCATTTATTCAAGAGCTAAAGAATTATTTATATTTAGAAAGAGTTAAATGAAAATTTTTCTCGTTTAACCCTTCACCGTATTTTTTTTATGCGAAATTTAAAATCGACTCAAGTTGAATTAAAGGCAAAGCTTTCGCAACATTATTTTTATTATATATTCATAAGACATTAAGATCAAGTTTAAGAATGCTTCTCAAAAATATTTTTTAATCAATCTTTTAGCTCGGGAGAAATATTTTTTCTTTAAAAAAGTAACTTGTTTAAGAATAAAACTCTACTTACAAAGATATCAAAATTTATCATTCGACCCAAAAAAAACCGATTATTAAAGATATTCTTGTTTTATTCAAATGTGTCTCATGATTATCATAATAAAAAGAAATACAATTAAAATTAAGCTTAATGTATAAATTAATATCCGAGTTTATTACTTTTTTTTAACGTGGTACATGTATTTTATCAAATCAAACACTAAAAATTTAACATTGTTATAGTTAAATACTAAATTATATAATTTTTATATAATCTAATAAATCTATCACATTCTTCAGTAATTTCTTATGAATAATTAAGTGCTAGATTTTACCTCGAACCTCTCTTGCAATACGACCTGCCACAAGAATAGAGGAGGCTACTTGCACATTTACGTGTTCTTTATGGCTCTCTTATCGAACTGTCTCGTGAAACGATAAATTATTATGAAAATGCAATAAATTATTACGGACCACACGTCTTTTACATTATTGATGGTTAAATTTCAATTTCAATCCTTATATTACTCTCAAATTTAATATTAACTTTTATATTTTAATTTTTTACTTAAATATCATTAGTTAATTTAAATATTATATTCTGATTAAGATGTAACCGTTAAAATTCTCTATCAAATTTAAGTGAATTACAATATTTTTTATCACATGCCCACTAAGTTTTTTTTTTTTTTAGTTTTAGAATATTACACCAGCAAAATTAACTAGCAAAATTAATAAAATAATCTTAATAATGTAAATAATTAGACATGTATTTTTAAATTAAAAAAAGAAAAGCAAATTATTAAAATTAAAAATATAATACTAAATTCGAGCATATTAGATGAAAAGTGACAACATAATGGTGATTGAAACTATTCGTAACGAGTTGGCTACAGTAATTAGTGTTGCTGAAGTAAGATATATACATGATTAGTGTTCCAAAAATTGAGAAGTCAAATTTTGACATATTTAGCAGAATGTCAATAAAGTTGTTAATTGCATAGCTAAGGCAGATGGAGGCATAATTGAACAGCTGGTTATTTTAAAAGATCCTCAGCATTATGTAAGATGCTAGCTTGAAGAAGATGTTAGATAATTATTGGTGACTGATGATAGTTTTCATTAGAACTAATGCTCGCTTAATTTTCTAAACTTATGTTCAACCAAAAAAAAATTGAGCATATTATAACTTTTAATTCTTGATTTTATAAATATGAAGTGTGGATTGAAAATCATTTAATTATATATTTAAAAATATTATTTTTACAATTTTAGACAAGCAACGTTTGTTTGGCTTTATGCGTTGAATTAATTATTGCAATGAGACAATATGTCTAAACGTAACAACAACACATTTTAAAATTTTTGATCAAACACGTAAAACATTAATTAACATGTCAAATCAGTTTTTCTTAATGTCTAAATTATCGTTTTTTAATGAATATAATAACAAAAATATTATTTTTTTAACAATAACTATAATGATAGTAACTAATGATGTATCAATTCGAACATATTAATTCATGACAAATGTAAAACAGTGGAGGATTCAACACATTCTCCAGAAAAAGAACACTATTGTGAATATCTAGTCAAGATGATCCGTGACAGAAGGCTAAATTTAAAATTGTTTGAGGATCCTCTTTTAAGGATGTAGTCTTTTAAGTTTGTATCCTGTATTTTCTCTAAAAAAAATAAATTATACCAAAATTAAGTAAAAAAATTCGTTCCCAAATTTAACATAGTAAAACAAATTAAAACCATAATTAAATCTATAATGTTATATCCATAAAAAAGTTCATATATTTTTTTAATTGGGAGGAATCTACTTACATCGGTGTAAAATTAAAGTGTTTTACACTCATACTTAACTTTTCATACGACTAATAATTTAACAATCCAATAGTCATATTTCATGTCAAATTTTACATAAATTAAAAGATTCTAACTATTTGTTTTATGTAAAAGAAAAAAAAAACTTTTAACCGTTAATGATTTTTAATATATTTACTTTTTTAGATCGACATGATAGAGGTATCAGATTAGTTCAAAAATTTACATTCATAACAAATACAATTATATCGATAAATCTAATAATTAATTCATTAAAATATTAATTATATAAAAAAATTATGAAATGGTTCCACCTACGCAAATGAATCCCTTTCCATTCATAACCACCTATTAAAAAAAAAAGTAACAAGATTTGAACCTTTGAGACACTTGGCTTCATCTTCACCACAAACTGAAGTGAAGCTAGAAGAAAATATTGGAATTAAATGGTATATTTTTACAATAGAAAAAATGTAATATCACTATTTTAATAGCATATATTTTTATAAATTTTAAAATATTAAATCAAAATTTGTATCATTTTGAAGGGGTTAAAATATAATTTTACTATTACTAATTTAAAATTTTATAAATTATAAAAAAACTTAAATAATTTTTTTTAATTACATGACTAATAAATGAATTTTTTTTCGAAATATCACACTAACAAATTTAACAAAAATAATTAAGCGTATTAACAATTGAACCTAAATTTTGAAACATAAAAAATAGAAGAATTAAATTCTTGAAAATGAAAATATAGAGACTAAACTTTAAATTTTCAAAAAGTACATAAACTTATGACATATTTTAACCTATATTTATCTGCCACCAAATAAATTTTCGCGGATTACTAAAAACAATTCATTTTATCAATCACGTAATTTCATATTGTTGTTTGGGTTGTTTAATGCTTTTACATTGATCACACATATTCATGTTGTGGTAGCACTAAAGCATTAAAAATTTGAAATCTGTGTTGGTCTAATGATTAGGATGTTCATCGACTCAACTATAGTTTAGATTTAAGTCATACTAGTCGCGTTCTTATTAGGGTTTTACCCTCCTCTAAAAATTTGTTTGGTGGTGTAAAAAAAAGGGGGGGGGAGGAGGGATTCATATATGGATTTAAATGAATGTTGATATTCACAATTGTGAAAGATACTTACCGAAACAACATACCAATTAAATAAACCATTGAGTTAATTACCAATTGAGTTAAGACTCAACCGACAGTTAATTGAATTTCTTTGTGAACCTAGTTACGTGATAGAAAGATAAATAAATAAATAAATAAACCATGCCATCACTTTAATGACAACTACTAACGAGTTTATCAATTTAAACTTACTAATAACAAAATATAATGACCAAGTTATACCATATTAAAGTAAGGGAATTAACTCTCAAAATTTAACATAATAAAGCAACTAAAATCATAATTAAAGCTATAATTTTTATGTCCCCGAAAATTATTAAATTCCTAATTACCTATTATACAAAATAATAAGATCTGGGCTTTTGGGTCACTCGACATCGTCATCGCCACAATCTATCTCTTTTTTATTTTTAAATCTTTCGATATTTGATAATTATATTAAACTCTGATTACATTTAAAATCGAGTTGGATCAAATCCTAAATTAAAAATAGAACTCTTCAAATATTATTTTATCTATTTACAATAAATAAACTCGAAACTTATTACTCTATTTATCATACGTTGAAATATGATGAACTAGCAACTTGTGTGACATAAGTGGTCAGCCAACCACCTCCACAAAAATTGAAGAGAAATTATTAAATGAGTCAAATATTTACAAAATCTTTTAAAATATACATTTGTCGGGAAATTGACCTTCAGTGATATTTCTGCTTTAAAAAAAAAACTTACTCGATTTAAAAAATTCTACCTTTTTATTATTCAAAATTTTTTTATAATCGAATTTAATATTATAATTTAGGTAGATATCAATTTAATTAGAAAAATTATTAAAAGACCTCGTAATATTTAATCTGGTTTTATTAAAATTGGTTTGAGTATTATTTAAATCTATTTAGTTATGTTTATTTTTTAATTCACAAATTTTAAAAAAAATTATTATTATTCTATTTTATTCCATTCGAATCGAATTTTTTTTAATTTATAATTATTCAATAAAATTTCCCAATATAAAAAATATTACCCGTCATCTACAAATTTTTTTTTTCTAACAATCGATCCCAACCCTATTCATTATTACACCTACTCATATTGTTCCTGACTTTCCATATTATTAAAACTTATTAATCACGTGCGATTCAATTTGCGGTTTGGATTGTTGGATGCCTTAACATTGATCACACATTGGCAGTCATTTTGTCCTTTTGTCCTTTAATGTTGTTTGGTAGAGTAGAAAATGGTAGGGAAAATTAAAGTGATAGGTGAGAAAGTGAGAAAAACAAACTATTTTAATAATGTTATTAAATTATTAATAGATTTATGATTTCATCGATTAATTTCAAAAAATTATAAAAAAATTATTGAATTATTCAAAAATTTTTATTTAAGTCATTGTATTGTTAAATTATTTTTAATCGAGTTAATGAGTTCCAAGTGACAATTTATAATCAGTACGGTTGATTAGTATACATTGACAAGTAGAAAGGAAATACCTTAGGTTCGAGTCGATTTGATGGTCAACGTTGGAGATCAAAAACAAAGTTGTTTAGATTTTGATTCACAGATTCGTAATGCTTAAAACTATTTTATGAAAAAAAATTGAATTTTAGAAAGAAAGAGAAAGATGAGGTTTCAATTTGGGTAGACAATGCAAACAAAAAAAGGCGATTTTAACTGTCTAATAACTTAAATTGAAACTTTCAAATAACTCACTGACATTGGATGAGTTACCCTTTTATTTAAATGGGTTAATGAAAAAAAAATTAAATAATATTGAGAGTGACTAAATTGTAAAATTTACCTATCCTCGCATCTAACGTTTGTTAAGAACTTAATGAGCTAATAATCAAATATGAAATTTTCGAATAGCTCAGTAATTAATTTGTAATTTTTTAAAATTAAATGATAAAAATATAAATTTACCAATAATTTAATGACATTAAATACAATTTACCCGCAAAGATTTAAAGATTTTAAAGCCACCGCCAAATAATTTTTCATGCATTATTAAAACATTTTTTTTAAATTAAATGCACGAGTTTCATATTATTGCCAGCTAAGGGTTAAAAAGGTATTTGGTAGAGTGAAAAATGTGAAAAATATGTTAGGTACGGTAGAAAATGGTGGAAGAAAGTACAGAGATGGGTGGGAAAGTGAAAAAAAAAAGTTAATATACTTTTTAGAATAATTTGGTAATTGTTCTCGTATTGGAGTTTAAATTTTTTATTTAAAATAGTTCTTGAACTTGACAATTATTTTCATATTGGCCTTAAAGTTTTTTTTATCTATGTTAGTCCTTGATATTTTTTGAAAACCCTAAAATTTATGCTCCAATGTTGGAGCAAATGCTAAGTTCAGGGATTAATTTAGATAAAAGAAAGTTCAAGCCCCAATGTGGGAAGAATTGACTAGTTTAAGCTCCTATATGAAGATAATTTCTAAATTCAGGAATTAACTTAGACAAAAAAAGTTCAAACTTTAACGTGAGAATAATTGCTTAATTTAAGTCTAATATAAGAATAATTGTCAAGTTTAGGGACTAATTTAGACAAAAAATTCAGATATCCCAAAAAATAAAAAAAATTTAACGATATTAATAAATATACTCCATAAAATTTTTAAAAAGATTAATAAAATTATTAAAAAAAAATTAATTTTTTTTTGAAGTCTTGAAGGTGTAGTTTTCAATGTCATTGTTGAATGTTAATCAACGTGGAAGACATGAGGCCATTTATGGTTCAGATGTATAGGGATAAGTCAACATTTAGTCCCTGAACCTAGTTTTTTTTTTCCTTCTTAAATTGGCTCTTAATTTTTTTCATATTAGTCCTTAAACTTATATTTTTTTTAATTTGGTCCTTGTGATTGAGTGTTACTCTAATATTATGTCACATCATCACTTACTTTTTTTCAAAAAAAATTATGTGATGACATGGGATAATATCAAAGTGCCACATTATCATATGGCCTAAAATTGAAAGAACTTGCAAAGTTCTAGGATTTTTGTGGGAAAAGTTGGCAAATTGCAAGATTAATATGAACAAAAATGTTGCTTTATCCCAGATATATATATTGAAAGAATTGTTGAAATATTAAAGGGTAATCTATGCCCTGTTAACCACTTTAAAATTAAATTATTCTTATTTTAGTTACTCGAAATTTTATTATTAATTTAATCTCTACCGTTAATTAAATTGACCAAATTAATCATTTTATCGTTAAATTTCACATAATACTCTCATATAATTTTTAAAATTTTTTCTTTAATTTTTTTCTTCCATTCTCTCCTCTCTCCTCTCCCATTTCTCATATTCTTCCTTTCCCTCTCTTCCTTAAGCCCATCTCTTCCTTAATATTTCATCATTCTTTCGATATATATATGGATTAACTCATAAACTTAGTTTTTGGATTTTCAATAGTTGAATAATATTTTTGTATCTCTTCGAAGTTAAATGATCAAAACGTAAGTTGATTAATAGTTTAATAACCTTTAGTGTAATTTACCCAAAAAAATTGAATGAAGAAAAAAAACAAAGAAGAAAACAAAGAAAATTTAAAGGAAAAAAAAGGAAACTGTAACATTGCATTAAATTTAAAGATGGAATGGCCAATTTGATCAATTTAATTAATGATAGTGATAAAATTAACTTTTTTAGTGACTAAAATAAAAATAAATTAATTTTAGAGAGATTAACCGGTAATTTACCCAATATTAAAATATATTCACCTATAAAGTAAATAAAATTTAAGCCATTGAAATTCAACAATTTATCATAAAAGATGGCTTAAACCACAAAAAATACAATATTTTAAAGCCCAAAACAGCCAAATTCATCTCCCTTTTCCTATTACAAATTCTAAAAATAGTTACTTTTGTTTGTCTCAGATATTTTAGTCACTTACGTTATTATTTTGTTACGAAGTAGTCACTCTACCGTTAAATTCTGTTACCTCCCTAACGGCAGTCCTCCATGGCAGTCTAAATAAGTTTTAAATGTCAACTTAGATATTCAGTTGCTATAATGAAAATAAATTTTTAATTAAATAAATTTAATTTGGATTGACGTATGGACATCCAAGTTGTCATTTAAAACCTATTTAGATTGCCATGTAGGATTACCGTTAGAGAGGTAATGGAACTTAACAATAGAGTCACCACTTCGTAATAAAATGATAACTAAGTGAATAAAATGTGATTTGAGGAAAAAAAGTGAGTATTTTTATAGTTTAAAAAAAAATTATTCTTTTCAAACTCACTTACAAAGACCCATGCTGTGAGAAGCAAAAGTTTCTTCCCGTTTCTTGATCAATGGAGGAGAAGAGTAAAGTCCTTATAATAGGAGCAACTGGAAGATTAGGTTACCATTTAGCTCAATTCAGCCTTCAATTTGGTCACCCAACTTATATTCTCATAAGAGATTCTTCTTTAAATGACCCCAACAAAGCTCAAAAACTCAACTTTCTCTCCACTGCTGGTGCCATTCCCCTCAAGGTAACATTTTTTCAGCTTTTTTCTACTTCTTTTAATCATTTATTAATACCCAAAGGACTGATTTTTAATTTTTAATTTTCAAAAATTGGATTTTTAGGGTTCACTTGAAGATGAAAATAGTCTCATGGAAGCAGTGAAACAAGTGGATGTAGTTATTTGTTCAATCCCATCAAAACAAGCTCTTGATCAAAAACTACTTGTTAAGGTTATTAAAGAATCTGGGTGTATTAAGGTTAGTAACCCTTCAATTCATTTTGGATTTTGTCTTTGATGATTGCCCCTTTATTTAAATTGGTGAAACGGGATTTTTAGGAATCAACAAAGGTTCTTTATTTTTATTTTTATGGAACCCTAATTTTATATTGGTTTTAGATTTTAGAAAGTTTTGATGATGTCATTGTAATTTGTGAATCTCTTGGATTAAGCTAATAGTTGAATATAAACCCTAAAGTGTTCATCTTGTTTGAATTCAATAATTGCAATGGTTTAGACTATGAAAAGGGGTGTACTTTAGAGGTCCCTCTATATCAAATTAGTCTCACTACTATTAAGTGGATCAATTTAGTACTTGCACTATTAAAATGAATCAAATAAGGACAAGTTAGAATAGAGTTAATATTTATAAAGTTTTTATGGTTTTGTAAATGGAGATTTTCTTTTGGAATTGAACTACAGTTGGAAAAAAATAATTTTCAAGACATTTTTATACTGTAAATGTTAATTCTATTACAATTTAGACTTATTTGATTCCTTTTACAGGGATTAAATTGATTCATTTAATAATAGAGAGACTTATTTGATTTGTTCCTATAATACAAGGACCCCCAAGGTACTTTAACCCTATGAAAAGGTTTAATAATGGTATTGTAATTTTTGAATCTTTTGGATTAGCTGCTAATAATGAAATATCAATCCTTTAAGTTCATGTACTCATATTTGAACTCAATAATTGCAATGGGAACAGAAGTTCATACCTTCTGAGTTCGGTGTAGATCCCGAAAAAATTCAGATATATAACTTGGTTCATCGTTTCTACGCTGGAAAAACTGAGATTAGACGTCTTATAGAAGCTGAAGGCATTCCTTATACTTACATTTGCTGCAACCTATTCATGGGTTATTTACTTCCTTCGTTAGCTCAACCTGGTTTAAAGGCTCCCCCGAGGGACAAGGTCACTATTTTCGGAGATGGAAATGCTAAAGGTTTGCTCATGGCCTGCTAGGGTTAATATATTCGTGTTTTGATATGGACATTAGGACATTTATGAAGCAATTTGCTTTTTCTCTTTCTTGCAGCCGTCTTTGTGAAGGATGTTGACGTTGCTGCATGCACCATCAATGCCATAGATGATCCTCGAACGCTTAACAACACATTATATTTGAGACCCCAAGGGAATGTATACTCCATCAATGAGCTTGTAGCAATGTGGGAGAATAAAATTGGTAGGGAACTCGAGAATGTTCATGTACCGGAAGAGGAGCTTCTTCTGAAAATCAAAGGTATGTATAACGTGCCATTATAGAAGGAACCGTCATAGCTATTTTTTGAGTTATTGGTAGTTTGGTTCTAGTTTTGATATGTACTAAACTCGGGTTGGTTGCGGAATTTGCAGAGAGTTCATATCCGGACAACTTGGAGATGATTTTCATATATTCAGCCTTTGTGAAAGGAGATCATACATATTTTGATATTGATGAGTGTGGGGTTGATGGGACCGAACTCTATCCACACTTGAAATTCACTACAGTTAGTGAGCATTTAGATACTTTAGTGTGAATAAATCATTACTTTATAAACCAACTTTTTGGTGTTAAATTCTAACAATTTCCTTTTTGGTACTCTTTTTCCCTTTTGTCAAATTTCATTGAAATAGTCTCTTGATACAAGGAGATTGTAGTGGATTGTGACGATTTACTCCGTGACAAAGAGCTGTAAGGATGGTAGGATGGTAGGATTGTGAGTTTCCAGAGAAGATCGGAGTGGGGGAGAAGAGAGAGTATATTGGTCCCTCTATCAGGTTAATTACTTTTAGTCATTTTCAAGATGTCATGTGTTGTCCATTGACCTACTGATATCTTATCATCATAGGTGTGAGCTGTTATTCCAAGACGAGTATGTGTAATGTGTGAGCATGGTATAGGGTCGTAAGGTCATGGGCTTTCTAGTGTTTTCAACTCACGAGATGATCCCTCTTAAATCAAGGATATTGACTCACGAGGTCAAGAAAACGTGTGGTATAACTAGATCAAAGAAAGCAACAACTACCATTCGTCCACCAGAGATTATAGCAAGAAAATCAAATCTTGCAAAGAAGGTTTCAGTCGCTTTACAAGGAAAACACTAGTCATCACGTTGGTACCGATTAGGAAGCAAGCGACGAAAATGCTAACACTGAATGAACAAGCAAAAACCAAGTAATCAAAGGAACTGGGGCCAAAACAAAGCATGATGATCGGCACAAAACCTAGCAACCTCAAAGTTGAAAGAATTGGGGTCAAAATAAAGGACAATGATCGGCAATGTTTTTTTAAACCGGATCGATAATTAAATCAATCAAATCACTAATTTATCGATCTGATCAACTAAAATATCTCAAGTCAATTGATTTATATTGATTTCACTTTTTAGATCGATTCGCAATCCAACCAACCAATTGATCCAAGGCTTGGAGGCAAATATATACATAACAAAGTAATAAAAGTACATAGCCGGACGTACATTTTGCAAGCAAAATATTTCAGGCACTTAGATACATAACAAAATTGACTGCCAATAGATAAACGGCAATATTTATGCCGCAAAAGGAACAGGCAAATTACACTTTGAATCAACAAACACTCAAAAAAGCATCGTACTTTTAATTTAATCTATCAACCACAACAAAAGAAAACAGTTCCTAAATGTAATTTATTGTTCAATTTTTTTATCTAAAATTGCATCTTTCAAAACTTGTTCTTTCATGCATGGCTACCTTTGTTTTTGTTTCCCTTCCTCCCTGAAGCCTTGCCAGAACCTTTACCTTTCTTATCAGCTTTACCATTCTTTCCCTTCTTTGAACTGCCTTTTCCGGATTTACCCGTCCCTCGTGCCCTAGCATCCTTCTTCATCCGTCGATCAACAAGGACTTTCCCTTTGCCAGCCCTAACTTGAACCCCCTTCTTCGCGACCACGTATTCCCTTTGGGGCTTTTTGGGTGTAGCCTTCTTGTAGAGTTGTTCAATTTGCTTCCTCTTTGACCTTTCGGAGATGTCAGCTTGGTCTGAAATACTGTTTGCTTTCTGCCGTACCTTTTCGAGCTTTTTTATTGCAATCCGCTTCTTTCGTGCTTTTGCCTCTGCAACTTTCTTAGCCGGTCGAGCGTTGATCTCTTTGAATTGTGCACGCATTGCAGCAATCTCTTCTTTTGTAACGGGCTTAATTGGTTGGCGATGTCTCTTTTCCTCCTCTAAGAACCATTTCGGTAAACCGTCATCATCAAACATATATTTATTATAAGCATCATCAAGAATTTGGTCCCTTTGCTTTTTCCTTAGCATCTTCTTAGCACAAGCTAATATCTCAGCTTTCGTTTCAAAGTCGTCATCCTCTGAGTCATCTGAAGATGAGTTGTCACTTGAATCTGTAGCCGGTGCCGGGACAATCTCGAAATCATCCTCTGCTTTAGAAGCAGCCTGGAGTTTGGTGTTTTTGGGGCCGGCAGCATTGTTTACTTTCTTCTCCTTGGCCTTGTCAGGAATAGAAGTTTTTTCATCCTGCTTTTTCTTTGCTTTTGACTTCTCGGGAATAACCGGCTTTTCATCTCGATTATCGACCTCCATTTCATCACCACTGTCGTTATACTTCCCTAAATCCCCTTGCTCTACAGCTTCACCAAAAATATCCTGACTGAACCACCTGTTTGTAATTTCTTCCTGAGTTGGTCCTTCCCCATTGTCTAGTGATACCATAAGAGGATTTGCTTCAAGATCAGCCACATCCTTGTCTGAATCATGATCGGAAATCATAACATCATCGTCATCATCACCCTGAACAGCCCAAGAAAGAAAATTCAATTAAGGGATTGGGATATAGAAAAGTTCTCTAGACACGCTTTAAGAGCTTCATACCTCCAATTGCTCATAGGCTTGTTTCACACGCTTCCTCTGCTTTGTTTTTCCATCCTTTTTGGCCGCATACTCTTCATAAGCGTGATCAAGGATCTCTTCGATTCTTTCATCATATCTAACATTAAAATTACAAGGTTAACATACAGAGACATTATAGAAATTATGTATCCTGGACATTAAAAGCAGATACCAACCTTCTTCGTTCTTCGTCAGAATCGATATCACTGGATGACTCATCTTCAGTGTTCTCTTGGTTTTCTTCATCTTCGCTACCCCTTACATCAACATTCCCATCATCAAACTCGTTGGAATCAACCGCCGCAAGATCTTTCTTACCCTAAAGGCAGCAATAGATTAGCATCAATAAAAAATTCTGCAGAAGTAAAAAGATGAACGTATAAAGGGTTGTCGTGATGTCATTTAGAAAACCCAAGCACCATTTCAGTAAAACAGAAAGATCCAAATGCTTGAATGGAAAATATGTTAAGATCAAAACCGGCTTCTGTTCAGAAATGGCATATTAATACCCAAGAAGATCAAACATCAACTATGCCTAGGTCAAGCCCATTACAAAGGGGCTTACAAAGGTTAATCATCAACTTGCCTCTGGTTCAAATGACATAACTTCAGCCTTAAGTTCAGTTGCATTTAGTAGTTACGAAACATTGGAGTTATCCAATTTTATGTCTTTAGTGATAAAAAACGAACCTTAATAGAAGAAAGAGAAAACAACTCATGATCAACATAACCATCTTCCAGGGCATCGATTTGCATTCCCGTTGCCTTCCGTGATTTGTCCTGCACAACAGTGAGGTAAAAAATCAGCAACAAAACAAGTGCAAAAGGCAACATAGTACAGTTTGAAGTAGGAACATGAATTCTTACAAAAAGGACTATAAGATAAAAGCTAATCATTGGTATAATCATTTAATTTACTATCAAGTAGAAACATAATCATTGGTATAAACACAAAATTTGATCCATTTAATGATTTTGTCATGTAGGGACGAGGGCTTTCTCAAATAAGAAATAAACCTTTGCCTGTCTTTTTGCAAGAAGCTTCTTCTCTCTTTTCTTCTTACGCTCCATGGCATACGTGAGCTCCTCCATCTCATTGAGTAACTTATCATCTTCATTCTCCTCATCCCCTTTATTGACGTCAGTAACAGTACTAGGAGTAGGAGTAGGAGTAGCCTTTTCAGGAGACAAAGCTTTTCTCAATTGCATCCGCCACCTACATGACAATCAAATATCAAATCAAGGTAATCAAGTCGCCTTAATACATGTCACATTCATGCACATTTTCATATTATCACAAACATTTCAAAAGGTAGGACTTCAAAAGGAAACATGTTACTTACTTCAAAAGGTACTTGAAATCTTGCTTTCCTAAAACACGCAAATCATCGCAAAGAGCTTTGACCTGTCAAGCAGAAGCAAAGTAAGTAATCACAAGTAACTTAAGGCAAGCCAAAACAATAGCAATACTGATACGATAATCACCTCTTCTGTGGTGGAGCTGTGATCCTTAATAGGCAATGAAGCCGGATCTGCAAAGGTTATGGAAGTAACCGAACCAAGGATTTCGAGAGGAGAATCGGACCAAGTGAAGTCAGCAGCAGTAGACGCCTTCTTCGAGATTGTCTCTCCATCTTCATAACTGTAATAGAAAACCAAGCATAACCAGAGGAATCAATAACAATGCGAACAAAGCAGTCGAATTGCTGTATGAAAAAAGGGAAAAGCTTACCCATCACGGTGTCTCTTTTGTTTCGATACCCTAAGTACATCAATCACCTACATCAATCATCAACATGATGAGCAAAAGATACAATCAAAGTTTAGCCTTTTAAAGAGATTTTGAAACATAAAATAAACCTTCTTTTGTGGCTCTGTTGATCCTTGAAACAAATGTTTAACATCAAGAAGACGTGGATCAATCTTTGCAGGGGCTTTATACTTTAAACCCAGAAGATAAATCTCAGCTGATGCTGAACGACTAGCTGCTGGTTTATCAACTTCAACCCTCTCAAATAACTACAAAAAAGACCAAACCAAATCAAACCCAAACTTTAACAGACAGATTATAATGTTTTTTAAACAAATGAAGAAAATTACTACCTGTTTGAGACAATAAAGAACAGAACTGTAATCTTGGGACCTAAAAATCTTGGTAACAAAAGTGCCTTTAGGGGCTAAAAATTGGGTAGCCAACTTAACAGAATCAATAACCAAAGCATTTTGACTCATTGCTTCTTGAGCCCAAGCTCCACCAACATTAGGTGACCCATCATGCAAAATAACATCAAATGCCATAACACCATGTTCTTCCATCACCCGTTTAACCTTGGATTTGCATTCGGATTTAGTTATGTCTTGTTGGAGAGCGACGGCACCTCGTATAGGAGCGATGGGAACGAGATCGAGGCCCAGCACGAGGCTGCCGACAGGAACACGTTGTACCGCGACTTGCATCCAACCACCGGGAGCGGCGCAAAGGTCGAGAACGGCGTGGGCTGATTTTAGGAACGAGAATTTGGAATCGAGCTGAACTAATTTCCATGATGCTCGGGAACGGTAGCCGTGTTCTTTGGCTAATTGGTAGTACTTATCTAATCTATGCTTTCCCTTCACTTTACCCATAGCTTCAGTAACTTCGAATAGGGCAAAGAAGAAGAAGCTACAGCAATAGCAACCAAATGAAGACGGTAGAGAATTAGGGTTTATATATTTCTACAATTGAATACATGGGGTTTAGGGTTTAGTTTTTTTTATGGTCGGTTTTGGGCTTGATGGATTTTTTTATATAATATTTTTTGGTTAAATTTCACAGCTAATCACTTAATTATTAGTTTTTTTTGTCATTCAACTATAAAAAATTACAAAATTGTTATTATAACCGTTAGCAAATTACTAACCAATAAAAGCAAAATTGAATAGCTAGAGATCATTTTGTAATTTTTCATAATTAGGTGACAAAAAAAGTAATAATTAGATAACTACTAGAATAGTTTACCCTTTTTAATATAGGTAAATTATACAAATGGTCACCCAACTATTTTCCGTGTTCCTATTTTGGTCACCTAAATTTAAAAGTTTACAATTTAAACACTAATATTTGAATTCGTTCATGTTTTGATTACCCACCATTAAATTGATCCTAACGGGTATAATAACAAATTTAGTCCTCAATACTTACATACTTTATCAATTTGATCCTCAAACTTCTTAACCAAAGCTTTTAGCTTTTAAATCAGGAGTATTGTACAACTATAAATTTGTAATACCCAAAAAAGAAAAAAAAATCTCTCAAGTATAAATTAGTAATATAATTTAAATAACTCTTAAATCACCTCTATTTTTTTTAAATTTACTATTAAATTAGATAATAAACTATTTTTATATATTTTTTAATCTTTCATGAGTGTGCTTAAAATGAAAAAAAAATGAAAATTCATAAGTATATTTAAAGAATGATACATGAGCATGAACAAATTTACAAAATCACTACAAATTTACTAAATATAAGTATATTATTAATTTATAATTGAGAATTTTTTTTTAGGTTAAGAATTAGAATAAATGACAACTAAATGTATCATTATGTCAATTAAAAAATGTTTCTATTTGTATAATTGATGATATGAATGACCAAAATAGAAAATAGGCATAGTTGAATCACTATTTGTACAATTTACCCTTTTTATATATTAGCCATTAATTTTCCATTTACCACGGAAAACCCCATCATTGCACCAGTTATGAAAAACCACATCAAAAGAGAAATTAAGCGCATAATCAACCATTGATGGTTCCTCCTAATAAAAAAGAATGATCTTTAGCACTAACAATTTAGCTACCAATATAAACCATCAGAGGACTGAAACAATGATTTTGTTGCATGTATACATTACTGCCCAATAATCCCCCAAAATCTTTGATCATATCTTAAAAAATGTGTATAAACAGGGTCAAACTGAACTTATGTTTTGTGATAAACTGCATATTTAAAATAAAAGAAAAAAGAATCCATAAACAGCATAAATTCATCTTCTCCAAAGATGAAAATCAATGATCACGTATGTCGTAATCCAAACTGGCCGAGGTTCAATCCCCACGAGAACCACTGCTACTAGCGGAACCTTTCTTACCGGAATATTTCTGTAAGAAAAAAGATCTGTTAAGATTTCCTGGTTGGCCACGAGTATAAACTAAAGGCGAAGGTATAATTGTGTTGTAAACCGCTGACCTGTTTTCCGATGCTGAATGGGATATACTTGTATTTGATCATATGTCCTATTTGACGCCTCATTGTAAGAACGAAGAGAACGATCCAATAACAAAGTAGTATAGGCCAAAAGACGGGAACATCGAATACAGAGAAGAAAGTCATGACAAATGCTATGCAGAAAGCCTTGGTCATGGAGTACCTGCAAGACAATGAACTTCTGAGATCAAGAAAAAGTCCCCCAAGTTTAACAGTTTATCTAAATAAGCCCTTATTCTATACTTATAAAGAAACAGTGAAATGCATGAAATCGGAATAATCGACAATGACAACGTAATTAATGATGAAATTGCCAGATACAGAGCAAATATGCTTTCACTTGCAGCAGAACACCGTCGCCTGTGCTCGTAAATTGTAATGCAAGATCATTTCGTCTCATATTCAGCAAGTATGCTAAAAAAGACCAAATAGAACAACAACGGTTGGAATCTTAGAGTTTAAGTCATCTCCAAGAAACTTTTACGCTACATTGCAGTTAAAGACAGGGTTAAAGCTACATGAATCAGATTACATTTTACCCTCTCCATTAAAAAATTGAGCAAATAGATCCTTTTTATTAAAAATTTCATCCATTTGTACTGTTAAAAACTAACATGATTACTGGAATAACCAGACAGTGACACATGAACCTCATAGTGACACATGAACCTCATATTGATATACAAGAACCAGTTTTTAACAGTAAAAACCGATAGTATTTTTAATAAAATAACGAATTTGCTCTTTGATCTAATATAAAGAAGCTAATTTGCCCATTTTTTGAGTAAACAAGGCAAAATGCAATCCAACTTCTAGTATAAGGACTTTCATGGTACTTTTACCTTAAAGACAGTAATTGCGCAAAGCAAGCCATTTAGTTAAAATCTTAAATAATGCAATAAATATTCCTTAAGTTTTGTGATCATCAACGACAAAAAACATGTACATATTCACACATATATTTCCTTCGTAAACAACAAAAGGTATGTTTCCATCTATCCCGAAAACCAGACTATGCTTTTGACTTAACCAAAATATCACAAAAGATTTAGGCACAGAACACATAAAACAAACTATTACCGCATCATTACAAGTAAGAACACGAATGATAAATTTTCAATTACCAGAACTTAAACTCGGGTAGCCTACGAATAAACGGCTTGAACTCGTCTGAACCTTTTGTTGGCAACAAAGGTCCATCGGAACCTTCGAGTTCAGGATCAACCAAAGGAGACAAAAACCCAATTAGCAAATTCAGTAGGTAAATCCCTAGACCGTACGCGACTATGTAAAACCCTTGAACGTAATAGACCCGCAAACAATAGATAGCTACTATAACAAGGGTTCCGATCCACCTATAAGTCGTATGAGGAGTCGACTTATCTAGATAATACTGATACATCCTCCAAGCATCATGTCCCCATTGAGGCATCGGTGATGCCACCGATGCACCGTCCCCTCCGATTCCTTCCATCGGATATTAGCTTCAAATCCTATGTCATAAGAAAAGAATCAAATCAAAGTAAGCACAAAGATCCATTAAGTTCCCAAAATAAACACTTAAAAACCCTAATGCTATGTTTGTTTACCAAGTACTTGCTTAAAATCTCATGATTCAGAAATTCGGAACTGAGATTTTGAAAAAAAAATACACTAAACCCACCAAAAGGAAAATCAAACCCATATCACTAAAACCAAGAGTCACCCAAAAGAACATGAGATCCCATAATTTCCCTTCAACTTTCTCACTAAACAAACAATAACCCATAACCCATTTTTTGTTGTTTGAAAGGAAACAAGTAAACTTCCAAAACCCAGATCCAGAACAACCAAAATCGTTGAATTAAAAAAGGAATCTATCATGAATACTGAAAAAAAATCGAATGCTTGAAAAAACAAATTTGGATCTTTAAGAAGAACCAACATAAAACTAAAAAAATGGTTTTAAATATAGTTTTTAAAAGAACTCAAACCTCAAGGAACCTCCGTTGTTAAGCTTTGGACTATGAGGAATAGTTTTTTCTGGTGACAAGAGATAAAAGCAAGAGGCGATAAACAAGCAGATCTATTCGTAGATGGGTATCTTTCATTTCAAATTTTTTATAGATATTTTTACTCTTTTTTTACCATGTCTTTCCCCCTTGTTACAGCGTTGATTTTTTAGTTTCACCGACAGTGATGTAAACGGAACGGGAAAGAATATGCCTTTCTCGGCGTTTGTCTATCTATATTAAATGCTAAACTACAACCTAGTCAGTCAAGTAGTAAAATAATCATTTATTTATTTCTATTTTATTATCCACCATAAAATTATTAAGAGCATAAAAAAACTCTCAAAATTTAAAAAAAATTTAATCTCATATTTTTTTATATTTATTGGGTTTCAATCAAGAAAAATAATTAAAAAAATTATCGTTAATTTTAATAATTAACCATTAAAATCAATTACTCTTAATTTTTTCAATTAAAATCATCTGTATCACACGTGTATAATAAAAAATATAAAAATTATTAAATTTTAATAAAAATATTTAAATTTTATAAAAATATAAAAAATGGTAAAAATATAAAAAAATGTAAAATTTATAAAAATCATTAAAAAATTATAAAATACATAAAAAAACTCTTTAACTATTTACTTTAAATTAATAAAAAATATAAAATATTTTTTTAGTAAAATAATTTTTATAAATCCTTTTCAAATTTTATATTTCTTTATATTTTTTATAATTTTCATATTATTTTAAGATTTTTATAAAATTTTAAATTTTTAAAATTTTTATAATTTTTTTTTCACATATTACGCAATAATTATGACACAACATAACTTTAATTGAAATAAATAAAAACATTAACTTAGGTTTTTTTTATATATTTTAATAATTTAAGTAGGCAATTAAGTAAAGAAAATAGAGTTTTAATGGACTTTTTAAAAATAAAAATTAATTTGATACATTTTAAGAGTTAAAATATTTAAATATTCATTTGAATGAAAAAAAGGGCACCTAACGATTAATTCTTTAACAATTACATAAATATATTCTTCCAAAATCGTTAATCCTTTCGGAGCCGTTCCCGACAATATTGTTTTCTGTTATGGTGAAACTCGAGTAGATGATGGAAGGACAAGTACCTCAATAACCCAGATTTTAAATGTTAAGCATCTTCTTTACAAACACAACCTTCGGTTTCCTCTGCCGCTGTTCGTCGACATGTTCTAGGACCGGAGCCGAGCAGATTTGTTAAAACATCTCCAGTTGAGCACACTCCAGTAGATAGAAGCAATGCCAAAACTGGAACTAGAACCGGCACTCGCCCAAACCGAATGGTGACTCCTCTTGAGGACTAAATGCATTAATGATCACAAACTAGTGTTCCACCTTTGATCTGACAACCAGTCAGATCGAGAGTAGTTTCAAAGAAGCCTCCTCCATCGATATTAGAGTTCATAGACGGTGGCGAAAACTGAAGAATAATGTCTCTCAGCGTGAGTATGCCGAGCAAATGCTGTGAATCATCGACTTGAAAACAGAAATCGCTTTTAGTTCTTGCTACATTCTTCATTGCTTCCTTGAGCGTATCGGTTTTTTTGTTAGTGACCGGTGAGTCCATTCTCGGACGGTATTTGTTTCGTAGTTGAAGAACCCCTGCCGATAAAAGAGCCCCCATGTCTCGTTCGATGGTAGGATCGGGATCCTGGTTACTAGTCTCGATACGAATGAATTCCTCCACGGTCACAACCCTGTAAAACCGTAAAAATTTCTGTAAGTTGTACTAGTTGTCAACGGTGGCAAGAAATACAAACATTACTCACTTTCGATCACGGAAAATCTTCTCGTTCTCCAGAAGAAGGTACACATCGCCGTTTCTAACACTACCGATAAGCATTCGAGTTTGTCTATCAATAACAGCAACTGCACCGGTTTGGCTTTTAAACAAGACATGAAGTGCATCGGCTATGCTCTCATCACCATACACAAAACTTACACTCTCATTTTCGAACCTGAAAAAAGATGTAAAAAAATCAAAACTTAAGCGATAAATGCTCGAAGACGATACACATACCGGAATTCCGATAGGGGCTTTTCGGCAATACTATCGAACCAAGTGAGTCCATCAGATTGAAGAAGCAATTGGATAACTGCATTCTATCATAAAATAGGCAACAAGTTAGCCTTCTATTTGCTATATATGGCTTGGCAAGCTCGATTTATAAGTACCTGTACCTGTGTAACGAAACCTGTGACTTTAAGATTGGATTGTTCGATGACCGGCACAACTCGGATTCGGTGTTTCGAGATCAGCAACAGAACATGAAATAGGGTATCATCTAAGCGTACAGGGAAAAATGGATTCCAGAGGAAAGATTTTGCTAACTCCCCTACCTAGTTCCAATTGGAAAAATTCAACATCAATCATTCTGGAAAATATAATTGCTGACCCTGATACCTATGCTTTTTGGATTCACTTT
This sequence comes from Gossypium hirsutum, assembly GCF_007990345.1. NCBI lineage: Eukaryota > Viridiplantae > Streptophyta > Magnoliopsida > Malvales > Malvaceae > Gossypium > Gossypium hirsutum. Next base: position 111,915,611 of record NC_053426.1, read on the forward strand.
GAACCTAAACTTCACAACAAAACTCATTTAGCCCCTAAATTTAGATTCAATCAAAATTTAATAACCTGACTAGTATTCTTAAAACATGATTGAATTGATCAACTAACCGATTAGACTAAAAAGTAATCAATTTACTAATTTAATTTGAACAATAAGTTAAACTAGTTGATTCAAAAACTATTTGAAATTGATAAAATTTAAAACCGAGACAAAAATCAGTTGAATCGATTCTATATTTAAATTTTTTTATAATTATTAATTAATTATTATTAGTTTAAAAATTGAACTAAACAATCTAGATTGAAAAATAATGGTATGATCGATTCAACTATCAGTTCAATTATTAAAATAAAATTTATAGAACTCTAATATTATATCACGTCACCAATTGAAAATTTATATAAACTTAATTTTAAGTGATGATATAAAATAATCTTTGTGTCATTAAGCTTTTATATTTTTTAAATTTAAGAAAAAAATAAATTTAGTTACCAAGTTTAAAATAGAAAAAATATCGGTATCAAAGTAAATCTAATTACCAAATACAAATTCCAATCCACCGATACCATGAGATTCAACAAGAAAAAATAAATAAATAAATAAATAAAACCTTGGTGTGGCCAGTTTCAGGATTCTTTTCAAGCAAGGACACGAAATTGCCTTTGCCAGTCTCCTTGCTAGCATTCTGCAAAAGGGCATAATCATACATACACACATACATAGACATGCATGCATAAATACTGTGTTGCCAGTCTCCTTGCTAGCATTTTGCAAAAGAGCATAACCACACAGACACACACACACACATACATACCTGAAGGGACCAGAGAACCAAGGTGGCAAAATCAAGGAAACCAATGTAGCGATATGGGAATCTGGTTAATGGGATTTCAGGGTCTAAAACATCAACAATGGGAGCACCGAAGGCATTCTTTGAATACAAAAACTCAATTGCATCCTTCACAGTATCCCCAGTTTTCAATTCCACAACTATATATAAAACCCAAGTTTAATTTCATTAACTACATATTTTGTCTCTAAATACATATATACATATATATTGTGTAAGAAATGAATTACCAGGTGAGTTTTTAATGCCAGGGATTGAATTGTTAATGGGGATACGATCAAGAAAAAGTTGCAGAGCAGTGGCTGAATCTGAATCAGTTTCAGGGTTGTTTCCGACATGATCAGCTTTGATGGTCTCTTCTGCTTCTTTTAAGACACCTCCTTCTAGAAGTTTCATATCAGTTCTCCTCGTATCTTGCATGGTGATTAGGGTATTACTATTATTATTCTATTCTTCATTGTTTCGGTTTTATGAGGAAACTGTTTTTGTTTTTCATGCATTTTGTGGCAACATGTTTCTACGTAAACTAGGCCACGTGTAGAGACAAAAGCCAGAACAAGAGTGTGTCAATATGGTGACCTGCCACGTGGAGCTTAATGGTTTCACTTTTGCGGTGATGGGTGTTGTGGGATTTTTCTTGAATGAATGGAATACTCAACATCGACTTAGCTTTTGCCTTTTGACTTCATAAAAAATTTGAAAAACGATATATTTATAAAATAAAAGTTCTTGATGCGTACAATCACCTACCGAAAGAAATGGGAGCGTTTTACTTATTGAAGGTTTGAACCATAACTAATAATATATTTGTCATTAGAGAAGATGCATGGTGTCACTTGATACCATAAGTGAACTTAGATGTATAATAATGCCATATAAGGGTAGGATTTAAATCTTATCATAGGCTAATGTTTGGTAAAAATATCGTGGAGGTTTTTATATGTATTTTGTTCTATTTTTTAAATAGAAATGAATAAGTTAATTTTTATATATTAAATTAAAGAATAAAATAGCCCGATTAAAAATTGTATTTACGTTAGAATGAAGTACACGTAACACAACACATGTAATTGTTAGTCACGTTAGTTTTTAGCAGTAAAAATAAATTAAATTTTTAATAGAAAAGACCAATTTTCTCTTTAACATAACATATAATGACTAATTTACTAATTTTTTAATAAAAAAAAAGTAAAAATAATCCGACTCGCTCACATTTAAGCATGCATCTAAATATGTAAATATACAGATTACTTTTGATAAATGACCGATCACCCGATATAATGGAACCCAGCCCGACAAAATGCTTTCGTGCAAACCCATGCCCTACGTAGCCTCTTTTTGACACTCCAACTCACTGTAAGAAGGTTTATCGATTCTAAATGATCAACACTTTGAATACTGATGACGATTAACATCAGAATGGATAAAAGTAGATAAAAGAAACGAGCATCAGCCATTTTAGTCTCTCAAAAGATATATTATTACTCTACTAATAAAAAGGGAACAAGGGCTGCTAAAGCGCTAGCCATCTTATTGTCTTGAACTTATTTCTATGAGAACCATATTTTACACTACATAAAAGAACTTGTAATTTACATAATAAGTTGCAGCTTTCATTTCCTTTTCTTCAAAGGCAAATGCTGCATGTACAGCATGCCGCCATATCCAACATTCAGACTCGAATTCAATCTTCATCGGTTGCTTTTTTCGCAACTCGAATTCCGATCTTCAAAGCTGCCCCCATGGATGTCATTTTTAAGGTCCCCCATTTTTATATAACTGTGCCGTCTGCTATGGTTGCCTTCTCCATTATGATGGTTAAACCTGACCTTATGTAAAATCCTTCTTCTGGTCTATCTGCTTCTTCAACACCCTAATCAAAAGAAATAACAGCAGTTCATTGATAGTTTAATTTGATGTAGCCATGGTTGAAAAATAGAGGTAAATAGACCACTCAAGTCCTCTCAATTTCGATATTGAATAAATTATAATTTTTTTTAGTTAATTTATCCTAGTTTTGATTGGTATAATAACAAATTTAGTATTTAACGTTTATACAAATTGTCATTTTGGTTATGATTTTAAAAAATTTAACAAATTAAGCCCCTATTGGATATCAACAAATTTAGAACCAGGACTAAATTGACAGAATGTATAAATATTGAGGGCTTTTGTTGAATTTTTTAAAATTAGAACCAAATGGATAGAACGTGTAAACATTAAAGGTTATTATACCAATCAAAAATAAATTAATGGAAAATCAATAGTCCTTAGTTGCTCACTTTTGAAATTGAAAGGAACTAATGAGGTCTTTTTACCAAAAATGGAAGAAATAAGGATTTCAACGATGGCTATTATACCAATCAAAATTAGGATAAATGGATGTAAAAAGTGAACATCATGATTAATTGTTCGAAATTAAGAGGGACTAAATTGATCCAATTTTTTTTAAAAGGGATCAATTTGCTCAATTAACTGAGAAGGACCAAAACTCTAAAAATGGAAGGGATAGTATACTTACATCTTTGTTCACAATGACCACATCTTTTCCAATCTTAGCATTCTTGTCAATAATGCAGTTCCTATAAAAGCAAAAACCATACATTTTTTAGAACAAAAATGAAGTTCTTGAATTTCATCCGACTCTCGAATTTGTTCTTCGTGTTAAGTTACCTGATTTTACTATTGCGTCCAATTCCAATCGGGACCTTACCCTCTGCCAATAGAGAAGCAATTTCAGGTTCAGTTTGGTAATAGTCTGCTCCCAACATTACCGTGTCCTGTTAGATAGCAAAGGAGTGAATACGAGGAACCAAAGTATAAACGTTAACGGAAATTGGTTTTTCCTTAAATGGAAAAGGATGAAAGTTAAACCTGAAGCTCAACACCATAGTCCAAACGCGAGCGTTCACCGACTATCGAGTGTTGGACACTGCATTCTCGTAAGAAGCATCCATGGGAGATTATTGCATCTTTAATCTGTAAAAATGAGCCAAAACGTGAGAAGTAAGAAAACAGAAGTGCCGGAAATAAAACCGAAAGTAGACCAATCCTGTACCCTGCATTTGTCAATTTTGGTTGGTGGTAAGTAACGCGGAGATGTATAGAAAGGTGTCTTTGGGTCATAAAACTCGAATTTCGGAAACTGCAAAAAGGAGACAAGTATTAGAGGTTAAATTTATTTCAGGAACTGAGCGGTAAGTTCATATATAAGTTTCAACAACCTCTTCAGTGAGGGCCAAATTGGCTTCATAAAATGATCTAATCGTTCCGATATCTTCCCAGTAGTCTTTGAAAATATATGCCTGTACATATGAGAGACACTCAGAATTTAGTGCGTGGCTTTGATAGGGGCCAGTTGCGCATTTGGAGCTCAAAACGAAAGTTCCATTTTTAAAAGTTCTTACCTGGACATCATGCTCCATGACAGCAGCAGGAATGATTTCGGACCCGAAGTCGTTTGCAGCCGGATATCTCCATCTTAGAAGCTTTAATAACACATCTGTCCTAAATACATAAACTCCCATCGATGCAATGTAAGGTGATCTCATGGCTTCTTGGGGAGACAACCCGAGAAGCGTGGTATCAGTTTGCTACAGAGAATCATAATAATAAAGCAGATAAATAATAAAGTTTCTTATCATAATAACCATGATAACATCGATGCCTGAACATGCTTACCATTGCTTTCAAATCAGCACCCTTTGGTTTTTCAGCAAACTGGACAATACGACCCCTTCCATCCATCTTCACCAGTCCATAATCCGATGCACGGCTAGAAAGTAACCATTATGGTCAGCTTTTTAACTAGAGTAAATATATATCCAACAAGAAGTACGTTATTAAAACAAGAGAAGATATAAAAACCTGTTGTCCACTGGCACACACGAGATTGTAATATCAGCATTATTGTCAACGTGACTCTGTTATGCATCGCAAATTAGTTAGTTAAATGCCAAAAAAAACGAGTCCCAGTCTCGTAAAAAGCAATCAATACCTGTAGAAACTCCATATAATCCATTCGATAAAGATGATCACCGCACAAGATCAGTATATTCTCGATATCCCTATTCTTTGCATCCTACAAGAATAAACTTAATTCACCACAAAAACAAAAACAAACTACACGAAATTAGAAAGGAAAAACGAAACTCAGGTTTTACCTCAAATAACCAAATGAATTGTCTCACAGCATCTGCGGTTCCTTGGAACCATTTCTTCCCTGCTTCTCCCGATGTTTGAGTCGCCGCCAGAACCTGTTAACCGAATGAATCGTTCAATAATCTAAGAACGAATGAATCCTTAATACTGTTGATACTCAAACATCGTACCTCGACAAAACCATCTCCAAAATTGATACCATTGCCGTAATATGTACGAGCAAGGTGACGATTAAGGGAAGCTGAATTGAACTGAGTCAAAACAAAAATCTTGTTGATCCCACTATTGATACAATTACTCATTGGAATATCAATCAGCTTATAACATCCTCCGACCGGAACCTAACAACATCATAATTCACATAAAAAACAACATTCAACAACATGTTTTATATGAATCAAAATTGGTAAAAGTACCATAGAAGCCCCTGTATTAGAAGCCAGATTGCATTTTGTCCCCTCTACTGAAAAAAGAGCAAATTAGTCCCCTTAAGTAGATTAAATGACCAATTTACTGTGGGACTAATCTGAGTACAAGGAGTACAATGACCTCTATGGTACTTTTAGCATCAAAATCAAGTATATATCATCAAATTCGTGTATATATATGTTCTTACAGCAGGTGTAGCAGCCCTTTTAGTAAGTGGAAAAAGATGAGTCCCTGCACCACCTCCTAATATGATTGAAGCTACATTTTTGGGGTCAACTCTTGGTCTTTCAAACCGACGTGGTTTCAATGTCTAAACAGATAAATTTACTCAAATAGTCATGAATCATACATAAAAACAAATGCATAATACAAGATCATGTAGGGACAAAAACGGTAAAAAAATTTGAAACATACCACAGCTTCCCTTGGTGTATTTGATGTAAGAACAGCAAAAACACCAGATTTGATCTTATTTTCCTTCTTATCATCACCTCTCAATGTGTTTGAGAGCTGATTGAACCAAACACTCCCTCTTGTTCTTTCCCCTAAAAATGTATTTTTAATATCTCCATTGCCATAGCCATAGCCATTTCTTGTATTCAATAAAGGAGAATTGGGTTTAAAAGCTACACAACATGAATCCATTGAAGCTCCTTAGCTGATATAGCAAGAAAAAAGATGGATCAGATTGAAAAACCCTGAATTTTAAGTGTAAACCACATAAAGGTAAAGTTGTGTTAGATACTTAAAAGGGACTAAAACCCCAAAAAGTGAGTTACTAAAAAGAGATTCAATGATCGGATCAAATCAAAGTATTTTAAGATTACATAAACAACCCAGACCATAAAACTCTCAAAAGAAGCTAAATTCTTAAAGACCCTGAGTTCAAAGAACCATTAAAAGAGGAACTAATGTGTACACTAAGTGGAAGTTGGGGAATTTGAGTAAGAAAAAGTGATAAAAAATGACCTTTCTCTTCTTTTTTTGCAGTTGAAGAAGGGGAAGTAAAGGTGTCTAGATTCAATGGAAGATTTAGCAAATGTGTGATTGAATGTAACCGAAGGTGGTGAAATGGTTGCAAAGCTATAAGCTTTCTTGGCTTGTGAGCCTTTTTTTTTTTTCACGAGATACCCTGCAATGGGGTATTTATATATCTGGTATAAAATAATAATAATAAATGGTCAAAAAAAGGATTAATTTCATTGAACCCCTCTGTTTATTACTTAAATTTCAAATTGGTCCTTGAATTTCCCATTGTATAGTTGTCCATTTATGCTTTCAATGCTAGTTAAAAATCAAATTATAAAGGAATGGACAATATGAATCTAAGATGTTTAGAAAATGCAATATCAATAATTTTTTTAGGGATGGATTTGAATTATAAATTTTTAGTGGTTAAAATATAATTTTATCATGAATTAATTTACGATTTTATAATTTTTGAAGAGGCTTAATCATTTTTTTTTCATTTTCAGAGTCAAAGTACAAATTTAATTTCTATCAGTTTACAATTTAGTCATTTATTAAAGGACTAAACAATAAATATTTTTATTTTTTGGAGAAACAAAACCATTGTCTGCCCTTTTAGATTAGCCCCTCTCTCTCTCTCTATATATACATATACATATTCATATTCCTTATTATTATTATTAAGGGTAGGGAATGGAGTATAATATACTTTGAACTAAATTTGTTCACGAGTCAGGTTACTTGCCCAAGTTCAAAGGTTCATCTAAAATTTGAAAAAATTTAAGTAAAAATATTACATCCAAAAAATGGGCACGAACAAAAAAAGGCTCATTTAAAATATGGGCTGGACTTATGCTTGAATATTTAAGACCCAAGCCCATCCTGACCCTTTTTAAGTTTATAATACTGTATATTATGTTATTTTTATATATTATGTAATTTAAAAAAATTGGAAAAATAAAATTATATTAAATATATAATAATACTCTAATGTAAATATTAAAATAATGTTAAAATGACTATAAAAATTTTCAATAAATAAAAAATTATTAAATTATTAAATATTAAAATAAAATATTTTTTTTAAATATGGGCGAGCTTAAAATAGGTTTTGGTTAATATTTTGCAAATATGAAAGAGTTTGAGCAAAATTTTAGGCCTAGATTTTAGACTGGGCCAAGATTAAATAAACATAAAATATATTAATATCATACTTAGACTCGAATCCGGCCCGACTCGTTCCATGACCACCTCTACTCCAAACTAATGATATAATACTGATTACTTTGACAATTCAATTAAAATGATTTGTAATTTAGAATTTTGATATTAATTTGAGGATATAAAAATGAAATTAACCCATTATAAAAAATCTTTCAAAAAAAGGACAATAAATGCCGGTCCAAGTTTTCTCTAACAGGGAAAGCCCCTGTTAGCCAAGCACATGTCTTTTTTCAACCCATAAAATTTATAATTAAAAAAATAAAATAAAATCTTTCCAAAAAAATAATAAAATAAAATACATAGATTTGTCGTTTTCGGAATTTTCAGATATTTTTTTGCCCAATTTCCAATTCTCTAGAATCCAGCTGTTGATTTATAGATTTATTTTTTTTGGTGATTATGAAAAATTAAATAAATATATTGACGGTTCTACTGCAATATTGGACATGTTGATGACAGCAACATATCTCCCACCCACTTGGACATGCCTTCCTTGTCTTAATTTAATTTAATTAATATAATCAATTTTCATAAGTGTAATAATATGATCTAAGAACTTCCTCGTTAATCGTAATTAGTAAATAATTTTATTATATGCTCGAATTATATATATATTTTTATAAAAAAAATCTAAAATTACTTATAGTCTTTTCCCAACCCATAAATAAAAGAATAATACATTTCGACACATTTAAACTAATTTCCTCTTATATTGACAATAATACCTATACTAATCGAGTTAAAACTCAATCGACTATACACTACGTTTAAGAATTGAGTGTTTTAATTTTTTATAAGAATATTAAATTTAAAAAATAGATTTAAGTAAAAAAAATTAAACTAATTTAAAATACGAGTTAAATTTATGTTTTAGTAATGAAGACGCGAGATCAGCTCATAATTTTTTAATAATATGGTACTTATTCTTGGATATATATTATATAATTTAGATTATTATTATTATTATTTGAATTATAAATATAATAGTATCTTATTTTAAAAATATATATAAAAAAATAAAAATTAAACATACTCGATTTAAATGTATATTTATATTGGGTTCTTATACTCATGATACTTAAATAAAAAATTATAAAATTTTAAAAAAAAATAAAGAAAAAGGGTTCCATTATTGCTGCAAAGAATACCTAGAAAAAAGAACATAATTTATTCACTTATTTATTGATTCATTTATTTATTAATTGACATAAAAAATAAAACATTGCAAAAAAAAATCGGTATTTTAATTTAGTAATTATTTTAATTTATTGATATAAGGAGCTAGTGGTAAGAGTTTTATGTTGTAAGTATTAGAGTTTGGGTTCGATCCTAAGCAATTTAAGATGAATGAGACCTTCCTTATAATTTTTTTTTTACAAATTAGTCAATTTCCTGATTTTTTTTCACCATATATTATCTTGAACATATCTTAACGTCTAAATTATTATAAATATACATGATATATGAATGAGAAATGTGTTATTTATGATGAATGTGATTCCGATAGACATGATTAAAACATTGGGAAAATGAAAATCCAATTAGATTTGCTAGTATTTTGAAACATCATGTGATGAGATGTGGTACTTCCAAGTCCAAACAAGTAGATATTTACTCAATCAGAACAGGGGCAACCAAATACTAGATCTTGGACCCCATACATGCATTACCTAACCCCATTGACGGCTCTCATTTCATAGAGACCAAACATCCCCATGTTGTACCTTTCACTTGTCCCATGTGCCCCTTTCATGTCATCCCTACCTTCTTGTTGGGTTCCCAATTGCAAAAAAATCCTTTCATTCATCTTTCTTTTTATATCTATCCTCTTAATATAATCAATCACTACAAGTATTTAATAGAATAATTATTTCAATAGCTAATTCAGAGTAAAATTTGAGAGAACTTATACATTTACATCGAGCGAGACCCGAATCTGAATTCTTTAAAGTTCATGTGATTAAGCTAATGTTCCATTGGCTTTGTTTCCTATTTTCTTTTTTGGGAAGTATTTTCTATATTCGTTTTACGGTTCATATTCGAGGTTTGTGGCTGTTCCTCTTAACAATATCGTCTTCAATGTTCGGACAACGTTCTCCAATTGAGAGTTCAATGTGTCTTATTACTGCACCCGACACATTTCCTATTTTCGATTGCAAAAGAATGATAATTTCTTTTACTCCACGGTTGATTGATTGAGTTCTCATTGATAATTAATATCTAGCGAAGCCAAAAAAACAAATTCTAAGGAGTCAAAGTTAAATTATAAATTTTATGAGAGTTAAAATGTAAATTTACCACTGTGTTAGATTATAATTTTACAATTTTTTTACAAAGAATAAATAATCATAATGTTATTATTCTTGGGAAGCTAAAAGATAAATTTACCTTATATCAGTTTAAACTTTAGAGAATTTAGAGGGTCAAGGTCATTTCTAGTCGCTTGTGTCACCTCTTACTATTCTTTCGATACATTTAAGATCTTTCAATCGGGTGGGTCATATTAATTTTAGGTTCGTTCAATCTAAACAAGGTCAATTTAATTTTTAAAATTTTAAGTCATTTTAATTCAAGATCAATTTAGATTTTAATCATTTCAAATTTTTCGTGTTGGGACATTATGTGATCCAAAACATTAAAACTATTTATGTTATATAAAATTAAAAGCATTTATAAATTAAAAAAAACATAGTTTCAATTCGAATAGCTGCAAATTTTAAGCATATCAACCGTAAATCAAATCAAATCGAATATATTTAAGTAATAACATTAATGAATTTCACAAAATCGAACCAATAACTACCATTCAAATCAATTTTTATTTCTTTTTAATTTTTTTTACTTAATTTCATTCAAATTCAAGTTAATTTTAGGTTCAAGTTAAATAAATTTAATTTATTATTTTTTTATATCTAAATCAAATCGAATTAAATTTAAATTCGAATGAATCAAATTAAGTTTTCAAATTCGGAGAAAAAAATAATAATTACCCTAACATGAAATATAGAGAGAGATGTGATTGTTAGCTAAAGATAACGAAAGGACCAATCATGCAATCTTATTTGTCAAAATAAGTTAAAAACAATTTCCAAGGAAAAATCCAAACCCTAATGAAAGCCAAAGCTGATAGGTCCTTTTACTCTTTGATCGTTCAAAGTGGGAGGAGAAAATGTTCTCTTGACCGTACACGTGGCTATTAATTAACGGCTCCTAGTTGTCAATTTTTTTTGGGATGAAACCCTCAAAATATTAATTTTAATAGATCATAAAACGGAAATAGAGGATACATCGGTTATATAAAAAATATATTTTTCATGTTAGTTTTACCTTGCATAAAGTAATTTTTTTTTTGAGATTTGTGGCTGTTATTTCTAACAATGGAGTGAGATAGGGTCGGATGGTGTCAAATTCACCACCACTCTATTTGTTAAACACATGTTTTGCTCTATCACCAACCTTGCTCTACTATGAATGTATAATTTTGAAAATGGCTATCACCTCTACAAGTGTAAATAAGGGGGGCTAACCCACCCTTAATGATAAAAAAAATTACAAGTTAGTGTAACTTTGGCCCCCTACAAAAATTTATGATTCACCTTCAGCCCCTCAAAAGAAATTTTCTAATTTCGTCCCTGATCACCTCCATAGATGTTGAATGCATTGATCCTCATCTCATCCCACGTATTAGTTCTTTTATAACGCATTATTATAATTTTATCTTTATAGTAATTATATAAATAAAATGGTAAAATAATAATTTCATATAATGGACAGGATAGCATGAAACAAGTACTTATTATGACCGCTCCATATTCATTGTCAAAAAAATTTTCACCGCACTCCACCTTATTTGCCTAACGTTTACTTTACAAAAAAAAAAAATCTCTCAAATCGAAATAAATCAATTCAAAATTCATTAAACAGTTCGAATTTTATCATTCTTAATTATTGATACCAGTAGTCCGAAATTGGACGCTGGCAATTAAATGAAAAATTAGAGCCGTTGATTATTGATCAATAATTAATCATAACAATAACCTCTCCACTTGAATCTTGATGGTTTCAGTTGTGTCCTAATTGGAGATTGGGGACCCCAAACATGATGGGAAATATGCTACAAAGTGGGGTCTCAACTTTATTCTAAATTTTAATATTTAAATTCGAATTTTTAAAAAAATATTTCAAAATATTAAATAATACAATATAGATTTTTTAAATTTCATAAACGGGTTCAATTGGTAACATATTTTAGTTAAAAAAATATAATGTCAAATTTAGTTTTTAACGTTTATAAATTTTTTTGTCAAATTGGTCATTATTCTTTTTTAAACTAAATTTGGCTCTCAAGTAGTTAAAAAGAGCTAAATTTGATTATCGACATTCCAAAAAGAGTCAAGTTATTGTTTTTTAAACTAAAATACTGATTAAAACGTTAAATTTTTAGATATAATAGTCTGTATGACAATCCACATATAGTTTATGCTATTTTTTTGAATATTTATAAACTTTTTTATAAATTTTTTATTATTTGTTGGCATGTCGTATAAGTTAAATAGTGTCATGTCAATATAAAGTACATATAGACTATCACGCGGTATTCACGCACATATCATTAAAAAAGTTAATGTATTAATCAGGATTTTCATTAAAAAAACAATTTGGCACATTTTGAAAGGTTAACGGCCAAATTTAAATTTTTAAAAAATAAGATTCAAATTGACAAAAAATGTAAATGTTGATATCCGAAAGAATATAATAAATATTATAAAACTTTAAAAATTGGTTTCATCTAACCCCAAACCTGAACTCGAAAATTTTAATAAAAAACATGTCTTATTCCACCTTTGAATCTGATTTTTCTTTTAAATAATTCCTATATGATAGGATTGAGCCAAAAGTTGATAGATTCATTTTATGTTGTCATCCAAAATGAGTGGCATTAGACCTCTCAAGGAGGACCTATTTGATAAGAACAAATGATTGAGGCCCAGAAATGTAAAAACAACTGAAAATGGAAGGAACAATGTATATTATGTGACAAAATTTCACGTGGGATGCTTGTGAGCCAAGGGTGCAAAGCTCCATCGTCATGATATATATGTACATGTACATCTATATATGTTGGTACATAGGATTATATATATAAATATATGTACAAACAAAATTATAATGTTGACATGTGTCTCTCTATTTAAATTTATTCAAAAGATATTGCATGAATGTATATTTATACGGTTAAAATACGCCATAAGTCCTTGTACTTTTTTGAAAATTTGAAATTTAGTTTTTCTACTTTTTAGAATTTATAATTTAGGTCCAACTATTAACATTGTTAAATTTATTGGTGTGCTATTTTAAAATAAAAAGAAATACTTACTTGGCCATGTAATTGAAAAGTGACGTTGTAATGAACTTGAATTTAACCCCAAAAAACATTATTAACAATTAAACCCTAAATTTTAGAATCTAAAAAGTAAAAAAAATAAATTTTTGAAAATTAAAAAATAAGAACTAAATTTCAATTTTTTAAAGAGTACAGAAATTTATAGCATAGATGTAGTTAGATAGATGTAGATATATGTCATTAGAATGACTTTTTCTCTCTCTTTTTATGAACCACAAATGCTAATGGCAAGTTAGCAAAGTCAACCGGTAAGCTTAAAATCATGACAATTTGTAGAAGTGGAATCCAATTTCTAAGTTGTTCCAAACATTATTCAAATTTCAAAAAAAAATAAAATTAATGTAGCAATTGGTATATGAATTTGGCTTATTTAGTTTTTTTTATCTCAATTTGGTACTTGAATTTAGTTTTAATATCAATTTGGTATCAGATCAAATAATAACATGCGGCTTAATGAATATGTGCTCTAATAAAAAACATAGGTACTTAGTTGAGATATGTATCAAATTGACTATTGAAGCCAGATTTGGGTACTTAACTAGAGCAGAAGAAAACTCAAGTATCAATTTGAAAAAAAATTCAATACCAAAGTGAATACTAAAGTCAAACTCAAGTATCAAATTAAATATTAAAATCAAACTTAGATACCAAATAATGTATTAACATTTTTAAAATATCAACAACCCAAAACCAAACAACCTAAATCGAAATTGGCACGGACTTAAAGTGAACACAACTAGAAATAATTCAAACCTATAATGAACCTCCCCAAAAATCAAATCTTCAAACTCGAACATAAAATAACACAGAACTGAAAGGACCCACAAACGTAAATCGACCCAAACTTGAACTAATTCAAACAAAACTAACCCAAAAAACTTCAGACCTACATAGATTCAATTCAAATTGATCCGACTTAAAATGCATAATTACCAAGTCTAACTACCACATCTTCTTAGAGGAAAGGTTCCTTTTTTTCAAGGATACTACTAGGAACAAATCTAGTAGAGACAAGGTAGGGCTTGTAGCTTAGAGGATTAGAGCATGTAGCTACAAATTATAGTGTCGGGGGTTTGAATCCTACCTCGCCCACAATCGACCCAAAAGGGAAGGACCTTTCTCTCTAGGGGTAGGAAAATCATGATCGGGATAGCGGACCCAAAACTATGGAACTAAGCGTGAGTCTTTTGCCGAAATGGAATGGCCTCTTTTTTTATTATTGATCATATATTTACTTTTGTTTTTATATATAGTATTATCGGTCATAACAAAATAAAATAAGCATATTTTTTTGTTTTATACCCTGTAACTCTTCTTTAGCCAGGCTTGGGCAAAATAGCAGAGCAAACATATCACGGGTTAAGAAAAAGACTTATATGCAAAATAGTACTCAAACTATGCAAATCTCCCATTTAGGTACCAGCTGTTAACTCCCCATAACTTTTTTTCAATCAATCAAATTATGACACATGTCATTTTAATTAAATAAAATATTTAAAATTGAGTTTCAATAAAATATTTTAGAAAAAAAAAAGAAAAAACAATTCTCCCTTTCCTTATCACTCTCCTTCATCTTCTTCTTCCTTCATCATGAGTGAACTCAAAAACCCCATAAAAACTTGTCATTGCCTCAAAATGGAGCAAATGGGGCTTTCTTTTGTCATTTTTTCTTTCCTATTTGGCAATCTTAATATTGAAAATGGGAATACATTTTAAGGACAAAGAATGAGGATTTATTTTAATACTGAAAATGAGAATTTTATTTCAATAGGAGAAATTAAGTATCTAGAAGTTGAATAGTTTAGGTAATTATAAGATAGGAGATTTTTAACAAACCAAAGCCCATAAATATGGGCTTCACCTGCTTCAAAACAACCCAAAACCCATTCCTGGCATCTCAAGCCAGAGTCAAATTGCTATACATTTGGTAATTTCATCACCAAATATCCATAAAACTCTGACACACACACACATATATATGACAATCCAAAATGCAATTGAACAAAATAAACCACATATCAATCTCATTTTGAGGAACAAAAACTTATCCATTAAACCAGTACAACAAGAAACTGTAGCTCACACAATTTAGATGGAGGTCTTTAGCAAAAGGAAAAATCATTTATAGAAAGTCAAGAAAGGCAAATACTACATAGAACTAATTTAAGCAAAAATATAACAAAGGATCTAGGTGTTGGTTGCCCTAGTGTAAATCTGCTGGCTCGAATGGGCAGACACCAAACGAATCGATCCTCTTGCCATCAATTCCCTTATAGCCTTCCTAGCAAGGGACCCATTAATCTGCAAATGCGTATGAAAAAACATATTAGATTTAGACGTAACAACTGAATGCCGGCTTTCACAAGCGGACATATAAAAACAGCAATTTAGCTGAGGACCAACATCCTGACTATAAGCCTTATTTTTGGACAATACAGTCTGTTATATCCTCTGGACCAAATCCCCTCGCTGGATAGTCTTAATGGTGCAATCCAGTATCAGCCTAAGGATACAAGTGAGCTTTTGCAAGGCTGTGTATATATAATATATTGGCCAGTCAAGTTTATCTACAAAATATGCAATTTCTTATTGGCCACCATACACTATTTCCTTATGGTCAATGATTGTTGGGTAACTCTTAATGAGTTTGACATTATCCCTTTCTTATTAGTAAAAAGTTCAATCATCCAGGTTTTTCTAAGTCTACTGCCTTACAAAAAAAGAGCACCTAGGCACACAAGACGTGTACACCTCATTAAATGGGCCTCGCCTGGAATCTGAGGCATTTTTGTTGAATGCTGCAAAGGCACTGACGCACCTAGGTACATGCCTTGACAACACTGACCCTACCATTCAGCCTCAAACAAGGGACCCAAATTTCATCCATGCAGCAAGTAAATTACATATGGTAACTATATGCCACAAATTCAAATTCAAAGCTAAAAAATACTACCAAATATCCCTATCTCCATACAAAACGCAAAATCACGAACAATGGTCAAACAAAAAAACAAATACAGCAAAAATAATCTACACGCAAACAGGGAAAGCACATAACCCAAAAAAAAACAAATAATAAACATAAAAGAAGAGGTAAATTTGAAAAAGTTACCCTCATACGATCAGACAAAATTGAGGGAGTGATGAGCTTATATTTAGGAGCCTCAGATAAAAGCTTATCATAAGTAGCCTGGTCAAACAACACCATGTTGTTCACCTTCTCCTTTTGCTTTCCCTTGCTCCACTTCTGTTAAAAATAAAGGAAACCCGGTTCATATATAACTCTAAAAAGCATAAAAATCAAACCCCATTAAATGAATTTTAAAGGATAAATGACCTTCTTCTTTTGCTTGCCACCACCAGACTTTGCTGGCTTGGAAGAAGGTGGAGGGGCCTTGTCTTTCTTTGGTGCCTACAAAAAAACACAAAAAATTTAGAAAAAAGAATGGGTTTAGATTGAATAATGAAGAGACGAAGATAGTTGGATGAACGTACCATACGATCTGCTCAAACCTCAAAGTGAAGAAGAAGAAATCGGGAGAGGCGCAGTTTAGGGTTTGGATTTGGTTGAAAAATGAGAGCTTTTTAACTATAAGGGGGTTGTTTGCCCTAGACTTGGTACGGCGCCGTTTTTCTTTTTCTTGAAACGGTGTCGGTTCTGATCCGCTTTTGGAGAAACAAAGGGCTTTTCAGCAGGCCCAAAAAATGATTTGTGTAAGATATTTCACTGAAAGCCCTATTTATATTTATATGTAATTACAGTAATTTTGATTAGGATTGAGTAAGAAAAATTGAAAATTGACCTTAATCGAAATATTTAGATGGTTTATAAAATAAAATGTTAAAATTTGTACGTACTCATAATTGAATCAAATTTTATTTTTATTGAATATATAATTAATTTTAAATTCTTATGATGTAAAAAGAAACATTTTATATTTAAATTGATGAAAATAATTTAGAATTTATTGAAAATTTATTGTTTTTTAGAATTATTTATGAAAAAAATTAAAATCTTGTCAAATAATATTCATAATTTTTAAAATAAATTTCGTTTTGTCAAAAATTAAAAATTAATATTAAAAAATTAAAAATCAAAATGAATTGAATTATAATGTAAAATTCAAAAAAAAAAATCTAAATCGAACTAATATCACCCCTACTTTTCATGGGTAAAAGAAAAAAGTTATCCAAACTTTAAATTCGAGTTTAAATATCGAATAAAAACTTGATATCTATGATTTTCTTTTTTGGGTCACTAACTTAGCTTTCACCATTAAGTACTTTATTTATGATATATTTTACCCCAAATTGTGGATTTTAGTAAAATATTATCTTACCCCTCTCTTTATATATATTTATATATAAATATTAACTGTATTCAGTATAAGGTCAAGACACATAAAGGTTTTAATTATATTTTGACTCGTGATCAATTCATAAATACCAATAGAAAATAAATAAGCACTCAAAACAAGTATATATTTGAGCATCATTGACCAACTCCTTATCAATTTCAATTCATTATTACAGATTTGATTGACTAGAATATAACAAAAAAAATCTATTGTAGATATATTAAATAAACAAATTTCTATTTTATACACGAGCAATCTTCAAATAGAATTCAAAGAAAATAGATGCGATAAGACAAAAAAGCAGAAAAATGTTTAATTTTGATTGCTTTCTATTCCTAGTTAGAAAGATTTATTACCGACGAGCCACAACAATTGCACCTATCAAAGCAACTAGAAGAATTATTGAATTGAATTCAAATGGAAGAAAAAAATCAGTTACTAAATGAATTCCAATTTGTTGACTATTACTCATCAAATCTTATTCTATAATTTGATTTAATTTTGCGGTCCAAATTTGATTTGATTCAAATAATTAGTTCAACAATTAATTCAATTCAAATTAATTAATTAACTAATTATAGTAAATATGAAGCCAATAATCTTTTAATCCAGTGGCAAAAGTAGCATATTGTAGGCATAAAAACTGGCGATCCCAAGCAATTCCATTCCCGTCCCTAAATTATATATATAAAACCCTATAGTAAATACGAAAGAGAATCCACATTTTAATACAGGGCAAGACTCGTAACATAAGATCTCACAATTCCCACTACCTCAACCTTGCAATTGAGACAAAATTTTGTAAAAGTATCATGGAAGCTCTTGTATTAAGAGTTAGCTAGATTGCATATTGCAAAGGGTAGAGTTAGAATTTTTTTTGAGGGGTGGCCGAAATAAAGTTATATATTTTTATGATAGCAAAAGTGAAATTTCACCATTTTAATAGCCTATATCTTTATAGTTTTTAAATGATTAAATCATTTTTTTCTCATTCTTGGGGCCAAAGTGTAATTTTACCATATACTAATTTAAATTTTTCAAATTATAAAAGGACTAAAGGTGAAATTTTTCATTTTAGGAGGGGCCGAGGCCCCTGTCAGCCCCCCATTGACTCTGTCCCTGCATATTGCCCCATTTATTCAAAAAATCAGCAAATTAGTCATTGTACGTATTAGATCAAAGATCAAATTAGTTCTTTCTATTAAAAATATAATCTATTTTTACTATTAAAAATTAGAAATTTACATGTGGTGTGCCATCGATAAGGACCAACTTACTTTTTATCAAACATACAAAAAATAATTTACTCTTTTATTCAGTAGAATGAAAAAAATGTAATTTTGACGCAATGCCTATATCTACTCATAGTACCTCTCCAAACCATAAATAGGAGAATAATGCGTTTCAGCACACTCAAACCTAAATCCTAACAGCAATACCCATTTTAATCTAACTAATACTTAATTTGCAAATTATTATCTATTTAGGTAAAAGATTGAAATGGTATACTAATAATATATGTTGTTAAGTTTATCAAGCATAAATGAAAATGAGCCCATTAATGGTGATTTATTGTGTATTAATTGGTCAAATTAGATTTGGTAATAGTTCATGACAGGTGCAAAAGCTTTGGTCAATGACCCAAAAGTAACAAGATAATATTACTTAAATCAATACTTAATTAAGTTTGATTATGATAATGATATCTAATCAACAATCTCTTAAGATCTAATTAAAATATTTGGATTTTTTTTAACTTGATAAAAAGGGTGTTAATTGTAATCCCATTTCAACATGATAAGATCTTTGATGTATTATGATAAAGTCAACCCAATGAAATAATGTTATTTCAATTTTTTTTAATCGATGCTTGTTATAATAGATATCGATAATGACAATAGAACGATCGTAAAACAATACGAAAAGGAAAAAAATAAAATATATAGATTTTACATGAAAACCCTTTCGAGAAAAAGTCACAGGTAAAGTAGGAGAAATTCAGTAATGTTGAAAACTGAATGATATAAGAGGAATTTTGATTACATCTATTAAATGTTGAAAAACCTTATTCTAATCAATGTCAAATAAAAGAACTGTAGTTCTATACGGATTTATTTTACCACTGTATTTATTTCTCCAACAAATGACGGAAATCGAGTCACACTTTAATTCTCTTTTGTCGTAGTTAAGTACTTTTTTTTCTTCGATTTTCAATGTGATACCTGAGTTATTTTTTGTCTTAATTAAATATTTATGTTTTTTTTACTAAATCACATGAGTCAAACATTCATCGAGACACATAATAGTGTTTGATCTAGATACCAAATTGAATACGTTCATCAATCTAATTATAATGCATTTTATATGCAAATCAAAAGGGGGAAATTATTTAACCATAAAAATTGCTCGTAGGTTTGAATTGTTGACAAGAACAAAGGAAGAACACTTAAATAATCCCCCCCCCAAGAAGTATTTTATTTGTAATAGCTTTTAGGATGTTGGTAAAAATAAAGAAATCAAATTAAAAGCACCAAAAAGAAAGAAGAAAAACAGTGGGATTCCAACTCAATAATCTAGGAATCCAACGTATGTTTGATTTGAGAGTGTTGGCATGTAACCATACCAATGGCATAATTCTCATTATTATTTTATTTTAACTTGATTCTTGCTCTCGTGTTCTTGAATCAGCTCCTACTTCATTTATTCCATCACTATTCCCTTTAAAAATTATCAAGAAAATGAGTTTAAATCAATCCGAATATATCCAGATTTAAGCTGAACAGGGTTCATGAATTATAAAACTTAAATCCAGAATCATTTAGATGATAATTCATACATGATGTTTACACATAGTAAAAAGAAAAGTTAATTATGTGAAATGTTTTCAAAATATTGTTTAAATTTTTAATTTTTAAACGTCGTAATTGAATTTTTAAAATACTAGTATGAAATCAATTAGGTTTTTTCACCAAACTAGCTATTAATTGAGGTGTTACATGTCAGTTTGGATTTAAAATTAGATATCGGCCTAAAGGTCAGCTCAAAAAGTAAGAGGGTTTGGGTAAAAAATGAGCTCGTTTTCTAAACGGGATTGGCATTGGGTAAGTTTTTTTTGGCCCAAGCTTGACCCAAATTTGTAAAAGAAAAACTGCTGTTTTTTTTGTTCTGTTTTGTTGTCGTTTCGTAATTATATTGCTATTATTTTGTGGTTATTGTTAGGATATTATATAACTCTTGTTTTATTGTTAATTTTGTTATTATTTTAGATGTATTTGCCTGCTAAGTTGCATTTATTTTAATGTTATTTAAGTATAAATAAAATTTTTAGCTTATTTTCAATTTGTTAGGAAATATTTATTTTAGCGTTTTTAGTGTATTTGATATATTATATTTTTTTTTTAAAAAATTCTATATAAAAATAATAATATATTTTTTTTAAATATGGGTAGACCAAATCAAGCTCGAGTTTTAACATTTTAATCTAGGCTGAGCTTGGGCAAAAAGTTTAAGCCCATTTTTAAGCAAAAATGTGTGTACCTGTTACATTTTGCTCCCCAAATCTATTATTTATTCCTGATCCCTTTGAAGCAATTTTATGACTTTGCTCATTTTTCAGGGGCAACTTGAATATAACATATTTTTTTTTAAAAAAAATAGACAATGTTATTAATATTTAGGAAGCCATATCATTTTCTATTTTTATTTTTTTAACAACAAAAAATTCAAATTGTAAACATTAGATACACATATATTTACGGTTTAATCCATATGTTCTAAATATATTCTACATTAAATTCATGTTACTATTATCCAACTCAAATACTAAACTACTAAAAAAAATCCAATTAATAATATTTTTAAAAATTTTATTAAAATATTATAAAATTTCAAATATATAATAATTTGGAGACATATCATGCAACCCTAAAAGGTTTTTTTTTTTTTTTTGTTTGTTGTTGCCCTTATCTATCTTACTTATGCTTCTTCTTTATTAAGCCTTTACAAGTAAGAAAAGTGAAAGATTTATATTTTAGTTATATCCTTAATACATAATTTACAAATAATTTATTATTTTAAATTTATGAATAAATAGCATAAATTTTTTTTTTCCTTTTAGGCTAGAAAAAGAACATGGATTTATGGTGGAAAGGTGTTGAAATGGATAAACCCTAAAATAAAGGAGCAAATGGAGCCCAGAGATCAATGCTATTCTCTCTTTCCCCTAAAACCCCAATCATTTTTTAAATTCGTCCTCCAAGTGGGGATTTATTTATTTATTTATTTATTTTAATAATAATGGGCAACTAATAATATTTTATTGTTAAAAAATTGAATTTACAATCTAAGAATAATTTCCTGTTTGATTAACTGTCCTTTATGCTTTACTCAAATGTCATGAGAATAAGGTATTATTATAAATTTATGTCTCGATGTTTATAATTTTTTGTCAATTTATCACATAAATTTTTTTAATAGAAATACCAAATAAAATAAGTCTTCGTATAATTCGATATTATCTTTGACGAGCCGAAGTTTCATAGAGCAACAGGAGTTGAGGGAGTTGGCCCCTCATAATTAAATTTTTTAAATTATATAATAATAAAATTACACTTTATCCCTAATATTTGTTTATTTTTAACCCATTCTAAAACAACTTTCAAACTTCCCCGTATACTCTAATGCACTATTTCAGGCTTATTGATACAACCGATATCGAAACAATACCGACTACTATAAAATCACCCCAAACCCTAACGCAACCACAGTAAACAAAGGTTAAAAAAGGAAAATAAAAAAAGTAGAGCTTACGTGGCAAAGGCTTAGTGAGGAAGGAATTGGTGTTGGAATCTTATTTTATGGTGCGATATCCATGTATTTGAATACCACGTGGCTAACTTTTTTTTTTCAATGAGAAATAATGAAGAAAATAAATTTTATTAAATATTATACAATTTTATTTAATATATATTATAACAGAAATAAAGAACTACTTGGCGGTTATTTGGTTACTGTCCTTTCACTAATTATTTTTCTTAAATAATATTAATTTATATTAATATCGAATGATTTGATTCTTAAAATATATTTATTTTTTATTTTGGTATTTAAGTTTTTGTCACGATTTGATAATTAAAGTATACTCAAACTTTCAATTCGGTACTTCAAATATTCTTCTATTATATTTTTTAGTCCAATTTTTAATAAATGTTAAAAAAAATTCTCATAACCAATCACAAAGTGTTATGTGTAGTTTTTCGGAAAAAAATAAATATTTTCTTTTATTAAATGTATATACATATTAAAAAATATAAAAATATATATGAAAATTCAGAAACATATATAATCTAGAAAAAAAACATAAAAAAGAAATTAGTTGAAATTAATAATATTATTAAAAAATATAAAAAAACTATAATTTAAGAAAAGGTTTAAAATTATTTTTTTATTTTTATAACATTTTTCAATGAATTTTTAAAATATATTTTATAAATTTATAATTTTTTTTACATTTTTAATCAATATAATATATAATACTGAAAAATAAAAAAAAGATACATGACATGTTCTAATAGAGCCATATGGCCAGTTAATGGAGGTCAACAATCGATCAATGCTAGTCAACAATTGGTCAAAGTGAAAAGTATTTTTAATATTTAAACATTTGATTTATAATTTTCTAATTGTTTAATTTAAATTTAATATTTTTATTTTAAATAAGATTAATTGTCATGTGATGCTCTTTCTTTGGCTAAAATTGTCTTACAATTTTTTGTAACGTCCTTTAACATAGAGAAAATTGTGAATTAAGTCTGTATCAAAGTAAAAGATAAATATTTAACTTAATAAATAAATTTCAAAATTGTATGTATATATTTGGTGTAATTATATATATAAAAAAATAATCTTACGTGACAATTGTGTTTGACGGTAAAATTGAGATATTCGAAGAGATATTTTTCAGATTTATTCTAAAGTTAGATCTATATAAAATTATCTAAATTAAGTAAAAATAAAATAAAAAATAAAACTAACATAATTTTCAAAGAAATATTAAATTGAAGGAATATAAAGTTTTTCTTTTTTAAAAAAAGGAATATAAAAAACATTAAAATAAAAAAGTTGATATTCCTTTTATCCTCAATTCTATTTATAACACTCCCTTCACATTTCAAGCAAGTACCCTTAATATTCCTAAGCCATCGAACAAAACAGCAGATTAAAATCTTATAATCCATATATCCTCACTTCTCTTTTGTTGTAAACCCAGAAAATTCAAAGAAAACCCAGTTTTTTCCATCGATTTATTTGCTTTTTTACCGTAAATTATGGATGCATTTGATATTAAATCGGAGAAGAAAAATGCGATGTTGAAGCATCGTCAGTTATACAACACAGCAAATTTGCTGAGATTCGTCGAGGTTTTTGTTCTTCTCGTGGTGATCTCCCGGTTTACAACAACTCATCTCCCGGTCGCCGTCAAAAACTCAGGCGAGTATTTCCGTGGGTTATCGGTCACTCTCGTGAGTCCTCGTTTCGTTTTCGTTGTCGGGAACATCATCATCATCACTCTCTTCGTAAAAGCCGGAAAGTTTTCGTCTCACGATTCGACGAAAACCGACCTTTACGAAAAGTTTGTCGAGAAAAGCCACGCGACCCATCCGTACGTAACCGAGAAGAAAAGGGTAGTGGTGGCCGAAGAGAAAAGGATAGTTCGTCTCGACGTGCATGGTCCAAAGAATTTACGTAGGACGCAATCGGAGAATATGAAGAAGACGAAAAGCGATAAACATTGCAGCCAGCTTCGGAGGTTGGGGTCCGAAAAGTACGTTAAATGCTGCGGTTCGGAAGAGAAATCGACGATGAGATCATGTGCCGAAGACGGAATGAGTAACGAGCAGTTTCGGAACACGGTTGAGGCTTTCATTGCTAGGCAAAAGAAGCTACTAAGGGAAGAAGAGTACTCGGTGACTTGGAAAGATTTAGAGTGAATAAAAAAGTAAAAGTTCTTTTTTCTCATAAATTTGTATGATTTTGTATGTTCATATGTACATGGTTTAATCAACATATGATTTTCTACTTTGACTAAAATAACTCTCATTTTATTTGTCTTTTATAATTAATTTTTTTCATTAAATAACTTTGAACATCATGAATTTACAAATAAAAATTTAAACAATTTTTTTTTCGATCTCCAACATTGATCGTAAGATTGACTTGGATCTAAGGTATGATTAAAGCTCGCTAGCTGAATTTTTTTCTAAATAATAACCCAAATGACTTAAATAAAAACTTTTTAAAAGTTCAATGACCTAAATGCAAATTTTTGAATACTTCAATAGTCATTTTGTAATTTTTTGAAGTTGAGTGATTAAAACGTAAATTTACTAATAGTTTAATGACCTTAAATGTAGTTTACCATATCCAAAACTATTCTAATTTTACTCCAAATATATTCATACTATTAGTATAATTGTGGTTTGTAACGCTTGATGTTGGTTATAGTTGATTCAAATATGTATTCTTTGTGATTGTAATTATAGTTGCAAGTTAAAAAAAGTCAAAATTTTCTATTAATCTCTGTACTTTGCGTAAATTGTGAATTTAGTCATTGTATTTTATTAAATTCTACTATTAATATAGTATTATATTTTTTAGATGGAAGATATTTGGGGTGAAAACGAGATTTTTTGAAGATAAGAATAATTTTACAACTGTGTTACCCACTAAAAAGTCTTAGTATATGCTGATAATGTCATCATGGTTTGGGAATGTATTCCAAATTTTTGTTCTTTGAAAATTGTATCCTTTTCCCAATACAGAAAATGGAATCTTAAGTAAGTAGTAGTGATGCCTCATGACCTTTCTATGTAAATTGGGGAGTTAATTTAGATCATAACAAAATAAGTTTTTTAAAATTTGTCACAAGAATTTGATTTAATTCGATTTCATATATGAGCTGTTTTTATTTACTGTTTAAAATTTTTAAAATAAAATAATTATGGGATAGAATGAGATGATTTAGAGTTTGGGTTACTTCAGACTTAGATAATTTCGAATTATTTATTCAAATGATTTTAGATTTCGATTATTGATTGTTTATGATCAAATCGAATTGAATTAAAATTAATTGAAACCCAAATTTACAACTCGAAATTGCAACCCCTTTTTAGGAAAAAATTGAAAAAAGAGTTAATTATATTAAACACCCCAAACTATAATCCATATTTTAAATTGATTTTCAAATTTTAATAATATTTTAATTACATCCCTAAATTATTAAAGTTATATCAATTAGGTCCTTTCATTATTAAAATTGTTAATTTAACTATAAATGACATGTCAAATTTTAGGTGATATAATTTAAAAGTAAAAAAAAATTAAAGAAAAGTAAAACATTACCACATAAGTTTTAATAGTAAAAACTAAAAATTATAGTAAAACTGAAAAAAAAAGATTGTGAGCGATAAAGCGTAATAGCTTCGAAAACCTCAAAAACCAATAATTTTACTACATCTACTTTTATTATATTAATTTTTCTTTAAAATTTTCATTTTAAATTACACCATAAAATATGATGTATCATTTTACTTTTACTATATTAATTTTAATGATTGTAGTAATGAAATAACTTAATTGATATAACCTGGATAATTTAGATATATAATTAGAATATTTTAAAGTTTAGGGGCTAATTTAAAATAAAAGTAACAATTTGAGGATGTAAAAGAAGAAAGAAACAAAGGTAGACAGCTGGGTTTAACTCACTCGAGTGTTGGGTTTAGGCATAAATTCGAAGTCCCAACAATGTTTTTTTTTTCCTTTTCAATTTTTAGTTTATGGGATTTGGATAACAACCATATTGTTGTCTCCCCCAACTTGGAGAATTAGAATCTGAGCAACATGCAGACAAGTTTCAGCTTTCTGTTGGCTTACATCTATGGGAATTTTTTTTTTATATATAACAAGCTTCATAAAAAGTGGAGTTCACAAAAAAATCAACACTACTGGTATCAGTTCATAGGCCCACTACTAGAGAAAAAGTTCGGAGGTTGAATAGACCAGGACTCGAATCCTAGAGTCGAAGCCAACCATACCATCTGCATACATGTTGATCACACACAGAGAGGAAACACAAGGAGCGTCACGAGCACAGTTATGATATAAAAGTACATATTCACCTTAATTAGAAGCAAAGATCAGTGATGTAAACGAGTGAGAGAAGAATCAAGCCTAGAGATAAAGATCTTGACCTCATGATCTAAATAACCCACTGTCACGTAGAGATTCTTGGTCCAAACCTACACCACTAATCGAAACTTCAACCTTAAATTTTGAACTTTAAAAGGCTCATTTGAGGGGCTGGCCGATGAAGGCCGCAACATTAGAAGGAGAGGAAACAACTGGCAACACCCATTCAAAAGAAAAAGAAGGGACAAAAGAATGGAGGGTGTTGGTAAGGTGGGGCCGAAAAAAGTGGTGGTGAGAGGTGGCGAGGTCGATCAGGCAAGGGGATTACTTAAAAAAGAAAGTTTTTTTTGTTATAATTTTCTTCAAATTTCAAAGGTAAGTTTAATATTTTGTTTTTCATATTATATTTAATCTTGAGTTTTTACATTTTTTATACAATATCGGGGTGAAGAATAAGAGTAGCATAGTTTGAATTTATGTCAAACAGGTGTCTGTGAAGAACTCGATTGTTGTATTATTTTATCATTATTAACATTATATCTTAAACACAAATTGGGTTGTTAAACTTAGTTGTTGAGAAAGAAAAAAAAAGTGTTTTGGTTAGTTAGTTTAAATATGAAATGATAGCACTTGGGAAAGAAAGAGGTAGTAAATTGGTTGGATCGAGAATAGGTAAATCATTTGGTAGCATAAAATTAGATGTAGAGTAAATTGTTGTGAACTGATAATAAAAAATTAGAAATTGAGACAAAAAATTGATGGTTAAATCGATTGAATTGATTTATAATTTCTTAATATTTTTCTATTTTTTTATTTTTGTTTTTTATATTTAATTTGAACTGATTGGGTTGAGAATTAATGGTCTAACCAATTCAATTCAACCACCAAACTAATTTTTATAAGATTGATTAAGCCTTTTTATTTGTTTATTTTTTATTTTTAGGGTCGAAGAAAATAAAGAAAAAGTATCTAATACCACAACATGACAAAAAACTTTGGTTGTTAAAATCTTTTGTTAATTCTACAACCTAGCTATTAATTTAGGTGTTAAATATAAATTTAGATATGACAGATCATATTTAAAATATATGGATGAAATTGTAAATACATATGTCCTTATCACACGGAAAGGTTGCGTCATAAGAGAGGGGGTGGCGGGGGGCAAGTAAGGGTTTTGGCTCTCCAAAAATGATGAACTTATAGTTTGGTCCATCTAAAAATTATAAAATTTTAAGTTAATATAATGGTAAAATTGTAATTTGACCTTAAGAATCTATAATTCAATTTTAGCTGTGAAAAATAAAATAAAATAAAGAACACACAAATTTTACGTGGAAACCCTTTCGGGAAAAAACCACGGCAGAAGAGAAGAAAATTCACTATGTCGAAAATTTTAATCAATACAAGAGGAATAGACTATGTTTATTTATAGGCTTGTAAAGCCATATTCTAGTAGGATTGAAACACCTTATCCTAATTAATATAAAATAGATGGAGTTAATAAGGTTTAAAAAACCTTATTCTAAAATAAAATAAAAGAAGTCTAGTTTTATATGGATTTTACTTTTATTTTATTTTCCATTGTATTTTATTTAAATAAGAATTCAAGTCACTTAATTTTAACAATCTCTACCTTGACACAAATTCTCAATGAACAAGTTCTTCATCGCGAACTTTCAATGAACAAGTTCTCCACCTCTTCCATAAAACCCCTTAAGGGTTTAACTTCAACAATGAATACCAACCAAGTCTAAGCAATGCCAAACTTGGTTATACGAAGTGACTTAGTCATCATATCTGCAGGATTTTCATGAGTACTAATTTTGCTCACAACAATATCACCACGAGCAATAATATCACGAACAAAATGATACCGAACATCAATGTGTTTTGTTCTCTCATGAAACATTTGATCTTTTGTAAAGAAGATGGCACTCTGACTGTCACAAAATACTGTACTGATTTGAAGGTCTTCATTGAGTTCACTAAATAGTCCCTTCAACCAAATAGCCCCTGTACAAGCCTCAGTAATCGCCATGTACTCAGCTTCAGTGGTAGACAAAGCGACTGTAGTTTGCAAAGTGGCTTTCCAACTAATTGCACAACCTCCGATTGTAAAGACGTAACCTATGAGAGATCTTCTATCAAGGTCTCCAGCAAAATCAGCATCAACATACCCTATGACTCCATCTTTAGTTCTTCCAAACTATAAGCAAACATCAGTAGTGCCTCGTAAGTATCTTAAAATCCACTGAACTACTTTCCAATGTTCTTTACCGGGATTCGCCATGTATCTGTTAACTGCACTGACTGCATATGATAAATCTGGATGTGAACAAACCATAGCATACATGAGAGATCCCACTGCACTAGAGTATGGAACATGTGACATGTACTCAATCTCATCATTTGATTGTGGAGACAAAACTGATGAAAGTCTGAAATGGGCTGCTAAAGGAGTACTAACAGGCTTAGCATTCTGCATATTGAACCTGCAAATAACTTTCTCATTGTACCCCTTCTGACTTAGGTATAATTTACTTGCTTTTCTATCTCTGAGAATCTCCATACCAAGTATCTTCTTTGTTGGTCCTAAATCTTTCATCTCAAATTCTTCACTTAGTTGGGCTTTGACCTTTCTTATCTCTTCTTTATCTTTTGCTCTTGTACTACTGTCTTGGTGACTATTTCAAACCGTAAAGGAACTTTCTTAGCAAGCAAACATAGTCCTCTTTTTCTGAGACTATAAAACCCTCTAGTTGTTGCATGTAAATATCCTCCTCAAGTTCTCCATGCAGAAATACAGTTTTTACATCTAACTGCTCAAGCTCCAAATCATGCATGGCCACAATACCAAGCAAAGCTCAAATCGAACTATGCTTAACAATTGGAGAGAACACATCTATGAAGACCACTCCTGGAATTTGACTGTAACCCTTTGCAACAAGCCTTGCTTTATATCTGGGTTCTTTAACTCCTGGAGTCCCTTCTTTTTTTTTAAACACTCATTTACAACGAACAGCCTTTTTACCTTTAGGAAGTTTCACAAGGTCCCATATTCTGTTTTTGTGGAGTGATTCCATCTCTTCATGCATAGCAAACATCCACTTTTCTGAGTCTTCACAGCTAACCGCCTCAGAATAATTAGATGGCTCTTGATTCGCATCTATATCTTCAGCCACATTTAAAGCATAAGCAACTAGATCAGCCTCGGCATACTTCTTTGGAGGTTTAATTTCTCTTCTAGTTCTATTTTTGGCGATAGAGTATTGTGGTGAAGAAGCAACTTTATTCTCAATTTTGGTTCTGGCTTTAGGAGCTGACTCTGCATTAATCTGATGCTCCACCTGCTTTTGATTTTCTTTATTGGAAGAGTCTTTAAGAGATAAGTTAGATAGCATAGTAGTTTCATAAAAAATAACATCTCTGCTAATCACAACTTTTCTATTTTCAGGACACCATAACTTATAACTTTTTACACCAGCTTTATAACCAAGAAAAACGCATTTAATGGATCTCGGTTCCAATTTTCCAGTATCAACATGAGCATACGCAGGATACCCAAAAATCTTTAAACCAGAATAATTAGCAGGATTACCAGACCATACCTCTTGTGGAGTCTTTTTCTCAATGGCAAAGGATGGAGATCGGTTAATCAAAAAACATGCAGTAGAGGCTGCTTCTGCCCAAAATGACTTCAGTAAGTTGGCATTTGACAACATACATCAAACCTTCTCCACAATCGTTCTGTTCATTCATTCTGTAACGCCGTTTTTTTGTGGAGTATGACGAACTATCAAGTGTCTCATGATCCCTTCTGACTTGCACAACCTATTAAACTCATCAGAACAGAACTCTAAGCCATTGTCTGTGTGGAGGTGTTTTATTTGTTTTCCCGTCTGTTTTTCAATCATAATTTTCCAAGACTTGAATGCGAAAAACACATCGCTTTTCTGCTTCAGGAAGAACGCTCAAACTTTTCTGGAAAAATCATCAATAAAGGTTAGCATATAATTAGTTCCACCTCTCGAAGGTACTCTGGATGGCCCCCACAGATCAGAATGAATATACTCCAACGTTCCCTTCATGTTATGGATTCCTCTAGTGAATCGAACTCTCTTTTGCTTCCCAAAAACACAGTGCTCACAGAAATTCAGTTTGCAAATTCCTTGACCATCAAGAAGTCCTCTTTTGCTCAATTCTGCTATACCATTCTCATTCATATGCCCTAGGTGCATATGCTAAAGTTTAGGAATATCATCATCTGAAAAGGAAGAGGAAGCGACAACTGCATCACCAGTAACAGTAGAACCCTACAAAACATATAACTTAACAATCTTTCTCTGCCCTTTCATTACAACAAGGGACCCTTTGAAAATTTTTAAAACCCCACTTTCAGCTGTGTATCTATACCCTTTTGAATCAAGAGTACTCAACGAAATTTAATTTCTTTTCAATTCTGGAACATGCCGTACGTCACTAAGTGTTCTGATAACTCCATCAAACATCTTAACTTTAATTGTTCCAACACCAGTGATTTTACACGAAGCATTATTTCCCATCAAAACAACACTTTTAGACACTGTTTCGTAAGTTGTAAACCAATCCCGATTGGGACTCATGTGGAAGGTACAGCCTGAATCAAGTATCCACTCCTCGCTTACTTTAGAATCATTGACAGAAGCGACTAGAAGTTCACCATCGCTGTAGTCTTCTACAACATCAGCTTCACAAAAATTTTCTGGTTGTTTTCCCTTTTGGTTTGCAGCCTCCCTTTTAATTCTATTTTGTAGCTTATAGCACTCAGATTTAATGTGCCCTTTCTTCTTGCAAAAGTTACAAGTTTTACCTCTGTTTGAAGACTTCGATCTACCCTTAGATTTACCACGAGGATTTCGTTCATGTGTCCTACCACGATCATCATCAGCATTCCGATCTTGTCTCCCATGAACAATGAGACCCTCTCCCTGAGAGTCGAGTTTAACCACAAGATGTTTCACCCTATCATACGAGGTTAAAAAATCATAAACCTCATCAGCTGTGAGAGACTCACGGCTATATAAAATCGTGTCTCTAAAGGTTGAATAAGACGGGGGCAACGAACAAAGTAGAATCAACTCTAGATCTTCCTTATCATACTGAACCTCCATGGCCTCCAAGTCACCCTTAACCGCATGGACAACTTGGATATAATGAGTCAAAAAAATTATGTCAATAAAATTTAGGAGGACTATAGGAGTGAGTGTTCAATCGAATTGAGTGAAAAAATTTCGAGTTAATCGAGTTAACGAGTCCTATTTTATAATCCTAACTCAATTTGAAAGTTTTTCGAATCAAGTAGAGTGAAATGAAATTTGAGTCAAATCATGTAAAATTATTTGAGTTAAATTTAAAAAAATAAAAAACATGAAATAAAAATATTGTTACAATATGACTAATTTTATGTTAGAGCACATAAATTTGAAACCATATATATTTGAAAATTTTTTACAAAGCAAAAAAAAAAAAGAAGATACTTGAGTATGATAATTTTGAATCATTAGTTAGGTCCCAAAATTATTATTTTAAAATTTTTTTGGGAATTTTTTTTAAATATTAACTTTTTTAAATATATATTTTAGAATTTTATAATTTTTTAAAAATATAAATTTTGGAATTTTTATAATTATTTTGAATTTTTGAAAACTATTTTGAATTTTTTTTGTAATTTTTGTTGAGAGAAACCACTTTACTTATTTTCAAAGTTGATAGTGACCAAAAGGATATTTACATCAATATGTTATTCAAATTATTCGAGTTATTCAAATTGTGAAATTCAACTCGACTTGAAACTTGACTCAAGTTATTCTAGTTGACTCGAATAATTTGAATAACTCAATTCGATTAACTAAAAATTCGAATTTTATTTTTATTTTTTCAATTCGAATCAAATTTTGCTCATACTTAGAGGATTATTTCTTTTTTTTTTTAATTAAATATCAAATCCAATTTATCCATATTGTAAGTTTTTTTTTTTTTGCTTTATTCAAACTGCACTGTCGTCAGAGACGGATAGAGCAGCAACCAAAATTCAAAATTATAGCAAACAATCTTAGAACACAGTCCATCTAAAAAAAACCCTGCAATACAACAAAACAAATATTCACCACCAAGCTTTAAACTTTTGTGCCCGATTAACACCTGCCATCACCAAGGAGAAAACCATTTCGTTACCATTCTTATCCACCAATGAGAAAACGACAGTTCCAGCTTTTAACATATCATTTTCAATATCTGCAAAAATTGCTTGAAGGGCCCAATGTCTCATAACCTTGTTAACACACCACGAAAACACCACCAATGAACCTATTTCAATAAATAAAGAATCATTAATCTTCCAATTCATAGCTAAAAAAACTTCTAGAGCAACCTTCACCGCACCAATCTCAGCCACCTTGGCATCATTTGCTGCTACTTCACTAAAAAATAGGCTTGGTTGAAATAATGATGGTCTGGTTAAGCCTTTAACATCGAGAATACATTAGTTATAGCAAAAAAATAAAATATAAATTTAATTGAAATTAAATAATAAATTGTAAAATTTATTTAATTAACATATTAAACAATATATTTTTAAGAGAGGTAGACTTCTTTGAGAGAAGTCCATGAAGTATCATCAACTAGAATTCAACGGACTAGTGAGAATGTTACCACTTTAGCTAGTTGAGGAGAGGCTGACTTTGTCCAAATAAGTCTACAAAGTGTGTTCCTCAAGAGCCAGCCTTCCCTCAACAAAAGCTAACACAAGTGGTAGCATTCTCGTTAAAAAATGCTTTATAAGTTATAGGGTATGGATTTGAATCCAACGTTGTGCATGGTTTGTGTTCCTATGCACCCGACAAGATGTTTTCACTCTATGAATCCATTGTCTCTTCAAAAACTCAGAGTTTGGAGATAAAACCCTCTTAATGGAGTCGACCTCACTTCAACAAATACCTATTTATTTATTAGGTAATTAAAATATGCTATAACTCCCTATACTCTTTGGTAATTTAGAATTTAGTTCATTTACTTTTATTTTTAGGAATTTAGGTTCAATTGTTAATACTATTTAAATTATTTTATTAAATTCAGATTCATAACAATGATATTTTTTAATATTTTGCCACCAAGTGAGTTATTATTATTATTATTCAAAATGTCACACCAACAAATTTAACAAAAAAAAATATTAACAATTGGACCTAAACTTTGAAATCTGAAAAGTTGAATAACTAAAATTTTAAAAATAAAAATATAAGGACTAAATTCTAAATTTATAAAAAGTACAACATCCTATAATATATTTTAACGTATTTATTATGAAAATTTTTTATATATTATTTCCATAAATTCACGAGATACATGAGATTATAACCCTCAATATATTTCCCTTGATAAACAAGGATGATGGTATTAAATATAATCAATCACAAGCAATGGAATATGATTGTATATGTATATGTATCGAATCATTTGAGTACAACAGATTGAAAAACTAAGTACATAATTAATTAAGGTCAGTTAGTCATAGACAAAATGTAGGTTGTTGAAATCATATAATAATGTGGTATATTAAACCTTAAATCAAATAAGGGTAAACTATTAAAATAGTCACTTTTGTTTACTTCAATTACATTTTAGTCATTTATGTTTGATATGTTATGTTTTAGTTACTTACGTTATCACGTTGTAACATTTTAGTCACTAAACTGTTTATTGTTGCTAATAGTGTAACAGTATAAGTTGACGTGGCACGTTAATTCTCATATTTTTTTCCTTTCGAGCAATTTGTTTTGCTATTATTTTTTTTAAAAATTCATTCTCTTCTGCTTCTTCTTTTGTTTTCTTCTCTTTTCCATTTCTTTTAACGTAGTTTTTCTATATTTTCCATTTGTTAAAACTGGTTCCTATGCTTTTATTTTTTTTGAACAATTTATTTTTTTCGAGTGAGGCAAGCTTGTGGGCTAGTTTAACAAATAGAAAACATAGAAAAAATATGTTAAAAGAAATAAAGAAGGGAGGAAAACAGAGGGAGTAGCAGAAGAGAATGGAAAGTAAAAAAAAAAAGTTAAAAGAACATAAAAGAAAAAAATTAAATTGTTCAAAATGAAAAAATATAGGGACCAATTGTAGAATTTAACCTAAAATTTTTGTTTTGATGATTCAATTTGCCATATCAGCTTACCGTTACATTTTTAACGGTAATTAATAGCTTAGTGACTAAAATGTTATAACACAATAACTTAAGTAACTAAAATGCAACATTTTAAGCATAAATGACTAGAATGTAACTTAAAGCAAACAAAAGTGACTATTTTAATAGTTTATCCATCAAATAATTAGCATTCTAGAGTTAAAATTAATTAAATTATTTATTCATGCAAACTTTATTAAGTTTGAAAAACTAATGGAAGTACATTTAAATAAGATTTTGTAGCTATCTTTATACACTATGTCCAACTATATGTGACATAAGGGTAGTGATGAAATCCATGTATATTTAAATTAAATTAAACCCAAGGTGTATTTAGGGTTTCACTAATGACGGTCCATGTGATGGTATTTTTAATAATATTTGATGTTGGTGTTATTATTTTGAAGAATGTATGTGAACACTTTGACATACATATAGGACTTATAAAAATGTAATCACATGCAACTTGTGTTCATAAAATAAATGGGAAAGGTCCCCTAGAACATGCACAAACAAATTTAATTTATTTGGAGAATTGAAAGAGGGTCGATGGAATTTTCTTTATATTTGTTTTATGATTCATTAAGATGAATTATTTTAGGTTTCGTGATTATTTTAGGGTTCGTGATTGTTTTCTTAAAAATGTCATATACAAAGTTTAAATACGAAATTCTCTCCTTGAAGTAAGCTTTTTTAAAGAATATTTGATTCCATCTACAATAAAATGTAATTGATTTTAGTGAAAATGGTTTAATTTCTAGGTATAATGATAAATTTTACGCTCAATATTTACATTTTTTGTTAATTTGCTATTACTTTTTTAGCTAAATTTGATCATTAACCTTTCAAAAAGTACCAGATTGCTTTTATTTAATGAATATATAATGACTAAAACAATGTTTATTAAAAAAAATTCCATAAGTAAGATTCAAATATTTTAATTGTTGTCAATGCAGGAGGATGTGAGTTCGAATGCACTGAAGCGTATTATCCTTCTATTTATGAGTTATGAGTAGTTCTAAGTATTGTGTTAAAAAGAACATATATGATCAAAACCTATAATGAAATTGTTCAAAAAAATTAAAAAAATTAGATACTAAAAAAAATTGGTGTGTATGTCTGCCCTATCATTTTATCTATCATTGCACACACAGTTACATCAAAATTTTGTTAATTTTCTTAATTAAATTATTAATTCTTTTAAGGGTTAAATAT
Source organism: Gossypium hirsutum (assembly GCF_007990345.1). Taxonomy (NCBI): domain Eukaryota; kingdom Viridiplantae; phylum Streptophyta; class Magnoliopsida; order Malvales; family Malvaceae; genus Gossypium; species Gossypium hirsutum. Next base: position 111,951,625 of record NC_053426.1, read on the forward strand.
GTAAATTTTTTATTTAACGAAATATTAAAAAGATTTAAATTGATTATTTTAATTTTTAAGAAAGACTAAAAAAATTTTCCTTTAACATAATGACAAAATTACTCCTCAATAAATATACGTTTTGTCAATTTGATCATAATTTTTTTTGAAGCAATTTAGCTATCGTCTTTCATTGAGAGTCAAATTATTGTGATTTTAATCGAAATGTGTGGTTGTCCATTTGCATTTCTTTATTAACAGGATATTATTTTATTTTATATAACATGTCAACAAATAATTTAAAAATTATAAAAAAAATTCAAAAAAAAAAATTTACTCCCACGTGTTTTCATGAAAAATTTAGCTCTCAAATTTTATACGTTGTGTTAACTTGATCTTAACTCTTTCTATTTTAAAGTAATTTCGCCACGTCTCATCTTTTATTTTGAAACAACTTGTCGTGATTTAAATGGAAATGGTTGTTAGATTGTTAAAAGTGTGATGGAGTTGGTGTGGTAATACATTTGTATTTCATCAACCAAGCGATACTTTTTTTTTAATAAAAAAATATCTTTTTATATATTTTTGGCTTAAATTAAAAATTGACCCTCAAACTAAAATGTTTTTTCATTTAAGCACCTAAACTTTTTTTTATTAAAGTGGTATCTAAACTTTCATAATTTCGTTAATATTTTTTAGTCCTACCAATTTGTCTCTATATTAAAGAAATTTCCATCAACGAATTAAATTATTACATGTGACAAAAATTTGCTGAAATATACATGGACAATCATGCATGTTGTCATATTAGTATAATCAAACTTTTAACGGCCAAGCCATCATTTCTGTTAAAAATCATAACAAATTGACTCAAAATGAAAGGTTGAGAGCGAAATTGCTAAAAGGAAAAGAAGAAGAAGAAGAACCAAAGCGAAATTGACATGAAATGTACACACTTAGGGTGAAATTTGTCCTAAGATAAAAGGAACATTTAGTTCCTGAACTTGACAACTCTTTTCAATTTGATCCTTGAACTTTTTTTGTCCACATTAATCTTGGAACATGAGATTATCTCAATTTACTTTTGAAATTAGATTCCATCAATATATGATGACATGATACTATGTCATCACCTAATTTTTTTTAGAGAATTTGCATAAAAATTTTGAATTCAAAGGTATGAGATTCTCTTATTTTTTTCTATAATTTTCATAAAAATCATCTTCATCATTTATACTAACACTAATTAGATTAAAATTTAAAATATTACAACTTACTACTATAGAATACAATTTATCTTATAATATATTTATATTAACATAAAATTAATTTAGTTTTATACATGTATTTTTTATATAATATATTTGTTTAAATTGACTATATGTTCCATTCTAGGTTGAGGTAATAGGAGTTTTGATATTCAATTCCCATCATGTTTTTTTTTATATAACATTTATTTCTACCATTATATTTTATCTACCCTTTAAAATTGAGGGAAACACATTTAGATGTACTCGAATGTACGAATTCATCATTGTTGCAATAGCAACAATTAATTAATGATAAAAAAGTTAAGGCTCAATCAACCCAAAAATAGAGAAAAGTCCCACGCACCATACTTAAATACCACATGTGAGTTCTAGGTTTAGATTTTATTTCGATATAAATTCCGTCAGTCCTTTCCAAATTCATTTTCATCGAGATTTGAATATTATTTTGATTATCAATTCGATCATGCAAAGTTAATTCCAATGATAATCATTGAATTATATCTTTTGTACTTACAATTGTGGTTGTACCAATAAAATATATATAAATACAATATTTTCGATTCTTGATTAATATGTTGTAAATATTATATCAAGATTAAATGCAATAATATTTAATTTGTTAAAATATTAGTAGAATGTAAAATTTAAATGTATATTAAAAAAAGGGTGAGCATTAAATGATGGTCCAACATTTGATTTAACAAAACTAGATGTTGAAACAATAAAATATATGTTGCTTAGTGCCTATAAATACAATGAAAATATAGTAAGCTTAAGACAACCAAAGTAAAAAAAGAAATTGGAGTTAACTAAGAGCCTTAATTAGCTTTCCATTTTTTTTCAAAGTACAGCAATGAAGGTAGAGCAAGTTCTTCACATGAATGGAGGAATCGGCAAATATAGCTATGTCAAAAATTCATCTCTTCAAGTTACTTTCTCTCTAATCTCATATTTTACTTTCATTGTTTTCTTGTATCCTTTGATATTTGGTAGTTATATTAAATTTTGATTAAATTTAAAGTTCAAATCGAACAAAGGGTAGCATTAAGGGAGCTGGTAAGGGTTATGGCTCTCTAAAATGAAAATTAATATTTTTACTCAATGTTGTTTGAACTGGACAGGATTGGGAATTGGTTGAGGTACCGGTCCGGAGAATAGTATTGAACTACTTGTATTGAGAATTGACATGACCATATTTTATTTTCATCATTTTTTATATCTCTCTTATTATCCAGTACACCAGGGGCAAAGCTAGAATTTTTTTAAGGGGGATCAAGATTAAGTTATAGAGAAGGAATTATATGAAACTGTGATTCCACATCATCTTTATCAATTTCTAATAGGAGAATGATAAATTAGATTTTTCCTCTTGATTTTCAGCTTTTTCCTCCTCAAAAAATTTAAATCTAACTAAAAATACTAAAAATTAGGAGGAAAAATTTGATTTCATAATTGTATTGGCTTATATCTTTATGGTTTTCAAAAGGACTAAATTAAAATTCTAATATTTTTTGGGGCCAAACTATAATTTACCTATATATTAACTTAGGAATTTATGAAATTTAGGATGTCTAAAGCAGCAATTTTTAATTGAGGGGGTCCCTTGCCTGCCCCTTCCTTCTCCACGGTCTTCTAGTCTTATTGGATCTCAGAAGACAAGCTCTTCCAACACTGTTTTTCCTACGTCCACATGATCTGAACCTGAGGTCTTAGTGAGTTTCTTTGATACATATATACACTTTATCCTTTTTGTTCTTGGGTTTCAGGGGACAGTGATATCAATGGTGAAGCCAATGCTTGAAGAAACCATAACAGAGCTTTGCAGTGCGATGCTGCCTGGTGCAGATTGCTTGAAGGTTGCGGATTTGGGTTGTTCGGCTGGACCCAATGCTCTTTTAGTGGTGTCTGAAATCATAGAAACCATTGACGAAACTTGCCGAAGGTTGAAGCATCCACCGCCATGTTTACAAGCATTCTTGAATGATCTTCCTGGTAATGATTTCAACGCCATTTTTAAGTACTTGTTGCCGAGCTTTTATGATAGATTGGAGATAGAGAAAGGCAACAAGTTTGCTATAAACAAATGCTTCGTTGCGGGAGTTGCTGGGTCTTTCTATGGCAGGCTTTTTCCTCCTAATAGCTTGCACTTTGTTCATTCTTCTTATGCCATTATGTGGATCTCCAAGGTACATTATACATACACACATACATAAATACTTGGGCATGGAATATCGTTGAAGTTAATTATCAATCTGAAAATGCACCAGAATAAGGATGACAAAGTAACCTCAACTTGTCGAGTTTTGTCGAGGTTTGTGTCGGTGTCGGGTTTAAATAAAATATTAGTATAAAAGAAAAAAAAATGTAAACTTTTAGGGCAAACGAGTTGGAGTCAAAAGGGTTTTTCTTAATTCATGATCAGATTTGAGTATTGTTAAGTGGTATAATTACAAATCTTAAATATGAACCGTAAAATAGATATGAAAGTTATTAAACAATCAGATTTAAGTATAAAAATTATAAATAGAATTAGATTTAAGATAAATTCAAAACATAAAAAATGGGTCTGAGTCAATCCTACAAATATAAATGAGCTTGAGTTCAATATATTGTTACAGTATAAATCATATAAAACCATATGGTATAATATATACTTAGGAATCAACTCATTGATTTTGTAGGCACCAAAGGAGTTGGTTACCAAAGCAGGAACAGCATTGAACAAGGGCAACATTTGTGTAGCCAAAACAAGCCCTCGTGCAGTGTTTGAAGCATACTTGGATCAATTCAAAAGAGATTTCACATTGTTTCTAAGGTGTCGAGCCGATGAGATTGTCCCCAATGGTCGCATGCTTTTAACCACCATGGGCAGCATCAAGAGCAATGATCCCCTTACCATTTGGGAATTTGTTGGATTGAAACTACATGACATGGTAGCTGAGGTACTATAATTTATTTATTCATTTATTCGGTTAATTTCACTATGCATCATCAATTATGACCTAAATTTTAAATTAATCTTAAATTTTAAAATATTTTAAATAAATCTTCAAAGCGCAAGTATTGTATCAATTAAAATTTTCTATTAATTTAATCGTTAATTTAGACTTTAAATGTTAATTTTAATATGACATGAATTATGTCTAAAACACGTACCTACTTACTGCATGAAAATTTAAATATGATATGTTATGAATTAAATTTTATTGATATTATTTTATTTTTTTTCTTCAAATTGTGTCTAGATAAATAATAACACCAGTTGCATATTGATATTGACACCAACGTCATATCTTTTTAATGAAAGTATATGAATTATCCATAGACAATGACCTAATGCATCGATTAAACAACGATTTTATTAATGCATTTACCTCGATTAATAACTTAACACAGCCAATTGCATAATTGATATTGACAGCAACTTCATATCAATATGTGTCTATCTTATCATAAAAAAGATAATCACCTAATGCGTAAGTGGAGTTTTTTAAATTTCATAAATAAGATTAGGGGTTGACAAGTGTCTTATTGGGGTGAAATTATTTTATGAACTTTTTCTACTGAAAAATTATTTCATAGATCTTTCCCACCACAGCAAACATGATCCCTGTCCAATTATTTAATAATGTTTCAACAATTTTTTTATGTCATTAACACATAATTTTAGTAATTTCTTTACTCTCTAAACCCTAAATCCTGGACATTAAACCTTGAACACTCCAAATCCAGAACCCCGAACCATGAACTTTGGAACCGAACCTAAACTATGAACCTTGAACTATAACCTCGAATCCTAAACATTAAACCCGAACTGCGAACCCCGAACCCTAAGTTCAATGTTCAGAGTTCAAGGATCAAGTTTGGAGTTCGAGTTTAAGGTTCAAGGTTCAAGGTTCAAGGTTCGAGGTTCAGAGTAAAAAAAAATTACCAAAATTATGTGTTAGTAAAATGAAAAAAATTGCTAAAATGTCATTAAATAATTAAAAAGTAACCATGAATACTCTGGTGGGAAAGATACATAAAATAATTTCTTCTTATTGAGTATAATAAAATATTAAATAAATAAATATTTTTTAAAAAAACACATTTTAATTTTTTTTTTAAAACTGCTTATTAAATAAAGAAAGTATACTACCAGTATACTATCTACTCACCCTTTATCATAATCCATTAACAATGGTGCATACAAGGCTTAATTAAGGAAGACAAATTGTCATCTTCCGATTATTTGCCATATTATGCAATAAGGACTTAAATGTTTTTTTTTTCGAACTCAAAGTTGTAATCTATTGATCGAGTATTCAATTTTTCGAAAATCATCTAAGTTCAAAGCATAGGAGTGGTGCCTACTGTGGAGGTGGTAGTAGGAGCCCATGAAAATTTTCAATTTTGATCTTTTAAATACATATTAAAATTAGACTTCACCCCTTAAATATTAAAATTTTCATTTAATTCTTCAAAAAATTATAAAGATATAAAAAATATAACTAAAATCTGCCCCTCAAAATTATTTAACTTTACCCCTGGTGATTTTCTGACTTTACCCCTAGTGTGTGTTGGCAAGAGTGATTTACTCCTACTAAATATGTGTTATACCAATGAAACATCTTTCATGTCGGATCCACAAAAATTAAACCTCTCGAAATATGTTTTATGGTGCATGCAGGGGTTGATCGAGGAAGAAAAATTGGGATCATTCGATTTGCCATATTATGCAGCAAGTACAGAAGAAATCAAAAGCGTGATAGAAGCTGAAGGATCTTTCAAGCTGCGGAACATGGAGGTTTTCAACATGGATTGGGACGATTACATTAAAAAAGCCGACACCAAGCAGGTGGTGGACAAGACAACAAGAGCAACAATGATCGCAAAAGACATTAGAGCAGTTGGTGAACCTATTTTGGGCAGTCATTTTGGTGAAGACATCATGGATGACTTGTTTCGTAGGTTTAAAGAAGATGTCTTTGACTACATGGAAACACATAAATGTCAATTTGTTAATGTAGTTATGTCTTTGACAAAGAAGGATATATAATGTATTTGAAGGTTTTTCTAAGATGGACTGATTGATGGATATGATTAATGGGAATCGATTTTTAATTAATTTAATGTTTTTTTTTAATTCAATCAAAAAATGATGTTTGATTGTTGAATGTGATTTCATCATTGAAAATTAAAGAAATTAATTTTATTTTATTTTTTTTAATTTAGTCTTAATCGATTGTTGTATGTGATTTAACGAAAATTGTTATACATTAGTAGTCACCGAACTAAATTTCATATAGGATTTGAGTCGCCTACTAACGACCTGCTAGATGGATGTATTTGAGGCGAATAGTAAAAGGATAGCAAGGGGAGCTTGCGGTCTCTATTCGCATGTATCCAAGGAGCTCGCAGGATGGAGACCACGTGCTCTGGTAGGCAACCCAGAATGGAGCATGTGCCCAGCATGCTTGAGGTCCACTCAATGGGTTAGTCTTAGGAATAGTGAGATCAAGTCATGAACAGTGATAGTATATATAAATATTCGAATGTTTCCATTAAAAAGATATGAGACAAAATTACTCAACAACACAAAAAATCGATTTAGTGCAAACTAGTTCGTGTCAAGTTGATTATCCGATTATTACAATTCAAATCCACGTCGAATATCCAAATTTAAAAAAAAAATTAAAAATTTCAATCATTAGAAAATTTAGTCCACTTTTAATTTAATAAAAATCAATTAAAATTTTACTTTAATAAGTACTTGAATTTTATTGATAGTAAAATTAACCAATATTTTATTTCAATAAAAAATATTGAATAATTAATTTTAGAACTTTTAAAGGAAAAATATGGGTTGACCAATATTTCATTCTTAAAAAAAATTCAATTCAATGTAAATAAAAAAAATTAATAGACAAAATTAATTAATATTTAATTTAATAAAATTACTCAATTAATGAATTTTAGTTTAATAATAAAAATAATTGAAATTTTATTTTAACGTTGAAAAATTTAAAATTTATTCACAATAGTTTATTTAAAATTTTATATATATATATTTGCTAAGCAAAATTGATTTTATTAATAAAAGGAAAAAGTACAAACGTGCAAGAAGCTACAACCAAGCCACAAAGAGGACTGGCCTGTTAACACCAAGTTTAGCAAGGGAATCAGCTATACATGATTAACAGATATACTGTTAATGTCACCGATGGAAAAAGATCCTCCATAGTTTCCAAGGTCGACCATTCTTATATTGAATCAGACTCAATCACTAGACATGCATCGAGACCATTGGGAAGAAGCAAAGAGAGAAAACTGCATGGAGTTCGGCACTATTAGAGCATAGAACACCTAAAGGGCCAGAGACCTTAAAACACCTCCACGGCCAGACGGTCCCGGTTTGCCACGAGACGAGGAATTTAAACGAATTCGAAGCAGGAGGAGTCCAAGAAATACTACCTCTGTACCGAGAAATCGAGGCACCCAAGTCACAAAAGAGAGGACAGATCCACCAGCATGCTTCTTTAATCGATTCATGGCCTTCCAAGGCATTGATCCAGAACATGGATCTCATTTTACAAAGGAACAAAGCCTCCAAACCCTTCCCGTCCTTGTTATTAAAAACCAAGTCATTCTTTTGCTTCTATCTTGAGCTGTCTATGATTATAAAATGTGTTAATATCACATCTAAGCAAACTCTATCGGACCCTTTAGTCTCAGTTAAAAAACTATGGTCAATTGATTGAATCTCACCTCACTAGTACGATCCAAAGACAACCTCTACCTTCAACGGGGGATTTTTTGCCTTGAAACACGAACTCTTTTTGCCATCCAAAAGAACCCTAAATGCGGATTTTTCTTTTCCTCCTGACTTTTTTCAAATCCTCGGGATTGTTTGATGTCCCTCAGCAGATTGTTCAAATAAATATAGGTAGATAATAATGTCTATAAATACAATGAAAATAAATCAAATCTAAAACAATCAAAAAGTGAAAAGAAACTAGAGATAAAGTTCTACACATGAATGGTGGAGTGGGAAAATATAGCTACGGCAACAGTTCTTCTCATCAAGTTATATATATACATACGCTCTCTCTCTCACTATCTTTCACTATCTCGTATTTCATTTCAATCTTTTTTCCACATTGGTTTCTATTAAATTTAGAGTTGAACGAGTAAAACATAACAGAGCTTTACAATGCAATGCTGCCTGGTGCTAAAGAGTGGTTGAACTTTGCAGATTTCGGTTGCTCAGCTGGACCCAATGCTCTTTTTAGTGGTTTCTGAAATCATAGACATCATCGACGAAACATGCCGAAGGTTGAAGCATCCACCGCCATGTTTACAAGCTTTCTTGAATGATCTTCCTGGTAATGATTTCAACGCCATTTTTAAGCACTTGTTGCGTTGCTTTTACGAGAGAGTGGAGATAGAGAAAGGCAAAAACAAATGCTTCGTTACAGGTGTTGCTGGGTCTTTCTATGGCAGACTTTTTCCTCCTAATAGCTTGCACTTTGTTCATTCTTCTTATGCCATCATGTGGATACATACATACATACATACATACATACACTCTTTCATGGGCATGAAATATGGTTGAAGTTAATTATCAATCTGAAAATGCACTAGAATAGGGATGGCAAAATAACACAAATTGTCGAGTTTCCATCTAATTCTAGAATTGGGTTTGGAGTAGTATCAGGATAGAAAACATAAAATCAAGTCAAAATCTGGGTGAGTAAAATAAGCTGTTGTTTTGTTGTTATTTTTTCATGTTGCTGTTTTTTTTAATTTTTTTGTGACTGTTTTGCTATTATTTTATTGTTAATGTTTGAATATTATATAATAATTATTTTATTATTTATTTTGCTACTATTTTAGATGTATTTACTTATTAAGTTGCACTTATCTTAGTTTTATTTAAATATAAATAATATTTTTTATTTATTTTCAATTTGATGGGAAATATTTATTTTAATATTTTTAGTGCATTTGGTGTATTATATTTTTTAAATTTTTTTATTTAAAAAATTTTAATATGGATCGGGTCCAGGTTTTAACATTTTTATCCGTGTTGAGCTTGGACAAAAATTTAGACCCATTTTTCGAATATTAATCGAGTCTACAATTTTGTTAGAGCTCAGCTCATGGACAACTCTAGTCGGAGAGATTAAACTTTGTATATTAACTCTAGGGAATATTTATATTTATTTGGTAACTAAGGGACCTATCTAATAATTAAATTTGAAAACTGTAAGTTAGCTTGATTTTTTCTTAGGAAACTAACTAAAATTCTTAAAATATGATGATATGGCACTAATAATCAATAGCATGATAACACATCTGAACCTCACATTTTGATATGCGACAAAAATAAAAAAATTTTAAATATTTTGTTTTTATTTTTATTTAGATTAATTAATGAAATTGATAAATTTATGAGAAATTAAATTGTAAGGATTAAATGAATATAATAAATAATAAAAACCAGAATCTAACCTAAATTCTGTGACTCCATGAAACTAAAATGGATTCAAACATGAATTTCATTTGTTTGCATATGGCAAGAGAAGGACAAGTGCCAAATGTATTCAAATCTATTCAACCCCAAATACATACAAAAGCATGAACTTGGGGAGAATCGAAAGACAGCCTTCCTACAAAATTATTACCAAAATCGAAACTCTTGTTTTTGTCATCACACAATCTGCATTTAAATCTTAAATCCATGGCAGCTACAAGAAAGCCATTGATAGAGGCAAAACCAAGAAGAAGAAGAAAACATCCACCAAACATGTTTGCCAAAAACAACATGCCCTCAGCCCAAACAGTTATGTCAACAGCAGCTTCATTTGCTGCTTCAGCCATGGTTATTCAAACAGTAGCTCGTAACCTATTACCATATGAACTTAAAGCTTATATCTTTAACAACATAAGTATGTTTTTCAAAACTTTTTCCTTTCAGACAATTTTAATCATCGAAGAATTCGACGGTTTAACGAGAAATCAGATATATAAAGCTGCTGAAATCTATTTAGGTACCAAAACCTGTTCTTCCATGAAGCTTTATAAGGTAAGCATGGGTGAAAAAGAGACTAAGATTGTGGTTTCCATGGCCAAAAAGCAAAAACCAAGAAACTGTTGATGTTTTTGAGGGGTGAAGTTCAAATGGAGACAAGTTACAAGACAAGTTGAGTCGAAAAACGTTGTGTTTCAAGGTCAGTCTTCGAATGTTCGGTCCGAAAAACGATCTTTCGTGCTTAGTTTTCATAAGAAACATAAGGAGAAGGTTTTGGATCCGTATTTGCCTTTCGTGTTGAAAGAATCAAAGCATTTAATGGAAGAGAAAAAGACATTGAAGCTACATACTTTGGGTAATGATCATATGAGAAGATACGTTGGTGGAGCTGAAACATGGCAACCGATCAAACTCGATCACCCTGCGAATTTCGGAATACTGGTAATGAATACGGAACTCAAAGCAACGATAATGGAAGACCTTGAGAGGTTTGTGAAGAGGAAAGACTATTACAGGAGAGTAGGGAAGGCATGGAAACGAGGGTATTTGTTGTATGGCCCTCCTGGTACCGGTAAATCGAGTTTGATCGCCGCGATGGCAAATTATCTCAACTTCGACATTTACGACTTGGAACTCACTCATATTCATAGAAACTCTGATCTCCGAAGAGTACTGATCGCAACTGGAAACCGATCGGTACTCGTAGTCGAGGATATCGATTGCGGCCTTGAGTTGCATGATCGGCAAATCGAACCACAACTCGGTGTTGCTATCAAGCCGAACAGAACAAGCCAAGTAAGCTTTTTAAATTACAGTTTTTAATCTTAACATTTATACATTGTGTGAGTTTAATATTATTTTTGAAAAAATTTAACTCTCAACACATAATTTTTTTTTTGCAATTTTACTTTTTTTATGAACCTTTCACATAAAAAACTAAAAAAATAAATTTATCAACTAAATTTGATTAAAAATATACCCAAAAAAATGAAAACACTCAAAATCCAAAATTATAATTTTTATCATTTCTCATTCATTTAAAATTAACCTTCAATGAAAAAAATAGAAAAAAAATAGAAAAAAGACCAAATTACACAATACATTAATATTAAAAGTTAAATATTTTTAGAATAAAGACTAAATTGACAGAATATATAAATGTTAAAAAGTTAAAACTTAAAAGTTGTTACCACGAAAATTTTAAAACTACTACCATTAACAAGCTAATGACCAAAAAAAATTTTCTAAGTTCTTAAAAGTTCTTAGATCAACCTTTTATGTTTCTGTTTTCCATAGGTGACACTATCTGCATTGCTGAATTTTATCGACGGACTTTGGTCAAGCTGTGGAGAAGAGAGGATCATAGTGTTCACAACGAACCATAAAGACCGATTAGACCCGGCTCTGTTACGACCACGTCGGATGGATGTTCATATCCATATGTCGTACTGCAGCCCTAGTGGTTTCGACACATTGGCAGTTAATTACCTTGGGGTAAATGATCATCACCCTCTTATGTCCATAACCAAAGAGCTGTTGGCTAAAACATCAGTGACACCTGCAGAAATTGGTGAGCAGTTACTTATGAATGAGGATCCTGAAGCTGCATTGAAAGGCCTAATTGACTTCCTCCAGCAAAAGGTAAAGAAGAAGTTGAAGTTCGAATCAGTGATAAATCGTAAATAGACGATGAAAGTATCATAGAAATTCTTGTATTAAGAGTCAAATTGCATTTTACTCTATTTAAAAAATGAACAAATTAATCCACATAATTACATACCTCCTCATGCTGACATACATTATATCAAAGAGAAAATTTATCTTTTCTGTTAAAACTTTCATCCAATTCTATTGTCAAAAACTAACACGGTTGATGAAATAACCAGATAATTACATACCTCCTCATGCTGACATACACGAACCTACTTTTAACAATAAAAATGAATTGATTTTCTAACAAAAGGACTAATTTACGCTTAATCTAACTTACAAAAACTTTGAATAATGAGGGATAATGCAATCCGACTTATAGTACAAGGACTTCCATGATACTTTAGCTAAAAAGACTAATTCAAACCCATTTATAGAAATTGATTCAAATAATGCACCAAAAAAGAAAATAAAACACTTTCATTTTGGTCTTTCAAATCCCAGAGTCTATTTCAAGAATGTGTTAAGGCAAATTCAGAGAAAGTGATTGATTCATGTGACATGAAACCTCAAAAAAAATGATAAAACATAAACTTTCAGGACAAGAAAATACAGTATCCTAAATCACCTTAGAACCACCCAACAACCATGTGGAACTAAAGGATTCTCACTACATATCATCTTCAAATTGTATCCAACTAGCAAATCTTCTTCTTTTTTTTTATTTTGCTATCGGTATAAGTCATTACATCACCATAAGCCTCCAGTAACTGACCCTGAAAATATCGCACAACATAAACAGTCAGTCTCGCAGAAAAAAATTGTTCATTTTTGTGCAAGTCAAATGCTGCGATGGAATCGAATGAAACTATTTAGCAGCATGTATGACCCACACTGCTAAAAACCATACGTAAGCATTATCAAAACAATGTGTTCGGTCGAAACAAGTAGCTAAAAACAGAGCATCTATATGGAAACTGAAAAGGATGCACACCAACTTAATATAGTGTAATCAAAATCATAAGTTTACCTTAAAACTGAGAAGATGCTGTCCAAAATTCGACTGGAGACTCTGGGTTTACAGAACCTAAAATAGAGCTCTATACAGCCATTTTCATCTCTATTTTCTTGTGAGGATCATAGCCTATGAGTTTGAAATCAGAAGCCACAAAGGAATCTATATTGTTTTTCTCGGGATTGATCTTCAAAATCTGCATTTCAATATGGTAAGAAAATACTCTACAAGGAATGAGGTGGTGAACTAGAAATGCCTCACACTATACTCACCGGAAAAGGCTTTGGCAGTTTCTGAAGCTGCTCTTGCAGGGGCCTGACATGAGTGCTATAAACATGAGTATCACCAAGCACGTGGATGAAATCACCTGGAACAAGATCTGATAGAAGAAAAAAATTAAGATAGGTTTTTACAATCATACAATTGTGGCATGTAGTATCGGTTTCAGTGGCAAAATCATACCACAAACGTGAGCAATCATGCAAGTCAGAAGAGCATAAGAGGCAATATTAAATGGCACACCCAAGCCCATGTCACAAGAGCGCTGATACATTTGACATGATAACTCCCCATTTGCTACATAGAACTGAAAACATTCATATTGGACAAGGCTTAATTTAAGTACAAAGAAAGCAGAGACAAAAAAAAAAATCACAACTCAATACTAACCTGAGCAAACATGTGGCAAGGTGGAAGTGCCATCAGTTTAAGATCAGAAGGATTCCAGGCTGAGAGTATAATCCTTCTATCATTTGGATTATTCTTAATCTTGTCAATAACATCCAACAACTGATCAAATCCTTGTCCGGTGTAGTCAGCATGCATGTCAGTATACCTGGAAAAGATCAAATACAAAACAAATGAAGTAACACCGTAGCAGAAATATGAATCGCCAGCCAAGAATAGGAAAGATGAAATCCACCAACCTGGCACCAAAATGTCTCCATTGGAACCCATACACAGGTCCCAAGTCACCCTCCTCCCTATCAGTCAACCGGATACTGAGATTGGCGATTCAGAGGTTAGTAACAATAGGAAAAACAGTAGAAATTGATAGCAAAAGAGTCTAATGATACCTGTCAAGAAACTCCCTGGACGCGTTACCGTCCCATATATGAATGCCCTTTTCTTGAAGGACCTGTTATTGATGAAAATATGATCAATGCATTTTTGGAATAGGAAATAAAAATATTTAAGGCCCATAGAAAATACTAAAAGCCTAAAATGACCTCTACGAGAAACTAATAAAATATCAGGGGGAAAAATTGGAGAATAGTAGCTCTACCTTTATTTATGGAAGCATAAAATAAGTCTAGCAAAGTAAATGGAGCATGTTGTTCAAGAAATTATTACCTTGGCATTGGTTGAGCCACTGATGAACCAGAGCAGCTCTTCAACAACACCTCTCCAGAATACTTTCTGGAGACAAATCGATACTAATGCAAATCAATTTATCTGTTTGATCAATACTGAAAATAATATACAGAAGGCCTAGCTCCATTACAATTCAAGTATGTAATCATTACATAAACCTAATAATAGCAATATACATGCCTTAGTTGTCAGAAGCGGAAAAGTCTTTCGCAGGTTGAATCGCATCTGTCGATAGTACAGAAAAAGTATGTTAATCAGCAATCACAGACCCAAAAAAGGATCACTGGAAGCCAATTTCCACAAGCAAGACAGACAGGACTTTAACTTAGAGTTACAGATTACCTGGCAACCAAACTTTGATAAAGTACCAGTCCCGGTCCTGTCACCCTTCAGATTACCCTCAGATATGATATCTTGAATCATATTTAGGTACAAGTACTCCTCATGTTTCTCAAAAATCATCTTGGGCAGGAAAGAGAAATTCTGAATCTCAAACTTAGAGGAATCTAGTTTATTATCAAGGACCTGATCGCAGTCCTGGCTGAAATGCTCAACTGCAAAGGTTCTCACACGAACATACGTTGCGAAGCAATACCGAATGTTGTTTTCCACCACAGGAAATGACGAGTACCAAGGCTGGAATACAGAAGAATCAATGGCAGGCATAAAAGTGTCACATTCAATGCTCGTCTCAATTTCTGTAATGTGAATAGCATCACATCCAGCTGCGTTAAGGGATTCCCTGCATCAAAAAGGTAGTGCATATAAGAAAAGAGGGGAGAAAAAGAATGAATTAAGAGATCTAGCAAACAATTAAAATGTATGCTCTGCACCTAAATATCTGGCCACCACCTATTACAAACACTTTCTCGATTGAAAGACAATAAGGAGAAGCAGCTAATAATTCCAAAGCAGATGTCATGCTTCCACATATAACAACATTCTCAGCAGTTGCAATATCAAAACTTCCAGAACGAGTCAGAACAACATTAAGACGACCTGGAAGAGGCCGATATTGTAGGGGAATACTTTCCCATGTTTTTCTACCCATTATGACTGCATTCTTTTTCCCAGAGTCTGATGTAGTCAGAGTGACATCTTTGAAGAATTTGAGATCAGAAGGCAATTTCCAAGGCAACTTCCCATCCTTACCAATACCCCAATCTTTAGTCGCAGCCACAACGATCTGGTAAGTTCGCCGTGGCTCAGGTTGGACATTGCCATTTCCATTGCTGTTTCCATTAGGAATGCTCACCATGGTATCAGCAGACATAATCGAACTAAAAACAAAAACAGAAAATCAACAAAATAGGCTTCCAAATTAAACCGCACAGCCAACTTCGTGCGGTAAAACCTGTATCAGAAACAAGACTAAAAGTGAAAAAAAAAATGTAAACAACTCTTTGATCATAGTCAAACCCTATTTAAACAATAGTCACAAGGGTCACTAAAATCACCAAAGAACATCAGCTTTAACCGCTCATTTCTCTGTTTACTTCTCTTTTAAAAAAAATTAATCTAACACGTATAATAAAATAATGCACAAAATTCATATTCAAGATATATATATCAGAGCAAAAAAGATTCGAACTATCACTGCTTGTGAGAGACAGAAAACTAAAATAATAATTTAAAAATAAACGCATAGAACAAATATTTTTCAAGAAAAACAAAAGCAGAAAATTCCTATATATTTTTAACAAATAATGACAACAATAGATGAGATTTTCCATAGCAAATTCACAGGTTAAAAAATTTTTAAAAAAAATCAAACTCATCGATAATCTCACCTCTACCAAACATTCCACTCTTTTTTTTTTTACAAAACATTCATGGAACCAGGCAAATCAAACCAGCTCTCTCAAGTCTAATCCAGTCAGGAAACATTTCAATAAAAAAATAAACTAAAGAAATCCAAAAAATTATTTTAAAAAATGAGAAATGCGAATAAATTACCGACCGATCGGAGACGGAAGCACGAAATCTACTATCAGCAACCGGGAAAGGTTCCACTTCTTCTTCTACTTATAAAAATAAAACAAAAAGAAACAGAGAAATTAGGGTTTCTTTTTTAGGGGAGTTTTTGAAAATAAAAATGGTAGTTGAGTGGAGAATCAGTATTTAGTAGGTAGAAGAAAGAGAGTTTTTTTTTTTTTTGAAAAATTTAATTTAAAATGAAAAGAAATGAAAAAGACACCAAGAAAAATACAAAAATTGCTTTGTTGACGAGACGCGGAGTGCCGCCAAGCGCCAAGGCTTTTTTTTTCTTTATATTTATGACTAATACAAATATTTAAGTTATTTCCTTTTTTAATTTATTATTTATTATTAATGAATCTAAAAAGTTAGGCTCTTTTTTTATAAAAATATATTTTTATTTATATAATAATTTTAAAAAATTTTAAGAATATGTCTTGAATTTTTTATTTAATTGAAAAAATTGTAAATATATATTTAAAATTTAATGTTTAATTTTTTATATATGTTTGATAATGATGTTGAATTTTTAATTAGTACTGAATTTTCAACAAAGTTGAAAATCTTAAGCTTTTTTAAATTACATTTGGAATAAATGAATTTTATTGAAAATAAAATATTTAAATAATATTAAATATCATATTTATAAAATTAAAATTAAATAATTATAGGTTTTGATTATAGATAAATAGAATAATAATACACTTTAGCATACTCGAATTCACGTCCTCTTACATTGATAACAATATACATGTCAATCGAGCTAAAACTTAATCGACATATTTTAATAAATATTGAACCCTAAAGATGTTAAATAAAGGCTATTTTTTTTTGAATTTGCTCAAAAATAATAACTTTTCAAATATCGTATATTAAGTTTTAAATTATGTTTTTCTTTTCTTTTCAAGTGATATCTTATTCGGTTATCATGTGTTTTATTCTAAACGTATCAGTACTGACTTAATTTTTGCTGCAAACTTATTTGACTTAGGTGAATGTTGATATTCAAAGATTTGACCATTATATGATAGTTTGAAAGGTTCAACCAAACAATCCTAATTTGAGCATTTAGTCTAAAAATTCAGTATTTAAATTTTGAGGATAAATTTTAAAATTATACATGAACTTTGCTGTAATATATAATTTTATACATAAATTTTGAATTTGTGCAAATCTATAAATGAAAATTTGATTTAATTTTTTCGCATAAATTATTAACACAATTATTAATATAATATCATTTTATACTTATATATTACATACACAAATAATTATATTTATTTAATACGAAAATAAATTGATGCATTTATTTTTTAATATGTGTATGGTCGAAACAAAATTAAAATTTCATGTATACATTTGAATCATAATCAAAATTTTATGTATATAATTACACAAAATTAAAATTTATGTATAATTTTAAATTTTATCACTAAATTTAAACACTTAATTTTTCAATTTATCAACTAACAATATACTAATTCAATTAAAAAAATTAACATTTTAAGTTTTTTAAATGTATTTAATCATTTCATTTTTTATTTTTGAAAAAACTCACACACGGTGAGGGCAAAAAGGTAATTTCGTCCCTTTTAGATGCGACCCATGAACGTACGAAATCGCTAATACAAAAAGAGTAAAAGCAAAGGAAAAGAAAATAAAAAGGGAATATTTAGTTATTTACGACCCAAAGGCGGGAAAATCCATAACTAGCCAATTATTACATGGCACGTGTCGTGCATACATTGGTTACTTTGTAGCATTAATCTTGATCATCCACTTGGTAGCGATTGCTTTAGATACCGTCAATGTTCAAAAGAGTTATTTTATCTTTTAGGGTTAAAATTTGATTTTGGTCCCTCTACTATACTAGAGTATTACATTTAGTCTTTTTACTTTAATTTAACATAATTTGATCCTTTACATCAGTAGTTAGTTCAAACGGTTAGCATATGTAACTACTCTGATTAAAATAATGGCATGATTTTTTTTAATTAACATTAATTGGAAATAAGTTTATAAAAATATCGAGTTGCATGGTGAAAAATAAGCCTCGAATTCATTTGATGATCGATCTGATAGTCAATAATGAAATTTGAAGATTATTTTAGGTTAAAAGGCTAGATTTAAGGATTTTCGAAGTTGTCTTTAATAACCTGAGTTGGGAAACAAGAGTAGTAAGGAAATAGTTTTTTTTTTTGTGGTGTACGATCGATTAATGAAAAATGATGTTAGAGGTAGAGCGATGATGACGCTAGGACTTGGATACCTAAGGCATATTAGTAATGCAAATTTATTTCAGCAGTTACAAACCATTATTTCTAACCGTTACAAATTGTTGTTTACAATTACAAAAATATTAAATATTTTTCTAGCCGTTACATGAAAATATTACCATTTTTGCCATTGTTAAATTATATTTTGCCCCTTCCAAAATTTTATAAATAGTAGTCATTTTTCATTCATTTTACACCCAACTGAAAAGCGAAGCTTCTTCTATTCTCTCTAGACTCTCTCTGATTCTTTCTAAAACTTTAGAATTTTCCTTAAATTGCATTAGAAGAAATTTTGTCTATGAGTTTGGGTTTTAAGCGGGATCGTCTATGACATTTCTGAATTTTACTGGGAATTGATCCTAGTGTGATTTTTTCGATTAATTCTATTTTCAAATTATTTCAAAAGAGCAATACCAATTGAGTTCAATTGAGTTCTACCTTCCTTATTCAAGTGTACAAATTGAAGAACCGTGTTAATCTTGGGGGACGACGTTCACTATACGATTACACCAATCAAGGCGAATTCGTTTCCAATGTAGTGATTCTTACACAGCACAATAATACTTTATTTATTTAATCTTGGTTTATTTTTCAATCAATACTAACGAATTTATTTTGCAGTAGTATAGTTTCCAACAAGACATAATAAGTTGGAATTCGTGATATTGATAAATCCACATGAGTGCTTTAACTAGGATAATTAACTATGCTAACTATTTAAACTAATTAATAATGTTATAAAAACAAAGCGATTAAATTATGTCCAACTACATTAATAGGACTAAATCCCTAATTTTTGAACAGTAAAAGGGACTAAAATGAGAATTAGACCATTGTTTCGGATAGAGAATTGCTTGAACGTCTTAATTACTCCCAAGTCCAGCAATCAAAGATCAATCAGGGAAATGCAACCTCAGCCGTCCAAGTCACCATCATTTAAATGATTTTGTATTTTGCTTGACATACATAAATTAAATAATTCCATTCATAAGAAATTTAACCTAAGAATTTTTCTTTCAAAAAAAGAAAAAAAAACTTTTTAAGAATTTTACTCACATGTAAAAACAACGGTAGCAGTAGGGGTGTTTAATCGATTAACTGGCCCAAACTAGCATTAACCGAATTAATCAAACTTTTTAAACCATTAAACGTTAACCGAATCGAAAATCTTTCAAAAAAATTAACCGAACCGAACTTTTTTAATTAATTTAGTCGGTTAACCGAAATTTATATGTTTTTTTTTTGGTTAAAACAAGTCTAAAACATATAAAAAAATTAACCGAATTAACCGTTAATCGAACTTTCAAAAAATTATTTACCAACCTCGACTGAATTAATTCGATTAACCAGTCGATTAACCAAATTAATTCGGTTCAGTCAGTTAAATCGGTTATACCCGAAATTTGCACACCCTTAGGTGGCAATGAGATTACATGTTATAACGATACTGTAACGTGAGACAAACAGTAAACTAAATGCACCGCACCGCACCGCACCTTCCATCTTAACTGGCCTTTTGTCTATTTGTGTTTTAATAATTACCTTTGTCTAGGTTCACTTATAATATTGTTTAAATCATTTTGTGAAACTCGTAGGGTTACATTTCGAAATGAAAAAGAAAATTCACCTGATAGTCAATTAAAAAAAGTTATCGTAATGAATCTGATTTAAAATTTCAATGGTGTTGAAAATTTAACTTTTAAATTTAAAAAATAAATAAACTAAATTCCAAAAAATACGAAAATTGTGAACTAAAATTCATATTAAGAAAATATATATTTAAAATGCTTAAAATGGTTTACAAAAATTTGCCATATAAAATGCAACAATAATGTGGATGGCATGGTTTGAGGTTGATATGGTCATTGATGTCCTTTTGATTTGGTATTCCATCATTACCAATAAACTTAGCTTTCATTACTTTGACAGTGTTAGGCATATAACACAATCAACACTACCAATAAAATAAAAATAAAAA
Organism: Gossypium hirsutum; assembly: GCF_007990345.1. NCBI lineage: Eukaryota > Viridiplantae > Streptophyta > Magnoliopsida > Malvales > Malvaceae > Gossypium > Gossypium hirsutum. Next base: position 111,972,158 of record NC_053426.1, read on the forward strand.
CTCAAAAATATTTATATCCTTTAATTTTATAAAAATTGAAAAGTTGGTATCTTAGCATCCATTAGAATATGATTTTTGGAAGTTAGTTATTTTTTGATAAATATGTGCGGATTGAGTCTTAACTTTATTGGTATCGGTGTTATTGTCAGTATAGGAAGACGTGGGTTCGAGTGTGCTAAAGCGCATTACCCTCATATTTAAGGGTTGGAGAGGAGTTATGGGTAATTCTAGGCATTGTATTAAAAAGAGCATATATGATAAGAATCTGTAATGAAATTAATATTTAAGGGTAGACATCCGATTAAATGGTATACTTACATCATATTTAAGGGTTGGAGAGGAGTTATGGGTAATTATTTTATTGTATACTTACATATAAATGGTTGAATTGCTGATTTTAAGTTAAGGGTAGACATCCGATTAAATGGCACAATTTTATATTTAGCTCATTTGAAAATTATTATTTCGACTTAACATACAATAACATAGAATTTTTAGTTTTTCTCTCTAATTTCCTTTTTTTTATCTCAATATACTAACACGAAATTCTTGACTTCGCCTTTATTTTCAGGTTAACGATTTACCGTCAAAGTTTAACACTATTATCCAGTTGGACAAATTTTTAATATTTACTTACTGTACGATGACCAAATCTTACCAAATTAAAATAGACAGAATAACTAGTTTTTCCATTTTTATAAAATAGAGAGATGAAATTTTAAAATAGGCCGATCTTTAAATCCGTTAAAATTTCAAACACACTTCTATAAATTATATTTTGTTTTCAAATAATAATAAAAAAACATTTATATAACTCTTTTAAAAAATTTATATAATATTTTTAAGTTATTTACACTATTTTAAATATAAAAATTAAAATTAATTTTGAAATAAATAAAATATGGATTTCTATTGGATTCATATTTTTTAAAAATTAATTCGATTTTCAATTTTTGGAATTTTTTTCAACATTAAGGCACATCGTGGGCCATGCATATCCAAGCCCATCAACACATTCTTTTGGTTAATGTGAAGGGACCTCATTGGGGCCACCCTCACACAAAAGGACGAAATTGTCAAATATCATCAAGTAAACGTGATAAATCTTGAAGAAAAAAGAGTACGAAAATTCAATCCAGAGGTGTTCATAGATTAGATCGGTAAAGATTCAATTACGTGCATGTATATATTTATTAAAATGATATAATTTGTAAAATGTATAGAAATAAAAATAAAAAATATAAAGTTGACAAATAAGTCTATTTAAATTCGAAGCTTGAATATGAGTGTTCAAACTCGGCTTATATTATAAAAGAAGCTCGTTTTATTCCCTAAAACCATTTTTTAGCTTAAATAATACTCTCAAAATGTCGAATATATTTTCGAGTTTGGACAAATATATTGACCCTTTAAAATGTCAGGTATAAAATAATCAATTTACCAACAAAATAGTCACTACCTATTGCTACTCTAACTGTCCCATCCACGATTTTTCCTTTTTTCTAGGCATTTCATTTCGCCTTGAAATAAGAAATTGTATTGATACTAGGTATCAAAAAAAACATATTAACTAAAATAAAAGAGTAAATATAAATGGATAAATAAATAGTGGGTTCCATCATTTCTATGACCCCTATAAAACATTTGTTAACCATTAACCCTACTTATAAAATGTAAAATTTTCACTGACAGTACACCAAATAATTTCTCTTAAATTAAAACTTAAGTTATACATAACATATCCATGAAAAGAAAAGTAATACTAGTTCCAATTTTAAGTATCTTATGTTTTAATAAAATACATAATTACTTTTTGGCCCTCTAACATTTCAAAAAAAAGTTATTTTAGCCCTCCATTTATTTTTTTTATTTCTTTTAGTCATTGAACTTGTACTTTGTCAAATCACCCCAAAATGGATGAAAAAGTTAAAAAATATTTTTTAATTTTGCTAATGTGACATACACACGGATTGTCACATTGATGACATGTCAACATTTAATTAATTTTTATTTTTAAAAAATAATTTTTATAATTTTAAATAATTTTTACGATTTTTATTTTTTAAAAATAATTTTTATAGTTTTTTTGAAGTTTTAAAATTAAAAAAATTAAATAGATGTTGATGTGTGATCCACGTGTATGCCATATCAACAAAATTAACAAACACTAACTTTTTCATCCATTTTAGGGTAATTTGACAAAAAATACATGTTTAAGGGCTAAAAAAACGAATAATTAAATAAAGAACTATAATGACCTTTTTTTTTTGTAAAGTTAGAGGGTCAAATAAATCACTATCCCTTAATAAAATTCATTTTCCTTAATAAGATTATAAGTCCCACTAGTATAAAAATGATAAACCAAATTTGATTAATAAACAATCCCATTATATGTTCTGATCACACGTTCTTTTTTAGCATAATGTCTAAAACTATCTATAGTCCCTCCTCAACCCATAAATAGTAAGATAATGCACTTCAGCGCACTCGAACCCATATCCTCTTATATTGACAATCCTCTTATATTGAGAATAATACACTTTAGAGATTACATGCTATCAAGTAGTCAATTTTCCAATATTTATACACCTTTAAAAAAAATATAATAAACCCAAAATAATATTGTTAAATATGGTTAGAAATAATATATTTATTATATAAATATAAACACTATTTTCAATATTTATTGAGCTGTAAAAATAATATAATAAATCCACAATGACATTATTAAATATTGTTAGACATAATATATAAATATATTTATATGTAAAAAATTTTGAGATCAAAGTATTGGAGACATGGCTGACATGTAGTACCTTAGTGCTAGTCAGATTGATTAAATTAGAGCTTTTTTAAGTATATAATTAAAAATTAATGAAAAATCATGCTCCTTCGGCAACTAAAAAGAAAACAAAAATGAGCAATTATTAGTGGAGAAGCACTCAGGCAAAAGTCAACTTGATATCTTAATGAGAGTTATGTTCATGATTTTCTGACTATCTCTTTAATTTGGGTATCTTTAGTTTCGTTTAAATATACATATAAAATAATGTATATATCGATTTTTTTAGAAAAACTTGAACTTTAAAGTATCAAAATGTTTTTGAATGGTGTAGCATACATAAAGGCCACAACTAAACACAACAACAAATTTTATGTTTATTTTTAGACTTAGTCAAGATTAGTAAACGTTAATAAGAATCTAATCTTCCAAAAAAGAAAAAAAAATCTAAATATGTCAATATCAATCCAGCCTTGTTTGTGTTTTATAGACAAATTCCAAGGGGGCACTTATCGGTGATTATATACACCTCTCCCTTTCTCTATTGCTCTTCAGCCTCCTTTCATATGGTATGCAATTTGTTTTGACCCTGCATAAGGCATTTGTTTATATACTTTTTGTGTTTTATGATCATATTAATGTTTATGTGTTGAAACATGGCAACCCTTTTGGCATTTTTCTTTTGGTTTTCAATGGCTTAATTTTTAGTTGTTTTTTATGTGATTTATAGGTATAATTGGCCAGGTTATATATTTGAACACATTTGCACAAGTTGTGTTTGAAGTAGGAGCTGAAAGACATTCCCAAAATTTGTAACCATGGCTGATACCTTGACTTCTAAAATGGGTGAGTTTTTGTGTAACCAAAATGCAGCTTTTTTGAGATCATTTATGAGATTCATGAACGTTAATGTTAGATTTAGATGTATATGAAAGCATTGGTTTATGGTTGAAATAGGAGAAAAGGGTTGTTGAAAATGTCGAGATTCGAATCTTAGATTTATGAAAATTGTGTATCAAACATTGGTTTTGGTTGAAATAAGAGAAAGGGGTTCTTGTAAATGTCGAGATTCAAATGTTGGACTTACTAAAATATGAATATGACACATTGGTTATGATTGAAATAGGAGAAAGGGTTGTAAATGTTGAGATTCGAATATTGAATTTACGAAAAGCTATATATGAAACATTGGTTATGGTTGAAATAGGAGAAAGGGGTTGTTGTAATTGTCAAAATTCGAATCCCGAACTTACTATCTAATTATATCAAGGGTGGTTGATGAATCAATTAAGTCCCGAGTTCGAGTGATACATATTTTGAATGTCATGTTTGCAGGTCATGAAAAGTCTGATATTGACAACTCTGAGGATGAGAGGAAAACAAGGCTTGGGTCACTTAAGAAAAAGGCAATCAATGCCTCAAGCAAGTTCAGACATTCCATTAAAAAGAAATCCAGGAGACATAGCAGAGTTATGTCCATCGTTAGCATAGAAGATAACCTCGATGCCGAAGAGTTACAAGCCGTCGATGCATTCCGCCAAGCACTCGTCTTAGACGAACTATTACCCGCCAAACATGATGATCATCATATGATGCTAAGGTTTCTAAGGGCAAGGAAATTCGAAATCGAGAAAGCAAAGCAAATGTGGGCTGATATGCTTCAATGGAGGAAAGAATGCGGAGCAGACATGATCATGGAGGTAAATCAGATGTAAGGCTGCTTTCTTGTTGCACAAGCTATTGATGCAAATGTCTAATCTTATGTTTCTTCTTTGTAAAGGAATTTGAGTTCAAGGAATATGATGAGGTGGTTAAGTGCTATCCACAAGGATATCATGGAGTCGATAAAGACGGACGACCTGTTTATATTGAAAGACTTGGTCAAGTCGATGCTAATAAGCTGACTCAAGTAACAACAATCGACCGTTATTTAAAGTACCACGTAAAAGAGTTCGAGAAGACCTTTGCTATTAAATTCCCTGCTGCATCAATTGTAGCCAAAAAACACATTGATCAAAGCACAACCATATTGGATGTTGAAGGAGTGGTACGTAAGATTTTGTTGCTCGGTTTTTGAATCTTGCTTCGTTTGCAGTGTTCTAATACGTCGTAAACGAACTTTGCAGGGGCTTAAAAGCTTCAACAAGGCTGCACGGGATCTCCTTCAACGACTTCAAAAGATAGACGGTGACAATTATCCTGAGGTAGTCATAACTTCATATGGTCATGAAACATTTTTTTTTAAGTCATGATGAAGCTTAATTAAATGGCTTACCAATGTTTTTGCAGACTCTGAACCGGATGTTTATCATCAATGCCGGCTCGGGATTTAGGCTCTTATGGGGCACGGTTAAATCTTTCCTCGACCCGAAGACCACTGCAAAAATCCATGTAAGTATGAATCAACCGAATTCGGTTCTCGATACATAATGTTGCCAACACAACTTTATGGTATATACTTTTCATCAGGTTTTGGGTAACAAATACCAGAGCAAATTGCTTGAAGTAATTGATGCTAAGTGAGTATCTCTTAATATGTATATATGTGTTTCAGTCTCTCTCTCTCTCTTTATATATATATATAAATATTTGTTTGGTTGCGGTTTTTAAACAGCGAACTACCAGAGTTTTTGGGCGGTAACTGTACTTGTTCCGATAAAGGTGGTTGCATGCTGTCTGATAAGGGTCCATGGAACGATCCCGAAATATTAAAGGTATTGGCTATATTATCTCAAATAGGATGAGTATGGTATATGAGTACGTGTCTAACATATGTATAACTTCACTGTATAAGCAGAGGGTTCAAAATGGTGAGGCCAAGTGCATGAGGAGGAACACGTCTGGGGTCGACGACAAAGCATGCCTAGAGGTATTTTCACTTCTAGGAAAAGGAATTTTCGATTTTCAATCATCAATGCCTAACCTTTTTTCTTTACATTCGATGTTGCAAAACCGAAGATGAGTCGCTCATTCAACGTGGAAACAGCTACAGGCACCGGTGAAAGGATTGCCAAAAACACACCTTTATCACCTGTTGCCGAAGTAAGTGGCACTCCTTATCATGCCATGTCTGAAAATGCATTGCATTCATGTTTCATGATGCATTTCTTTATGTATTTGTAGTCTCCGATTAAGAACGAGTCCCGGGATACCTTTACCTATGACAAAGTTATTCCGATGGTTGACAAGGGTATTGATGCTTCCTGGCCTAAATTGATGGCAGATGAAAGTTTTGCCATATTGAAAGGTATATATATATATATTTGCTAATTCGAAACGGTCCTATGATGTCAAATTACCAGCTTACTTGTTTATAACTTGCAGATAGTTACCATATGAAGGATGATGGGAAGGTTGTTACTACAGGAATGAGCAACAATGTTTTCGGAGGAATCATGGCATTTGTTATGGGAATCATGACTATGCTTCGCTTGTCCCGCAACATGCCAAGGAAATTAGACGAACCAACTATGTACAGTGGTGGTCAAGTTTACTATGCTAACCCGATGATCTCAGGTAATGCCCCTCCGTTAGCACCACCAATCACTTACGCCGATTACTATTCCATGATGGAACGTATGGCTGACTTGGAATCCAAGGTAAGTGTTCTTATGGGGCAGCCGGCAACTATGCCGCCCGAGAAAGAGGAGCTGTTGAATGCTGCTTTAAGCAGGGTTTGTACCCTTGAAGAAGAGATATCTGCAGCTAAGAAGGTACATACATACAGACATGCATGCATACATATACATACCTACATACATGCATACATTCACACGAATCCGAAATTTCATTACTTATTTCAACTTTCTTTTGCTTATGCAGGCACTTGAGGAAGCTCGTGATAAACAACAGGAACTTCAGACCTACATTGACAAGAAAAACAAAAAGAAAAAGAGATTTGTAAGTTAATAAGAAACCATGCAAACTTCAAGTCATATATTTTTATTTACTTCTCACATTTCATTTCCTTGGAATGTGATTGCAGAACCCATTCCGCTGGTAAAAAGGGTAACCGATCCGAAGATGTCGGTGGCGTGGTTATATATTCAGCCCCACAGATGAATATATATTCCTTACTATTAGTAAATTATTCAGTTTCCAAGACTACAAAACCTTGGGAGTTTGGCATTTTGATTAAATTGTTGAGTATATGTATATGTATATGTTTTTTCAACAGTTATTTTGCCTCAAAATTTAGAGAAAATTGTTGTCTTGGTCAGAGTCCTAGTTGTAATGTGCAAAAGTTTTATATACATATATGTATATGCATATATGTATACTTCTATATTTGTGGTAATAAGAGTGAAAAAAAGAACAGGAAGTATTTATAACCTAACACCAGCAATGTTTACCATGAAAGGTTCTCTGTAAATATAAGTTTCTTCACTTTAGGTAAGTACAAATTCATCAATTCGGATTTTAAAAATTTTTAGATTTCAAATCATTTTAGGTTCATATCATTTTGGATTGAAATCAAAATTATATTGAGTTAGACCATTCGAATTTGAACCAAATATTTTTAAGCTGCTATTACACAATTCAAATCATTTTCGATTCTAGTCATTTCAAACTCCAATCATTTTGGATTCAAGTCAACTTAGGTTTTGATCAATTCTATTTCAGGTTATTCGAATTAATATTTTTAACTTTTTATGATCAAATCAAATTGAGGATATGGGACAAAGTTCCGGGTTAAAACCAAGTTACCATGCCTAGAGCCAGCAGGCAATACGAAGCTTAGTTCGAAAATTGTGATATCAAAGTCTTATATAACTCGGCAAACCAAACTTTTCGACAACAAAGTACCAAGGCATCATATGAAACAACCTTAATAGTTAAGAAGTGCAGCAAATCAAACATTACACTGAAAAAAAAGAAGGAAATTTAAATAAGTTAACACAGAGTTCGATTACAGTTTTTGTGCATTTCTGTGCAGAATGATTTGTACTTGGAATGGAAAATACGTTGGTTAAAGACGTATAACCTCCAAAAGATCGATATAGGGAGTTGTATGTTAACCGGTGAAGTGGAAACAGATTGACGATAGATTAGTGGTTTTTGTAAGCTCTCCATCAGCAGCAAAAGCATCACCAGCAAAACTTCTTTTTCTGAATAAAAGGAATGTAGTGTAAGTTACAACCGTAATATGGTAAAACATTGAAGGTAACCATCAAAAAGTATGTCAACGTGATAGGAATATATAGACGAAACAGTGGTGTACCTGCAGTTTCTGAAAATTGACTTCCTCTTGACGGTCTATTTCAGCAAGCAATTCTTCATGTCTCATCAAAGCATTGTAAAGTGCCTGTTAAATGCAGCACGTAAGAAAATGAATGCAAGAACATATAGAAAGCCTAGAAGGCTTCAAAACATGCCAAAATAAGGGATTAGTCAGTTGACAACAAAGTTATCCCGTAGAGGATTCTGGAAATTGAGTGCAGACTGGAGGGTCTGTAAGCCTAAATGCCTTGAGGTCTTTTTTTATTCCTTAAATGCCTACATCAATTACGGATAATAAATCCAACTTCTGGAGAAGATTTATTACCAAGGTTGCAGTAACGTAGAATGTAACGCAATATAAGTACAATGGAGGTTCCTGTATAATGGGTAAATTAGTCACAATACATTAGAAGATCAAAGAGCAAAATGATCATTTTGTTAAAAATTTTATCTATTTTTACTGTTAAAAATTGGTCTCCATACATCAACATGAGGTATAATTGGCACACCACATGTTACTGTTTGATTATTCCATCAGCCACGTCAACTTTTAACAATACAAGTGGATGAAATTTTTAACAAAAATTACCAATATGCTCTTTGATCAACGTACACGGACTAATTTGCCTATTTTTTTAGTAGAGAAAGCAAAATACAATCTAACTCCTAGTACAGGAGCTTCCATGGAACTTTTACCAATGTAAGACTGTTAGCAGTGGAGATACTTTGATGAAGATAGCTTTTAATGCATTATGGAGCAATGTAAACAAATTCAATAAATAAAGTATCAAGGTTCAGACATTTCTAACTCTGCCACTACAAGTCTAACCACCTGAAAGGTAACAGAAATGCGGACAACATTTTGCAAAATAAATGATAAAATTACGAGCGTCAATGGTACCTGCTTGGTAGCAATCAGCTCCGCTTCTAGGGCATCAACACGACATACGGCAGCATTCAACAATTCCTCTTTCTCATAAGGCATCTCAGATGACTTTGCTTGTTGTATATTAACTTTCTCCTCAAGTTCACCCAATCTTTTGAGAACAGAGGATAAAAGATCAGCCTGGGTAAGAGGGGTCGGAGACGGTGGACGAGACTCAGCTTGTTGAGTCGCATCAGGGGTAAGTTTGGTAACATTTTGACAATGATCAGAAACTCTGTCAGGAAGCTTTTTAGTTATACGGCATGCTGCCGTGTGGAGGATAGTGTAAAGCGTCATGAAGAAAGACCAAATAGTCAACAAAATCCGAGATACAATTCCTTCTGGGGTCTTGGGAGTTTCAGGCAATTTTAACGTATCTGTAGTGCAAAACAGCATTTTATTTTCTTAATAAAAGGTTTAAGGAATCTTTTAAGAAGAAATGAAGCATCTAAAAGATGACGAAGTATACTAGATTATATTTGTTAACCTTTGGAAGCAGACAACCTCTGAAGGGAAGTTTGTTTCATCCAACTCGAGTCAACAGCTTTGTCAACCATGGGAAGATATTGATCATAGCCTTTGAAGCTACCGGCATAGCTTGTTTTACCAATGACCTTAGCCTGCATAATTTGCAAACACAAGGATTAGCAACATTGCCAAGAATGTTTTTGATATTAGTGTTGGGTGTATGACCTTATAAGGACTCATCTGGAATCATGAAACTCATAGGTCGTACAACCCTATAAGAAGTAATATACTCATAGGTCATATTGTTAATTAACAATCAAACAAAAGGAAAAAAGGAACTCTAAAAAGAGTAAAAAGATGATTTAAAGAATATTTAGAGTAAATACAATTAGTCACGGTTAGAGATTAAAGGGTTGGGAAAAAAACCCACTTCTTCACGAACAGGAGTCAGCCGGAGTGAAGAATAACTCTTCATTGCTTTTGGTGATGCAATATCTTCAGCTTCAGATCCAGATTCTGCAGTAGAAGTATCACTACCTCTTAACTGCGTCATACCACACATAAAGCAATCAGATAATGCAAAAAATATTACCACAAAAGAGGACTAGACAACTACCACTGAAAGTTAGGGAGATCATATACCATTGGAAACTGTGGCTTAGCATAAGCAATAACTTTCCCTTCACTACTTAAAACTTTTACAACTTGTCTAGCACATCGTGCCTCGCCGTTAAGAACCATCTGAGATAAAAATACGTATGGCAAAGTGTTAGTTCATTAGAAACAAGTACACTGTTGAAGCACTTGAAACTAAAAGCAATAGCAATATTAATTAAATGCCAAGGACAGTTTATAACCTTCAAGATTTCTGGATTTTTCCAAGGCCCCTTATCGGAGCGAAGGCAACTTCCCTGATCTGCACATGTACAGCTACCACCCAGAAATTCTGGCAACTCGCTGAAAGGATTTTAAATATTGCCATAAGCTTTTAAACATAGAGGCAACCATGAAGTGGAACATTGTAGAAGAATATATACACTTTTCGGAAGGAGACAAATGATTATGAAAAGTAGATTGCAAAAACAAGAAAATAAAGATCAAGATAACAAAATATCATGTCATGAAAATTCTAAACCTATTTACCTGGCATCAATAATCTCAAGCAATTTGTTCTGGTACTTGTTTCCAATAACCTAAGGTCATTCAAAAACATATAGGCATATAATTATAAATCACCATCAAATAAATGGAATAAGAAGTCAAAAAAAATGCAGAAAAGTATTAACATACATGTATCTTGGAAGTTGTCTTGGGGTCTAGAAATGTCTTCACAGTGTTCCACAGCAGCCTAAACCCAGGTCCAGCATTGATGATAAACATTTGATGAAGAGTCTGCAAAAATGATAAGACCACGAAGCAACTTCCAGCTCAATATAAGATATAAAGTTTTTGCTACAAGCAAGCATGAGTTCATAATTCATATGCAAGTACAATGCGACTACAAACCTCAGGGTAATTGTCACCATCAATCTTTTGTAGTCGCATAATCAGGTCCCTTGCAGACTTGGTAAAATTCTTAAAGCCCTAATACATAGATAAAAGAAAACGATCAGCAGCTAGCTACTATTAAGCAGCAAAATGTTCGGGCATTAACATGGGATCAAGTGTTTGAATGAAACATACCACACCAAGCACATCTAAAATTGTTGTGCTTGAATCTATGTGTCTTTTTGCAGCAATTGTACATGCAGGAAACTTCACAGTGAAGGCCTTCTCAAACTCATGGACATGGTATTTTACATATCGGTCCATAGTAGTAACTTGCATGAGTTTGTTGGGATCAACTTTTCCCAATCTTTCAATGTACACAGGTCTTCCCTCCTTATCAACACCATGATGACCATGAGGGTAATACCTTAGAACCTCATCCAACTCATTGAACTCAAAATCCTGAAAGATAAATGATAAATTCAGTAAAGAACATGGATTACTAAATATAAGATTCGGGGCACTTTGTTAACCATAATTACCTCCGTGATAGTGTCAGCACCAAACTCTTTCCTCCATTCGAGCATATCTGCCCACATATGCTTAGCCTTCTCTATATCAAACTTCCTTGCTTTCAGGAACCTACATAAAAATAAGGCTATATTACTTGTAATGGTACTTAAAGTTGGCAAGGCTAGTAAACAAGAGGAAGGGGGCAGAATGATGCAGAAGGCTTCAAGCAATAAGAAAAGGAGATATCACGTCAGCAAGCAGAAAACAAATCTATGAGCTGGGTAAACAAAACATAGAGCATGACGAATAGAATCACAATTTTTCTTCCTGGTTTCCCTATTGACCCAAACCAAATTCACATAAAAGATTTGAACAAGTGAGCCATGAAACATACCATTCACAATTCATTGTGGAAATTACTATATACTGTACATAGAATGTTCAAAACTAAGCTGTAGACTGCTGCCAAGACAAGAGAACAGAAGTAATAAAACTTGCTTTGTAGTTTTCAAAAAGAAACATCCAACAGTTAATACTACTATATTTGGGGAGAGGAAAGCACCTCAACATCATGTGATAGTCATCATGTTTTTCAGGAAGCAGTTCTTCCATAATCAGTGCTTGTCGAAATTGATCAACAGCCTGTAGCTCCTCAACATCACGAACATCTTCAATGGATACAGAGCTGACACGGCCATCACTTTTCCTTCTACTACTCTTCTTTTTGAGAGAATGCTTAAATCTAGTAGATGCATTTATTGCTTTCTTCTTCAATGATCCAATTTTAGTGCGTCTTTCATCCTCGGAGTTCTCAAAATCAGATTTCCTCTCTCTTCTCTCATCACTACCTGAAAACCCCTCAAAGCCTGCATCATTATAGACGAGTATTGTTATTAGCTCTTTCAGAGAAAGAAAAGAATAAAGAGGAAAAAAAACAGAAAATCAAATCCTAATTTGTTTTCTTCTCGATTTCATATATATTTTTTATTTCTGAAAATTACAGAATCCCTAAAAAAATAAAATCAAACAAAGCATGCCAAAAACAATTACCAAAATAAGAACTCACATAAATAAACATACACAATATGTACTAATAATTAAAGAAAACTACACCGAACAAGAACGAATCCTTTCCTCTTTTGCTAAATCGAGTATAATTCATCTACAATACAGAAATTTTCCGACTAACCAAGCAGAAGCCAAAGTGAAACCCTAGAATTAATAAAAATCAGCTCAATAAACAGAAGATACTCACAAGGTCTAGCGAATCGATCGAGTGGCCCCGACATCTACGCTTCCACACGAATAATCAAGGATCCGCCGCCAATGATCTGATTTTCAGATCCACCGTTCAACAACAGGGAAAATTTTAGCCGCGCGCACCTAATCAAAACCCGCATTACAATCAGCAAGCGAGAAAAACGTAAAATCAATTCCAAAATTTCAGGTGCTTTGAATTTCGCCTCTATTACTGAACGAACGAAATAAAAAAATAATAATAATAAAAAAACTGGAGCAATAATACCTCAAAAAAAAACCAGCAGAAAAAATAATATGTCGTCGTCACAGATCACGAGCTTGATCCGACGGTCATAAATGCTTCTGACGAGAATTTTGACCGAATTTCGAGACTGTAACGGAAAATATATTAATTTTGTTTTAAAAAAAGAATTTTTGTTGTAAAATAAAATATAAATTAGAAATTCCAGAGACAGAGAGAAGGGTTTTTTTTTTTTCTAGAAAGAGAAAGTATACAGATGAAATGAAGCAAGCTTATATAGCGGTTGATTGGGTAGTGTGGGTCCCAGAGAAGTTATGATGGACGCGTGGCGATAAGTTAGGGAGTAGTGTAAGGAAACGAGGAATCTATCGGCGGTAGGTGAATATTACAACGATAAAAGGGAATTGTCAATTGCTGAGCTGGCAGTGGCAGTGTAACGTAATTTTGTGAAAAATGTAAATTGTAATTATAATTGGGTAATTATTTTATTGGCGGTGAATTTGCAGTAAATGCGGGTTTTTATTTATTTTGGCACGTGGTCTGTTTTTAATAATGTGGTTCCAAATGGTAACTTTCTCTCTTTTGACTTTTTCTTTTTTAATCAAGCCATTTTTTTACCGTTCTACACTTTTTACTCTATTATTATTTTCAATTCCTTAAAAATACGTAAAACACGTATCAGACAACACTTAGGAGAAAAAAATTAATCACTATTACTAATCAATCGAGACCATAAAATGTCTCTTTTTCACTTTCTCTTTCACTTTACAATCCCTTCATACACCTTCATTATTGAACATCTATAAAGAATGCTCGACCTTCCAAATCAACCACATTTTTGTATCAACAAAGTCATTTTAACTTTGGGTTGTTCTGGGTTTTCGAGTTTGAATACTTTATTTTACTAATTAAATTTTTTGAATTTAATAATTATAGGTGTATATTATTTTAAAACATTTTTTTAAGTTTGATTAATTTACATAATTGTATTTAAAACACCATGTGACATGTGGTTACCAATAATGAAATATTTAAAACTTCTAATAAAATTATAAAAATTGAAAATCTCAATCACAAATTAAGTACATAATTTATCCATTTACGTACGAAATAAAATACTATCAAAATCAATCCATTAATCAATATAAAAAAAACAATCAATTAATTATTAAAAAAAGCAATTAATTAATATTTCATTTTAGTGGTTGGTAAAAGCTTTTTTTATATTCTAAAAATAAAAATAAAACTTTTTCCATCACCACTCATACTATTTCGTCACGAATATGTGCAAGTTGCCAACAAATTCAACGCTATTAATTATTCAACTTAACTATGCTTTGACAAATATATATATATAATCACATTATAAGAAGAAAAAAAATTTATTTGACCCTAGAAATTACATGAATTAAAGAGTGACGCATCTCTCAATTTCTGAATAATAAAAAATAAAATATTAAATATTAAAATAATTGAACATGTGGTGGTTTAAATGATGTTGAGTTTTAACTCGATTGTTATAGGCATTATTATTAATACAAGAATATGTTGGTTTGAGTGTATTGAAACGTATTATATTCTTATTTATGAGTTGTGGAAGAGTTATAGATAGTTTCTAGACATTTTATCAAAAACAACAGGTACCGCCATGGGACCAAGCAAGGGCTGTACTCCCCTTAAAATGTCAAATTATCATTTTAGTTCCCTTAAGTTTTTAAAACTATAAGTTAGTTTAACAGTAAAAATATACTTGGACATTCAAAAAAATGAAAAAAAAATCAGTTTAATAGCTTTAAAATTTTAAAATAAAAACAAGTATATAAATAGATAAAATTTTATATTGACCCTTTAAAAACATGAAAATTGAACGTTAATGGTTGCAATGAATCGCAAAAAAGAGAGAAAATAGAACATATAGAATTTTACGTGGAAACTCTTTCAAAGAAAAAACTACGGTAGAAAAAAAGAAAATTCACTATATTAAATTCGAATGAATACAAAAATTTGACTCATACAACTCTAATATAAAATTTTAAAATTTAATTGTGCCCTAAAGATAAATTTCTTGCTTCATCCTTATATCACCATCAATCAACAATGACATGGCTCAATCACATGACACCACGTAATGCAAGTAATTTCGATTAATCGAGTGTTAAACTACATTAATCAATCAATTTTTTTTAAATTTATATATCTTGAATTATTTATATTTTATATAAATTATATATTACAAAATTAAAAATTAAAATTTGATTTTTATATAATTTTTAAAATTTTATTTTAGATGTGTAAAATATTTTTTTGAAAATATATATTTTAACTTTGTGATATATTTTATATTTTTATAATGTATTATTTTATATAATTAATACATTATAAAAATATTTTTTCATAAATTAAAAAATATATTTCGAAAAAATGTTCAGAATTTTTTAACTTTATCTCTTTGTATTATTTTACAATGGTGGCAGTGGTTGACCATTGACAAATCGTCGCTAAAGTGAAAAAAAAAGTTACATAGAGAGGATTGGGAAACAACAAAGAAGAAAAAGTTTTACTGACGACAAACAGAATCGCTGCAGAAAAGGCCAAATGGAGCAGAAAGCATAATTTAATAGCTGTACTCAGCACCCAAAAGGGTCAATGAGTCGGATCAGTGACTCAGTGATCAGTCTATTATTTTTCTTACATTTTGATGTAAACATACCAAAACGAGTCACCATGCTTCTAATGGTCCACACTCCACACCACACCAGCAATTATATATATACATTAGGGTAAATTGCACCTAAAATTATTAAACTATTAGTAAATTTACATTTTAGTCACTCAACTTCAAAAAGTTACAAAATGGTCATTAAATTATTCGATAGTTTTCATTTAAGTCATTAGGTTGTTAAAATCGTTATTTGTGTGACTTTCTTTGTTTGTACCGCATGCACCAATAGAAAGCTCTCCTTTCCTTTCTATAAATAACGCTTTTTTAATGAAACAACTTTGAACATTACGAATCTACAAGCTAAAAATTCAAACAATTTTTTTCTTCGATATCTGACATTAACTATCAGCTCTGATCCAACGTACCCATCATCGGATTGTCCCTTAGAGCTTACTAATCAAACTTTATTAAAAGAAAAATTAATTCCTTGGTGACTTAATAATTTTTTTTGAAAAGTTCAGTGATTTGAATAAAAACTTTCGAATAATTTAATAATCAAAACGTAAACTTACTACTAGTTTAGTGACCTTAAGTGTAGTAATTTACCTAAAGTTTGATAGTGCAATGCTTTGTGATTGTGTCATATCATTAAATTTGATGAAATCCGAATTTAAAGATTAAAATAACAAAAAATAAAAATATCAAAATGAATCTAATTATCAAATTTAAGGACTAAAAGGTGTATTAACCCTGTATATAAAACTTTCACTTTTATTATATTGGGCTGGGGCCACCGGCATCTGTCGGCTCCGCCCGAATTTGAAAAGTCTCTATTTTGATCCGGCCTGTTCTTTTAAACACATTAATGAATCTACTTTATATATAAACAAAACTTCTTTTTTTCTTTATAATTTTTCAAAACCCAGAAAAGTTGGCACAAATTCCCTTCATCGCTAAGCAACATGCAGCAAACCCTCCAAAGTTTTTCAGAATCGGATCGATATTTGAATTGGTCGAGCAAGTTTAATTAAATAAATTATTATTTTTTATAAAAATATTTTTAATTTATTTATTCGATTCAATCTGTTATTATCTGGCTTATAAAGTTAATTAATTTAAAATCTCTTATCTGACTAACCAAACCGATTCGGCTCAAACCAACGCAAAATCCTCCCATTAGAGTGTAGCTTATTAGTGATGGCATTGTTTTAGTTATATGTTTCTTTAATTATCTGAATTTAAATATTTAAGAATTTTGTTTATTATTTGTAAATTATTTGAGTATTATTATCTAAATTCGAATACAAATTAAATATTATTGTCTACAAGATATCTAAATCCGTAAAAAAATAATTTCGAATTTTTTAATTATTTTTTCAAATATCCAAATACATAAAATTTTGAATTCAAAAATGCTAAATTTCCTTTACATATAAGACCAAACAATGTAATTAGATATCCGAATAAGCAATCCTGATTCAGATAATAGAGTTTCGGGTACACTCTAAATCTAGGTCATATAATAATTTTAAAATCTGAATTCGAATACTATTCATATAGCAATATTCGAATCTGCAAAAGAATAAATCAAATATTCATAAATATCTAAATCCACAATTCGAATTGTCATCCCTATGTCCAAATTTGGTAGTTTTCTTTTTTTGTCTAAACAATGACTATTATTAACTAATATTGTTCTTTTCTTTTGAACAAAAAGTAATAATGTTGAACTAATGTCGATAAGAAAACACAATTCGATTTTAGTCCTCAATATTTACATCTTTTATCAATCTAGTATTTATCTTTTTAGTTAAGTTTAGCTTTAATCTCATGAAAAAAGTTGAATTTAATCATCAACCTTTCAAAAAGAGTTGAATTATTATTTTTTAACGAATATATTGGCTAAAATATTAAATTTTTGAATATGACAATTTACATAGCAATCTACATGTACAACATGTTTTTTTTTTTTGGAAATTTTTGTATTGTTAGATTTTTTAAATTATTTAGTGACATAACATATAAGACAAAAAATGTCATAATAGCATGAAGTATAATTAAACTAGCATGCAGGTTGCTTCCCAATATGGTTATTTTAGTCAACATTTTCATTAAAAAATAAATTAACTCATTTTGAAATGTTGATGGGCAAATTTAACAAAAAAAATGAGTTAAATTAGAAAAATATGTAAACGTTGAATGCTAAATTCGACATTATGCCATAAACAAATTTTCTTTATGGAAAAACAAAATTCATTAAAACGAAAAAAACACAAGACAAAATGGGCACAAAAGAGAAATAAATAGACCACTAAACTCGAGCAAATAGGTTCAACTCATTAACTTTATCGTATCATCTGACATCTTCTATCGCATGCTCATTTTACATCGTAACAATATGTTCCGAAAAATAATAAAGGAGAAAAATAAAAAAACTTCAATTAATATAAATCTAGATATTTATTAAAAATTGTATCTAAAAACAAAAAACTTTAAGTACTATAAATCCTTACAACGAAAATTCTGATGATTAGTCTCTCTTGCTTAATTTCACTACCTAAATTCTAGATTTTTATGTAATTTCCACCAAATATGATAAAGGGATAATATTTTTTTGAATATTAATCTCATTATAGATTCGTATCATATCAACTCTATTTGGTACAATGCTTAGCACTATTCATAGTCTCTCCCCAATTCTTAAATAGGAGGATAATGCGTTTTAGCATACTCAAACCCACGTACTCATTCATAAGATTCAATCAACAAACAATAATATTTTAAATAATAATAATATAATAATAAATGTATAAGTTGTTAGCTTTTAGGTAAGAAATTAAGAAGTTTCAGTTCACCAAACATTTACAGCACAGCATTAATATTATGAAATTAATGAAATAAAGTCAAAATTTACAGATATTTAGACATTAATTATGAAACAAGTAGCTGATATAATTAATTTCATAATTAATGGTTAAAGTACCTAAAAGGTCCCTATATTATAGAGACTAGATCAAATTAGTCCTTTTATTATTAAATGGGTCAAATTGTAGCGGAGTTAACATTTACTGCATTAAAATGTCTTAAATTTTTTTTCCCGATTGTAGTTCAACTCCGAATAAAAGATTTAATTTATAGAACTATAAAAATATTTAAAAAATTAACTCAATTGAACAATAAATGATATTTTCTAAACATTAAATTTTAGCTCTATTCCAATTTGATCTTATTTGATTTTTTTTAATAGTACAATAACTAAATTGATCTATTTAATAGTAGATGGACTAATTTGATCAGGCCCCTATAATAGAGGGACTACTAAGGTACATTCATCTATAATTAACCATTGATTTCAGGGGTTAATCAAGTATGAACTCAAATGGGAAAATATAAAAATTACGTTACTTTGCAAGGTAAATTATATTATTTTGAATGTGTCTTTATCTTTTTATATCTTCTGTAATATATATATACATATACATACATAATAAGATTTGAACTTATGCCTTCTAAAATTTTGCATATTTATATTTTATTATTTAATCAAAATTTCATTTATTATTTATATTTTTTTTTACAAATATATTTGTTACATAATTTTGTTATCGCCCACGTTGTGGTGTGTGCCATTAATTAGTTATGTATAAAGTATTTGACTAAATTGATTTTACGACTTAACTCGACACCATTTCAATCAAGTAAAATACTTAAAAAGTCCTTCGGAATAAATAATTGAATATTTTTATATGAAACATTTAAATAAAACAACTAAAAATATAATACTAAATATTTAATCCGATTTATTCCTAAACACTTTTACCATTTTACCTATACCTCAATTGATGGTCAATTTTTTCATAAATATAATTTAGTATTACGTTTTTTTTTCACTCGCATCATAAATGTAGCAAAACTTAACAATAATGTATGTTAGTACATGTAAATTGGCGAAATATAATGCATTAAATGTAAATCTTAAACTAACAATTACCATTCTCAACAAAATTTTAAACACTAAAAGTACCATGAAGGCCCTTATATTATGAATCGTATTGTATTTTGCTTATTTTACTAAAAAATGAGTAAATTAGTCCTTATATGTTAGATAAAATAGCAAATTGATATTTCTATTAAAAATTCCATTAATTTTTACTGTTATAACTGGTCCATGCACGTCTGAACGAGTTATGCATCTTTATTATGTCAGTCATGTTAGTTTTTAACAGCAAAAGTTGAAATTTTAACAAAAAGGACAAATTAACTATTCGATCCAACATATAAGGTTCATTTTTTAGTAAAGGGAGCAATATGTAATCTTACTCCTAGTACAAGGGTCTCATAATACTTTTACCATTTTTAAACTTAATCATTAAAAGCCCAAAGTCCAAAGTTGATGGATCAATGATAGATTATTTTGGGCCATAAATTGGAACACAAAAGGCAGCTAATGTATTGGTACCCAAATAAAATAAAGCCCATTATTTAATTAAATTAATAATATGGATATATTATTTAATTTTGGTCAAAATACCATTTATTGGGAACAAAATTTCCACACGTTGAAAATTCTTACTCATTTTTTCATATTTTATAAAATATTTAATATTAAACACTATATACTATACATGAAAAATATTGTTTAAAAGGGTTTTTATTTTATTGAATAAAACACTTTTTCATGGTCAAAAGTTGTTTAAATATATAGCTCATTAAGACTGTAAGTGGATATTTTGTGACTAAATATTGAAACACATATTATTCACGTGTTTATAATAAATATAAATATAACCGGTTAAGTCTTAACTCGATTGACATCAGTATTGCTGTTAGTGTAGGAGGATGTAGGTTCGAATGTAATGAAATGCATTGTCCTCCTATTTAAGGGTTGAGGAGAGGCTATGGGTAGTTTTAGGTTTTGTATAAAAAAGAACAAATATGACAATGGTAAGTACTTGAATTTAAGACACTAAATTTTCTAGGTGCTCAAGTTTGTACATTTTCAAGGTAGTTTTTTTTTTCTTCCACTTATGGTAAATTATATTAGTAGTCACAGTAAATTTATTATTTTGTCACCAATGGACTAACAATGGGCTTTTAAAATTGACAGAATAGTAACTTTAACCCTCAAATTTACAAATTTTGTCAATTTAGTATTGATTTAAAAAAATTAACTCTCAATATTTAGGCATTTGTAATTTGGTTTTTTTTTTTTGCAGTTTTGCTCAAATTACACAATATATAAATGTTGAGTATTGGAATTTTTAGAATCAAGACTAAATTGACACAATGTATAAGTATTGAGAGTTACAATTACTAATATGCCAATTCAGTCAGTGACCGAAAAATACAAAATTAAATACTTGAATGATCATTTTGTAACATTTCATAATTGAATGACCAAAAATAAATTTTAATAATAATTAAATGACTACTAATATAATTTACCCATCTGATAAATATTTAAAAGTCGAGAAAATGGTGTATTGACAAAACAAAATAAAAAGCCTCGTGCTAATTTAAGTCATTTTGAGTTCAATTTCTAGATAACCTTTCTCGAGTAGAGTGAAAAGGAAAAGGAAATAATATATAAATATTTAAGAAACTGACCCAATTTTGTCTAAAAACGGAGTATTTGGACATGAAAGATGCAATTGTTTCATTTTTTCCTATTTGGGCGGCCTTACCCACTACTCTTGTTTTCTTCTTTCTTCATCACGAAGTTTACTCAAAACAGCCAATGAAGAAAATGACATTTAATTATATTAAAAACCTTTTATATAAGATAATTAATTTTGTTAATTAAAACAAGTGGTTAATTCTTTTACTTTGATAAAATTTACGATTTAGTCTTTAAATTTAAAAATTAAATTCTCATATTTTTCTATTTAAATATCTCAATTCGATTGTTGATATTGTTTATATTTTCGGTTAAAATTTGTTAACTTAGCATGTTGATTAGATTGTTTATATACGAGTGGAAAAATAAAAATATTAAGTTGACAAAATTTGATTTTTTTCTAAAATTACTATAGTTTCACTACAATCAATTGTTACAAGCCAGGGGTGAAGCAAAATAAAAAATAAAAAAAATTAGAGGCCGAAATTAAATTATAATTTTTACGATAGTAAAAATATAATTTTATTATTTTAACAGCTTATATCTTTATAATTTTTAAAAGATTAAATCAAAGTTTTATCATTTTTAGGGGGTAAAATATAATTTTACCATTATACTAGATCATGATTTCCTAAACTTATATTATAGAAAATTTTTCATTTTTGAGTGTCAAAGTCACTACCTACCCTTCCCTCTACCTTTGAATTTACGTAAAAGTGGGGCTTGAACATAAAACCTCAAAATTTTCAAAGTATTACCATTGAGCCAACAGTAGCATAGCTAGCAGAGTAGCAAGGCTTTCGGTCCCTCCTAAAACATAAAATTTTATATTTAAACCTTTTAAAAATTTTAAAATTTTAAATTATTAAAAAGTAAAATTATACTTTTTCCCCTTAAAAAATGATAAAAATTTGATTTAATACTTTAAAAATTATAAAGATATAGGTTATTAAAATGGTGAAATTACATTTTTACTATCGTAAAAATTACAATTTAATTTCGGTCTCTAAATTTTTTTTTTGAGTTCGCTTCTATGAGCGAATACCTCGATAGTAAATTTTGATGAAAATTACTAGCGGGACTAATACATTAAATTGAAAAAATAAAATAAAATAACTTTTAAAATACAAAAACTATTTCTCAAATTTTATAAAATTATAGACAGAAGCAAGAACATATTTTGACCTAATTACTTTTTATGTAACATATAACATAATTATTTAAATTATTTAATATATTGGTAATGATGTTTTTAAATTCAAAAAATGAAAAAAAAAATTGTAAGACATCATTAAATCTTGGAACCTTTTAGAATATTATGGAAATTAGAACTTGTGCAAGTGTTTAATTATATAAATTAAAAATATTATTAACCTAATAAAAATGTGAAATAAATGGTAATATTTTATGATTTCGTGGATAAATATGATAGAGAAAAAAGTCAATTACTGCTAAAGTCACCATCCACTTCAACTCAAATTTAGTGATTAAACTAATAAATAGTATTAGTCCACTAATCCCCAATTTTAAACTAATTTTTTATTTGCCGATTAGGTCTTAATTTGATTAATATGAGTACTGTTATCAATGCACGAGGATGCGGGGTTCGAGTGTGTCGAAACGCATTATCTTTCTATTTATGGGTTACGGAGAGGTTATAGGTAGTTTTAGGCATTGTATCAAAAAGAACAAATATGATAAGAATCTATAATAAAATTATTAATTTTTTTTTTAACTTAAGTCAAGCTTTCCTTATCCATAAATAAACAACTAGTATTTAAATTCAAAGTTTTGCTCTTTTTTCCCTTTAAATTAAAAGTTTATATTTTCATGTTCGAGTTTAATTAGATGTAAAATTATTTTTAATACAATATTTAAAATTATTTGTAACTTTTTCTTAATTTATAAATAAAAAATAATGTATTTTAGTATACTTAAATTTATATCCGCTTGATTTTCTGACATTTAATTTGATGTTCTAATAGTTGAAAATTATGGAAATTTTATTATTTAATAAAGAAATTATAGATTGATTTGACACTTAAAAGTTAAAATTATGGATAACAAATAAAAATTAGTCACTAAAAACTTATCTGTAAATAAAGTTTTAAACATTTAATATTTCAATTATGCCAAAAAAAATATTATTTTAATTAACATTTTAAGTTATATAATCAAATCACAATCACTAAAGATTTTAATAGATATATATTTATCCAAAATTTGGAAGGTTTTCTAGAAAATCAATGTTTCGGGGGATAATTTGGTTATGATTTTTTAAAGGTACTGAAATTATATATTTTTATTTAAATACTTGAAATTATTTTGTCGATACATAAATTATCAATTTCATATTATTATACTTTAAAATGCAATACCAATATATAAAATATGGTATATTTTTATTTGAAGTCGTAAATAAATTTAGATAAAATTAATAGTTTCATATTGATTTAAGGACGGTTGGTTTTATTGAATTTAGGGTCTCTTCGAATAGACAATGTATTTACTTACAGTTAGTGTAAAAATAACGGTGATGGTGAGACTAAATACTATAGCGTGAGACCAAAAAGAAAAAATTAAATGCACCGTACTGGAGATAAACGTCCATCCAAAAAGACTGTAATTAACCAACTTCAAATATATATTATAAATATTATAATATTTATTTTATGTATTATACTACACTTGTTATATGCTA
Source organism: Gossypium hirsutum (assembly GCF_007990345.1). NCBI lineage: Eukaryota > Viridiplantae > Streptophyta > Magnoliopsida > Malvales > Malvaceae > Gossypium > Gossypium hirsutum. Next base: position 111,996,035 of record NC_053426.1, read on the forward strand.
TAAATATATTTAAAATTGTTTCAAATATATATTTTAAAATTAAATAAAATGGTATATATTAAAGTTAATTAAAATGATATTTTAAACTATATTTTTTTAATAACCGATTAACTTAATCTATTTTATTGTTGTTTAGTCCAAAACCCTAATTTTTTTCATTAAAGTCATTTGGTTTTTCTGTTTTGTTTTGCTCTGTGGTGGTGTCAACCTTTAAACTAGCTATGGCCGGTCTCTTTCTCCATCTCACTAATTCTCTCTTCTTCTCTTTTTTCCATTCACTCTATCTATCTTCTCTCTTTTCAATTTGCAAATCTATTTTGTGAGTATCTTTGATGTCTCCACAAATTGTGATGGACAGATGACGGTGTCTTTTGTCATTGAAACTTCATCGACCTCCGACAGTTTCTCTTGGGAAGTGGGTGGTGGCTCTTCGTTGACTTTTAATTTGTTTATATTTTGAGAGTATTTTAGAATAATAAATAATTTCACTAGTCAATTTGAACCCGTGTTGCCTTAAGTTTAATATTTTGTTTATTTGTTTTCCATTGTTTTATAAGTCTTCACTTTTACAAATTTTTGTCTGCATTTGTAGCATGTTTTTTAGTCTTACTTATGCATCTAGTCTTGCTTTTGCAAGTAATTTTAAGGATGACTTTGTCGCCATCCTCTCAAGTTTGTAAGATACTCGTTTCTTTTGTCTATTTTTGCCCGTCACTTTTGGCAATTTAGTGCCAATTTTCTTATAGTATTAAGTGATTGGAATCACTTCAAATATGTCATACTTAAGTTGTGACAGAGTCAATTATTAACGTGCCATAATGTTCTATTGGTGCTGAGGTTGAAACATTTGTTATGTTGATAGAGTTTGTCATTCATCGCCTATAATGGATATTTGTTATTTTTCTCCCGAATTGTATGACATTAATGAAATGAATAATGAATTTCATTTTTTTTAAACTTAATCTATTTTAACCAATTACACAAATAATTTAGCCTTAACCGAAAATCAAAAATATCAAAATATTTTACTAAATCAATTTTGATTTTGCTCACCTTTTTAATATATATATATATTTTTGTGAATTAATGTAATTTTACCTTCTATAATTCTTAAAAATTAAGATAAAACGGTAATGAAAATAGGAATAGAATAAAATGAAGCATAAATAGTAAATTAATTATTTCTGCTCAACATACTACAAGAAATTAAGCTCATAATTATTGACTTATTGTGTCATTTTTCGTCTACTTGAAATAAAAATATTTTTAAAAGAGTTCCTTCTATTATAGGAATTTGATTAAATTAGTCATTTTTATCATTAAATAGATTAATTTAATCCACCTCCTATTAGAATTATTTAAATAAAGCCAAAACGGAATAGAGTTAACATTTGATGTTTAAAAATTATTATTTATTGTTTAGTAGAGTTAATATTTTTAATGTTTTTATGGTATTGTAAATGAAAATTTTTGTTGAGAACTGAACTATAATTAAATAGTAATAATTTTTAAGATATTTTTTATATAATAATTGTTAACTCTGTTGCATTTTGGATTTGTTTGATTATTTTTAATAATATAATGACTAAATTGATCCATTTAATAATAAATGGACTAATTAATTTGATTCGGTCCCTATACTACAGGGACCTCCCAAGTACTTTAATCATGAAAATCGTAGCAATCAAATTTTCAATTGATTAATCTAAATGTTAAATTTAAGTAGGATTAGAGATGGCAATGAGGTGGGTCAAGATGAGGCGGTTTTTTGCCTGCTTCAATCTTGACCCAATATATCACTAACATAATCCAACCTCAATCCAATCCAAAATTAAACATTAATTTATGTGCCTTGAATCCGGTTCAAAAAACTAAACCCCTACCTGATCCAACCTAAACTAACTTGATATACCGTTGTTTATAAAGTTTTTAAATGTTTTTTTTAATCAAAATAGAATAATATTTTTATTTTTAATTAATTTTAATGATGATATTAGTTTTTTTTGGGTATAATTATGTAAAAAAATACCAATATAAATTTTACACTCATATATTTAATTATTATATATAAAAAGATGTTGGTAATTATCTTGGGCAAGACAGGGCGAGCTAATTTTTTTAAATCCAATCTTAACTTAATTTGATTAATTGAAAAATTAAATTTATTTGACTCGTTTCGAAATCTAATTAAAAAAAAAAACTTAACCCTATTAAATAGAATCGAAACCAATTTCGCTCGGAATTTTTTTGTCATTCCTAAATTAAATATAACATAAAAGCATATTTTAAATATATGAATTAAATTTTGAACCAACAATTTAGATTTGACATTTAGAGAAAAAACAATCTTTCTAGATTTTAATGATTAGATTTAAATTGATTATGTGATAGATACTCACGTGTATAAAATTTAAACCATGTATTTTAAAAAGTTATTTTACCTGACATCCTCATATTTCATCTATATTTTAAATTAGTCATTAAACTTTAAAACGTTCTAATTAACTCCTCAAAGTATTAAATATTATATCCATCATGTTCTTTTATTATCCTAGTAGACGATATAGGCATGAAATATCAATTTCAAGTATAACATAATAGCATTCATGTTTAAAATACATATATCAAATTGTAAACATGTACGGATCTATCACGTGAATAATTTAGATTCGACATGTTAAAGTAATAGAAAAGACAGTCATAGTAATTTGGATCCGCAAAAATTAGGGAAAATCCTTGACAGAAGAACAATACCTTCAATTATTAATGTTGGGGATCGACCCGATTAAGTAATGAACAAGTAAAAATAGTGGAAGAAATTGAGAAATTGAATATACATATTTATCGTGGAAAAATCCTTCTAAAGAGGATAAAAAACAACGGGTAAAGATAGTTTTGTTATAATGACAAAAGAACAAAAAGTTCAGATATAGGAGATAAAAACTAAACCCTGAAACTTGAAAAATAAATAAGCCTCAAAATATAAATACAAAATTCTCTAAAAGTATTATGAGTTTTAATATCTAATGAATGTATTTTCTAATATCGTAAAAGAGCCTATTTATATTTATAACCTAAATTATGCTAAATATATTATCTAAATAAATACTAAATCTTCTAATATATATATTTTATTTAACTTAACTTACAAATAACTACTTAAAATTTAGGTCACACAACTCTAATAATTAAGAGTTCAATCAACTACACGATAATCAACATTTTAAAAATTTCTATAAAAAATAGCCTATCCCCTCAATATTACACTTTAACTGCACCAATAACCCCAAAATTCCACCCATTGTAATGTGTTTGATTGCATTTGACAGTTTTCAGTAAAGAAATGAAATTTACTACAAAGGGACACAACACTAAGTAAAATTAAGATAGTTGATTCCCAGCTGGATCTGCCCAGCCTTTTCTTTCTCTCTCTCTCTTCCCCTCACCTCACATGTCCCCATCAGCTTTTTCCACTACTTTTAATTCATTTATTTTATTCAGATTCCAAAATCCATTTATTTGTTAAATCTTAGATTTTTTTTAATTTCTCCTAATATTTTATTCCATTTTTTCATCTATAAATCAACCCTCCATTCATTCAATTAACTCTTCTACTTTTCCTTCCCTTCCTCGTCACTCCCTGTTCATATTTTCTTCTTCTTTTCCTCTTTAATCCAAAAACCAAAATCTGGGTTTCTCTTCTTTGAGTTCAAAATCCATTACCCCATCATCAAAAATCCTTTCTTTTCTCAGTTCAAAAAAGCTGCCTGCTTGGTGTGCTTGATATTGCCTCAACCAACCATTCTCAAAGTTTTCTTTTTATATAAATTTCCAAGTTTTTGTTTTTCCTAACATCTTCATGCTCAATCTTCTGTTCTTGATGTTTGAGATTCATGTCTCCAATTCTCAGTGAAATCTTCTTTTCTGGGTTTATGATCAATTCTACATTCATTCGAAGGACCCAACTCGTTCAATCTTTCTCAGTTGTTTTCCTTTACTGGTTGTACTACGTTTCATGATTTTCTAGCCCTTTTTTTTCTTTCAAGTTTTCTATCTCTCTATATATAATAAATAAATAAATAAATTCAACTACTATAATATTCTACTAATCTGCATATTATTCATCTTTTATCTACAACTTTCCATGGCTTCCTCAAGTGGTACATCATCAGGTTCATCAACCATGGTCACAAACTCAGGCTCCGATGAAGATTTACAAGCATTAATGAACGAAAGGAAGAGGAAAAGAATGATATCCAACAGGGAATCAGCAAGGCGGTCAAGGATGAGGAAACAAAAGCATTTAGATGATCTCGTGGCACAAGTTTCCCAGCTACAAAATGAAAATCACCAGATTTTAACAAGGGTGAGCATCACCACACAACGTTACTTGAACGTGGAGGCTGAGAACTCGGTGCTTAGAGCTCAAGCCAACGAGCTTAGCCACAGGTTACAGTCCCTCAATGATATCATTGATTCCTTAAATGGATGCAATAACAATATTGGTGGTGGTGATGGTGGCGGTGATTGTGGTGGTTTTAATGTTGCAATGATTGGTTTCAATGAGATGGTTGATCATAGCTTTATTAACCCTTTCAATTTGGCTTACTTGAATCAACCTATCATGGCTTCTGCAGATAATAACATGTTTCAGTATTAATCTTCATGAGCTTATTGATATATATATGATCAAAGAGGGTTAAAGTGGAGGAGATTTCAATAGAGGAAAGATCATGGTGTTTTTAGTGTTTTTTTGGGTTTGGTTTTTAGAGTATTTTTAATGATTATTAGTAGTAGGGGGAATTGTGCTTATTGGGGTTTAATTTGTATAAACCTATCCAATGCAAAGCAAAATATTATTAATGTATTTTGAGGTTTTAGTTTTTTTTTGAATTTTCATTTTTAAAATTATAATTATATCTACCTTTAATTTTTTATACACCCACACACCCATTTAAACTATCATACAAGCACGGCTTGCGAATTGATCCCACAACCCTAAGGATACGGTGAAACTAAATAATCATTATAAATACAGATCTGAATAATTAATTTAACAACTAATTAAATTTCAACTAACATTAATTGAAATAAATTTAAAAGAAAACCAATTGGTTTTATTTATATAATCTAAGGTTAAACTACTTGGAAAGTCTTTGTATTATATAGATTGTATTAAATTACTTCCTATACTATTAAAAAAAATTAAATAAATTTAAATTATAATAGAGTTAACATTAAATAGATAAAAAAATATCTTAAAAATTATTATTTTTCAATTAACTCTATTAAATTGTGATTAAATAATATTTTTTAAATAATAAATATTAACTCTATTTGAATTTAGAATTATTTGATTATTTTTAAAAATACATGAAATAGAGAAATTAATTTTATTAGGTCATAATTTGATTATTTTTCATATATAATAAAAATGATATGTAAAATAAGGTCTGTTGTGGCTTATAAATGAGTTGTTTTCAATTTCAACTTTTGTTCTTTTGTTGAGACTTAATTTCATGAAATATCAAAGAGGTCTTAATTCTTGGCTTTGTCAAACCTTTTTGCTTTCTTTTGCTTTACTTGTTTTCTTCAAATGCTAAATAATTACATGTTTATATATGAATTTTTATTTGAATTAAAAACTTTACTTTCATAAATTCGAGTTAGATCAAATTTAATTTAATTATAAAAAAAAAGTTAATAATTCGAACTCGAGATGATTAAAATTTATAATGACTAGACCTCAAAATCATTTAAATAAACTACTTAAAATGACCTAATATTGAGTGTCAAACCCGAAACAATCCCAAAAAAAAAGCGATTGGCAACCTTGGATGATTTAAACCCACATAGATCTCCTTATTTTTTCATTATATTTATTTTTTAAATAAATGACGAGATTCGGGTCACACAATCTCTAACAAATACAAATAAAATATATATCAATCAACTACAATCAAAATCAAACACTGAAATAATTAAACTGAATTAATATGGGAGGTGAGCAAAACCGGATGGTGACTGCTTTGTTTTTTTGTGAGTAGTTCAACAGTTAATGAACTCGTGATTGTAAATTAATTAAAGGGAATCTCAATTACTTTGCAATGAGTTAACATCTCTACTTGGTTTCACACTTTCAAATTTTAATCATTAAATTCCTTTAAACTTTTGTATCATACCATGAAAGTACAAAAAACAAAAAACCAACATCAAATTTTGCTGATTAAACTCTTAGTTTAATCGGCATTAATATTGTTGTCAATGCATGAAGATGTAAGTTTGAATATGATGAAATGTATTATCTTCCTATTTAATGGTCAATGAGAAACTATGAGTAGTTCTACCCATTACATAAAAAAAAAAACAGATATGATAAGAGCCTACTATAATGAAATTAATTATTTTTAAAAGGTGATATTTAATAAATATAAACTTTAATTTTAATTCTAAAATTTTGTCATTAAGTTGCAATTTTTTTTTGTGATTGTGTATTGAGACCATCCCATCAAATTGGAACACTAAAAAAAAGTGTATAAAAGGGAGAAAAACAGCAAATTAAAAAGCTGATTCAATATATATTTATAAATCAAAATATAAGTAAAAGCTATCATGGATTTAAAGTTAAAAAATAAAAAATAAATGGGAAAAAAAGGACATGATTTTGTAATAGTGGGAGGTGGTTCTTGCAAAAGCTAGAACTTTGGAAACTCAATTGCACGTGCAGGAGACAACAATGTCTTCGGTAGATGACTAGATGTTGCTCAATCACGTGGGAAGATACCTAAACAAGAAAAAAGGGGTTAATTTCACTGAACATCCTTAAAATTATGGTCTAAATTGTAAATCATTTTAAACTATCAGTTTTACATCAATTAGGTTGCTATTAGTTTATGTATTAAAAGTCAGACATGTTTTGAATATACTTTATATTAGATTCAAAATAACTTCTAATGGATAGATTGAAAAAAGAACCCCTAATTTATACAATATCGATACTTCGAGGAATCAATCAGAATATTTTAAAATTTAGAGACCAATTTAAAATTTAGATGATAGTTTGTGGGCACATCAAATCCTAACCGATATTTAGCACCTATACTGATAGGTAGGCTGATACTATATTAACACTTTGAGAACATAATTAAAAATTTTTAAAATATAGGGATCAATTTATAATTTAGGTGATAATTTGACAAACATCCAATCTAAATTTACATTTAACGCTAAAATAGATAGCTAAGCTAAAGAAAAGATTTTATTGAACTCAATTAGAATGTTTCAGGGTTTAGAGATCAATTTAGAATGTGGCTGATAGTTTGAGGACAATCAGTGGAATTAATCCAAAAATTAATTAAATACTAGCTAGTATTAAATATCAATTTTTCCAAGGTTTGCCTGTTCTAAAAACTGTGGATGTTTTTATTGGGAATTGAAGCCAATGAATTTAATTAAATAATAAAAATTAAATTCCAAATTAAAAAAAAAACCCAAAATTTGGCAAAATGGGCTCCATGAAATAACCTCTGATTTTTAAAAAAAAATATTTAAAAATGGAGAAATAAACTAGAGGCTCTAATTTTCTTTAGATTCCCATAACTTTTTGCAATTCCACATGAGGAAATTGAAATCAAAACAAAACAAAACAATTGAGCATTTTTTGACTTTTGATGCCAAATTTTTTCCTTATGCTATGTATAAATTACACATTAGTCCCTAGAATTAAATTTGTTCGATTTTAGTCATATATTTTTTCAAAATTTGAAATTTAAGTTATTACCCAAATGATAACAATTAAATTTGTTTGGTAAAAATTTACAATATTAATCTCGTACTTTGCATAAGTTGTGATTTTGTCTCCATTCTATAATTTAAATATTTTTTGTTTATCGCATGAAATGTTGAAAATAAAGAAAATTAATTTAATGAATTTAACATCTCTTATTTAGTTATCACTGAAATCTTTTTTGGTAGAAAAGAAACATCAACTATGTGATTACATCCACGGGCCTCTTTACGAAGGCTTTCTTACAATCCTCTAACAAAATGTCCTTTACTGTCTCTGGAGGAGCAACAAACAATTGTAAACTAGCAAGTCGAGTGGTCATTTTAGCCATGCAATCTGCAACTTCATTCTGAGATCCCAGCACATGACGTAATCGAATTTCCCACTCTTGATGCATCATTCCATGAATCAAGCATAATTCCACCATTTTAGTACTGGTAGCGTTACTAGCAAAAAGAGATTCAACCAGCAGTTCATTATCATAGTTCAATAATTTTTAGTCACGTAATAAAATTTAACCCAGTTTTTTCTAACATTAAATTAAAAATAAATGCTAAAGACCCTTCGGGCATGATTTCTAGTCACACAATCTAATGTTGTTAATACATATATACCCTTTGCCCATTTTTTTTTGTAGAAAATAAACAACTATGCGATTACATCCAATGACCTCTTTAAAATATCAAGGCTTTATTACAATCCTCTAACAAAATGTCCTTTACTGCTTCCTGATGAGCAACAAACAACTGTAAAATAGCAAATCAAGTAACCATTTTGACCATGCAATCTACAACTTCATTCTAAGATCTCGACACATGACGTAATCAAACTTCCCACATTTGATCCATGAACCAAGCATAATTCTACCATTTTAGTATTGACAACCTATCAACTAAAAAAGATTCAACTAGCAGTGCATTATCATAGTTCCACAATTTTTAGTTACGTAATAGAATTCGACCCAAAATTTTCTTACACAAAATTAAAAATAAATGCTAAAGAGCCTTTGGGCATGATTTTTAGTCACATAATCTAATGTTGTTAATCATAGTTCCGTAAGCACTTGTGACACTAATTAATTAATTTTTAAGGTATAGATTGTTGTAGACCCATGTTAGGCAATCAATAATTAAAACAAAACAAATGAAAATATATTAATTTATTTGATTAATTTTAAAAAAATTCTAAGAAGCCCTTTGAAAATGACATAATCACGCTTGTGTCAAGTTGTCTTAAAAATTAAAGTGGGTGACATAGGATTAATTAGGAGTTAATTTGGATCACAATTCAAATCATGCCACCAACTTAAAAATTGTGACTAAGGGTTATGTTTTTATCCAATAATTACGATAAATGATTGTTTTTAGGGGTCAAAATTGAATTATACAAATTTTAAAATTTTAAAGTGTAATTTAATTATATATTAACTTATAATTTCATTATTTACGAGGAGACTAAACAATTTATATATGTTGGGAGCAAGGACCCTCAGAGAATGAGCTAAAGATTGAGAATGAGCAAATCCAAAAAAAAAAAATTAAGGGGCCAAAATTTAAATTATAAAATTTTGAGATGTTTATCATATATTAATTTACAATTTTGTAACTTTTGAAAAGATTAAATATAATTTTTTTCAATTTTGGGGACGTAAGTGTAAGTTCGTAAAAGACTATAATTTCAATTTTCCAAATTTGGGACCTTTGCCTGCTTGTATTTCTCCCTTAAGAATGAGTAAAAGTCGATTCAAACTAACTTAACGAATAATTTTTGATTTAATTGATTCAATTAAGTCAGTTACGATAGTTGCAATGTTTATTGTAGGAGGTTAAAAAAAATTTTTACGGTTGGTTATCGATTATGATTTTCATAACCAAATCGATTGATTTCACAACTTTTATTATATATATGTAGATATAAATTGTTATTTTTAATATATATATTTATCAAAACTCAAATCTAGTCCAATTAGATTTAATTAGATCAATGTTAAGTCATTCGATTAAGAAACAACAACGATATTAATTAAATTAATATCTAGTCCTGATAATTTAAAATAAAAAAGAAAGGTAGAAATTTAGCAAGGCAATTTAAAAAAAAAATAGGAGAGGTCGGAATTGTATTATAAAATTTGAAAGTTCAAAATATAATTTTATCATATATTAATTTATGATTTTATTATTTTCTTACGAGAACTAGATTTTTTTTTATTTAGGAGGCCAAATTGTAATTTTATCATATATATATTTATTATTTAATGATTTTTTTAATGTAATTTTCTATTTTTGAAGGGAGGCCAATTCGTTACCTGCCCCTTTGCGTTCACCTATGTTTACTAGAATATTGGTTGATATAAGATGAATGATCGAGGACCACTATGTAAATTTGAAAAAATAATTTGAAGAAAATTCAAGTAAAATTAGCTCAATTCATATCGTTGCTATTGCAATATGCTTAAATACGTAATATGATTTATTTTAGATATTTTGAAGAGTATAAGTAATTTAGAAATTATAAAAAAAGTAATTTCTTAAAATATTACTTTTTTTTTTCATTCAAAAATATCCAACAATATTTAACTTTTTCAAAAAGACAATATTTTTAAAAATAAAAAAGTAAAAAGGAGCACCATAAAACAAAAGAATCCCATTCTTTTATTTACTTTTTTTTTCCACATAAAATTATATTTCACTAAAAGCTTGACAAGGAAAAAGTTTAAAGTATATTAAAATTATGGAAAGTCGTGGTGTCGGGTTTAATTTTTTTTTAATATTAATTGGTTATAGGTTTTTATTTAGGGGTGAAATTAGGGTTTGGCAAGTATCCGGTATTCTTAAAATAAAAAATTATACTTTGACCTCTTTTAAAAATGATAAAAAATTAATTTAATCTTTTAAAAATTATAAAGATATATGCTATTAAAATGATGAAATTACATTTTTAGTATAATAAAAATTACAATTTAATTTCGCTCCCTCTAAAAAAATTTATAGCTTCACCCCTGTTCTTATCATATATACTTTTTTTGATACAATGTCTAGAACTATCCATAATCCCTCTCTAACCCTTAAATAGGAGAGTAATGCGCTTAAACATACTCGAACCTACGTCCTTCTGCACTGACAACAATACTAATGTAAATTGAGTCAAGGCTCAATCGGCTGGTGCCGAATTTAATTAATTACATAAATGACTAAAAAATTATATTAAAAATAATCAAAATTACATTCAAAGTTATCTAAATTAAAAAAAATTAAAGACATTTAAATCATACAAATAATTATTTTTATACAATATTGGGTGTTGGATACATCAAATAGCTATTAATATTATATTAATATCTTATTTTTAGAAAAACTAAAATATTATATTAATGTCATCAAAATGGTATTTATGCTTTCATATTAAATATCATAGAACATCTTGTGGTGATAATTTAGCATATGATAATTTGTTTTATGAAATGGGCAGATTAGTCCCTGTAAGTTAGATTAAAGAGTAAATTAGTCCTTATTTTGTTACAAAATTCATTCATTTGTTATGTTAAAAATCGACATGGCTGACCCGATAATGTCATGTGGCGTGCCACATATATATCACGCTGGCACACGTGGACCAATTTTTAACCGTAGAAACGGATGAAATTTTAAACAGAAGGACTAGTTTACTCTTAAATCTAATGTACAAATACTAATTTGTCCAATTTTTTAGTAGATGGGTAAAATGCAATCTGACTCGTAGTTCAAGAGCTTCCATGGTATTTTTACCCAATTATGGAATAAATTTATTGCTTTATAAAATAAACGAGTTTTTAGTAAATTCACAACTAAGTTGAGACTTGATTAGTGAATGACATAAACTCAATTAAAAACATGTAGCATAAATATTGAATACCGAGATATTTTTATTTATTTTATAATTAATTTTAATTTTTACATAACGCAATAAATAAATTTAAAATAGTTAAAATAACTTAAAATTATTATATAAAATTTTATTTTTAAAAAAAATACCATATAAAAGTTATTGATTTTTTACTTACTTGAAAATTATTCTTTTAGAAATATTTATGAACTTGTTTTGAAACATTACTGAATAAATGTCCAAAAATCATAAAAAAATTATGTTGTACTGAATAAATGTCCAAAAATCATAAAAAAATTATGTTGTCAAATTAAGTGCAAAAATTCAAATCCCAAAATTAATATGAAAAAAGATCAAGAATCGAGTTAACATGGATGGTTTGAGAAATTCAAAAATCCGACTAAACTAAATCAAACTCACCAGTCACCTCTTGCTATTGATACAATAGATACAACATGTATTTAAAATTTGATCTACATGTTTTAAATTTCCTTTCCATCAAATCTAAACTTTCATAGAACACCGAATGATACTTTAAAATATAAATTATAGCATTTTAAAATTTGAAGTTTAAACATCAATTTTGTTATAGTTTGATTTTTTTTTCGAACAATCTCATTATAAGTTTTAATCATATCTGTTTTTTTTTTTACACAATACTTACTCATAGTTCTTCCCCAACTTATAAATAGGAGGATAATGCGTTTTAACACACTTGAATCCATGTCCTCCTACATTAACAAGAATACCCATACTAATCGAGTTAAGAAAACCAGCTAAATTTAAGGTGAAATTTGATTTATATTGATTCTAAAAACATGTGGCCAACCATGTTTTTGTACGTGATCCGATGAAAAAGGTGTCTTGTAATGTTTGGTTTTTGTTTTAAAGGTGGTGAGATTAATTAGTATTAAACAAAATTAATTAATTAATTAATTAATGTGGGTGATGAATGGTAGGCAGTGATATTCTAAGACATTGTCGACCTAATATTAAATAATTTTTATTTAATAAAACGACAAAAAACAAAAAGGGTCTTAATTGAGAATGATGTCTTATTTGTTGAGTATGAATGGTGGTGGGTGTTAATCACTTTTTAATTAAATATTAAACATTTCATTAAGTGAAGAGATTGAATGGTCCATGGTCAATTAGGGACCTTATTGTGAATCATAATTTTTTTATAATTTATTATATAAAAATGTTAAAGTTTATGCTATTCTCAACACTGTTGTTATAATTGGAAATTAACATGTTCGATTTCTATTATATAATTTAAAAAAGAATGACTCGATAAAAAAATTAATTGATACAATCAGTAAAAAGAACTCTCCAATCCTTCTCAATTTCAACTAAAAAAATCGGGATAATTTAATCTCCGTCAATTTTTTTAAAAGAATGAGCAATTAAGGATAATTAGTCACGACCAATAATGCATAAAATTCGATTTTTAATATTTCCACGTTTCGCCCCTAGCTATTCTTCAAATTTTAGCATCCTATTAAGAGAAAGGGATAATTGTGTTTGGCCCCTTGAATTTTTAAAATTTATTTAAATACCATTTTTTTTAAAGAATAGGGTAAATTTGTATTTGGTCCCTCTAGTTTTTATCCCTTAATTTATTATTTTATATAATAAATTTGGTAACAATTTTCGATAAAATCATATCTATTTACCTTTTAAATCAAGCAGATACATGTTTACATTACTTATTGATTTAATATTCTTATTCTTCCACTGAAAAAAAAATCTTATTCTTATGCTCATTATAAAGAAAAAATAAAAACAAACCATTATAATATTTAATACAAAATTATATACTATATGATTCCCTTTTACTTAATATAAATTTTATTTATTTATATGAAATATAAAAAATAAATAAAATGATAAAATTCATAATTTTTTTTAATTTCTGTGTAGCATCACGATTTTTAATCTTTATTTTTTGATATAATGCCTAGAATTACTCATAGCTGCTTTTAACATTTAAATAAGATGATAATGCGTTTCAGCGCACTTACACACATTGATAACAATACTGTTTTTTTGTGCAAAATCTTAAATATTATATATCTAATAAGTTTTGGGCTACCCCTTTTATGTGGTTAAAGCCCAAAGATAGTCTCTAGAAAAGCTAGAAATGGGCATTTTTGTGTATTGTTCCAAAGGGCTCACCAATTATAAGATGGCAATTATAAGATGGACCCTAATTTTTATTAATTGACCCTCTAAATCAAAATAAATTTGGCCCAAAACTAGTTGCCATTTTGTTTGTTATTTGTTTAAGACTTAGGGTTTATGTCATTGATGAGATAATGGACTTTACCTTATGATTTTATAGTTTTAGCCTTTCCTTCTTGTTTTGTTGAGCTTCTAAAATAGAGATGAGTTAAGATAATTAAATATTCTTCGATGCTTTAATTATTTAATTAGAATAATTGCGTTGTTGTACTTGAGGTCAATTTTAATATATATAACAAAGTTTTTGGTTGCTCGCTTAGACTTGAAGGTCCGCTCGAAAAGTGAAAAAATTTGGACAATAACATAGACTCAAAAAACAGGCTTAGACAAAAAATAAGGTTTATTTTTTAAACAGGCCAGGCATCAAGTAGTTTTTTGGTATGGGCCCAGCCCAAATCACATGCCTATACTTTTTTTTTGTATTTTCAATTTTTTGGAAAATATTTATTTTAATATTTTTTGTGTATTTGATGTATTATATTTTTAAAACTTGTTTTCATATAAAAAATTATTACGATCAATTCTAATCGGGCTTGAGTTTAATATTTTTAATATAGATTGAGTTTGAACAAAATTTTAGATTCATTTTTCGAATCCGACTAAACTCAAACCTAAAATTCTACATCAACTCGTTCCCAACTTAACCGACCCAACCCATGGATACTCAATGTTGACTTTGGATGTTTGTAATATCCATATGTAGGTAGTATGTGCTAGGTGGAAGATGAATGTGTCAAAGGCACAATTGGCATCAATATTCTGTCATCTTTTTCAAACATATGCACTATGAATCTCACTGGACATTTTATTTTAATTAATTACAACATTTATTGAAAGATGACCTTTCTTCTCCAAAAAGATATTTGTCATCACTTGCAGGTCTTAGGGTTCATTTTTAATTTTTTCAGGGCACAAAGTCATATATGCTCCAATTTGGTCCAAAATTTTCCATTTTCCCTTGAGATAAATTTGAATGTTTGAAAGATCAAACCATGGCCAAAGTTTAATATAAAGGGTTGTATGTCCAACATCTATAATATTTCAAATTTAATTTTAACTCGATTTATTTTATTATAAAAATTTATTAACTCAAGTTTGAGCAACTCCAACACAAAATAACCTCGAATGAAAATGACTCAAACAAGTAATTTAAAATAATTGAAACTTAAAATCAATAAAATCGAAACAAAAGTTTTAATCGAAAGCCAATCCATCCCATCCTAAAACTTAAATATATAATTTTATTTTTTTATAAAAATGTCCCTATTGCATATCGAAACCTAACTATTCGAGGTTTTTTTAATTACACCCCTAATCTGAATCAATTTTTAAGTGCTTAATTAAAGCTCAAATACCATCATGAATATACATACATATATATATGTAACATCATACTCAGAATCCATTAAAGTAGAACCCTAAGCTGATGATGTACACACAAATTCAATTCCTTATACTTTTACTGTAATGTTAATCCAAACATTTATATAATAATATAATAATGTAGTTCGATTAAAGTTATAGTTAATGATCAATTATTAGCATGATGAGGAGTTTACTTAATTCAAAGGAAGATATGCCCTAACCCTAACATTATTTAGAGGAAAAAAAAGAGAAGAGATTATTACATATATATATTCAGGCAGCCTCTTCTATCTGTTTCTCTTTATTCCCCACCACTGTCTGTTTTAGTTGTATTTGGTGTGTTGTCGTTCTCGTTAAGGATAATTGAAAGCACTAATCTTCCACAAAATATTATTTAAATACCAACCTAATTAAGCCTTTTTTGACATGGTCCCTAGGGTTTAGACCATGAAAATTCTCCCCTAATGGTCACACATTTTTGCATCTTCCCATTCTAGCCCTAGTAATCAATAGTTGATATCGATCAATGGCTTGTTTAAGGGTCAAGCTAGTAGTGCGAGATTGAAGATTGGTTCAAAGTTTAAGAGGATTTGAAATATTAGGTTTGGTAATACGGACGTACGCAAAAGAAAAAATTAGGCTTATTTAAAATATGAGATAAAATTAATTCATTTTAGCCCATTTTCAAGTTTATAGTATGTTATTTTATATATTATGAAAAATTAAATATATTATATTATAATGTAAATTTTAAAAATTATATTAAGTTAATTCTATTTAAAATTTTAAAATTATATTATGGTAGTAAATAATATATATAGTTACTAAATATTAAATAAAAATAATTATATTTTAAATTTAAAAAGTAGGAGCGGGTTTAAACGGATTTGTATTAGTTATTTGTAAATATTAACGGGTTTTGACAAAATTTAAGACTCATTTTCAAGTTAAACCAGACTTGGACAATTATGTATAGTATTAATATTATATATAACCCTAGCTCGAACTTGACTCAACCCAATTCATAAACTCTGTTGATGAGTTGTAAATAATAATTTAAACAAAGTAAACTCACCTTGATCATCAAATGAATTCTCATCTTTGATAATTATAATAGAGATGAAAGATTGAACATGTTAAAAAAGATGAGAAATAAAAGCTCATAAAATTAAGAACATCGAATCATGAGAGTTAGGTGAGATGGCAATGGTCTTTTCTAACTTAACAAGTGGTTGAGGGTTTTATCATCGCCTCAGCAACTTTAAAACTTGTGATTAGCATCTATCCCCTTAACGAGCCTACAGAATGTAGAGGATTATTTATTGGGCTCGTTCCAGTAAAAGCCTTGGGAAATTAAAAAAAATTAATAACACCATAATTGACAATTTTCATAAAATATGAGGATCAAATTTTGACAAATTAGAGGGATTGCTGAATTTTTGCAAAGTAGAAGGATAAAATTCATAATTATATAATTTTTTTTACAATAAATAGATTATTGTAAGGTAAAATACACATATAGTCACTTGATTATTTATCACTCAATTATGAAAAGTTAAAAAAAAATATCTAACTTATCGGAGATATATATTTTTGTCATCAGTCGCTAACGGATTAGCAACTATGAGTTCATAAATTGTAATGTGAGAAAAATTAAGGGTGTTTGAGTAATTTCCACTGACTTCCACACTAAGTACAGTTGATTTAATTAAGGATATAATCCACTAACTCATTAGACCAAGTGCCCCAACAAAAGAAAAGTGATCTTCTTTCACCTTTTTCTCTTTCTTTTGCTTTTGAATTTTTAAACCTAAAACCAGAAAAAAAGCAATAAGATTGCATTCTTCAAAATAAAATACAATCTATTTCTTGGTTCATATCCCTAAGGCTAGTTAGTAGATATAATGTTGATACCAATACAAATATATCCCCTTGTATTGCAAATTCCTTCATATATTCTCTCTTCAATGAAAAGAAAAACCCCACTTTGAAAAACATGCATAATCTCAAGAAGATTGTTCTACTTTTGTTCTTGGTTTCAACTTTTCTTTTATCAACTTCAATGGCAGGTGGGTTCTTTTTCTATATGTCTTTTGGTTGCAGCTTTTTGATCTCTCTGGTGCATGCCATGCACGCTTTGTCCATGAAAATGTTAAAACTTTTTAAAGTAAAAAATTATATATAAAAGTGCAGCTCAGTAAGGTTAATTAATCAATAACCCCTCCATTAACTTAAAAGTTGATTATGAAAACCAGTTCAACCCTTTAAATTGTAGTTCAATTTAACTTGCTTTTTTTTTTCCAACATCGAATGAAGGGTTTCTACGTATATACTCCTATGTTTAAGAGGGCATATATGAAGGTTTTTTTATTATTTAGATTGTGCGGAAATTGGGGTTTTACAGGTCGCCAATCTAAGTTCGTCAATATGTTGGCTGAGGAAGTTGATGCAGCTTTTGAGGTTCGTACTGCATTTTTCTTATCCATTTTCCTTTTTCCTTTTAAGATTTTGTATACGTATTCGTATATGTATATGTACATATCTTTGATTTGAAAAAGCTTAACTAGCTTCCAGGCATGGCAGCATATATGTTAGCTAGCCTGGTCTGCAAGGAGAAAAAAATAACCTTCATGGAGATCTCAAGAACAGTAACCCTCGTACATGCATACATACATACATACGAAGCAAATATTGACCTACCCCATCATTCTTAGGGTTTTCTTTTCCTTGTTACTATGATTACTTGTTACTAATCAATTTAGTCTTTGCAGTTCAACTTTAAAATGAAGATTTCATTTGTAGAATTATAAAAACTTTATTAAAGATATTAACTTGTTAAATGGTAAAGTTAACTTTGTGTTCTTATTTGATTCTTTTTACAAAGACTAAATTGATTCATTTAATAGTAAATGGATTAATTTGATAAAATTTGTATAATAGAGAAACAACAAAGTACCTTCAAAGTTATGCCTTTTTTAAACTAAATAAGCTATTATTCTTCGGTTTTACTAAAATGATCTATTTAGTAGTAGATAAAGTAATTTGATAAAATTTATATAATAGAGAGACCATTAAGCACTTCACCTTTCTTTTTTTTTAAATAAGTTCTTGATTTTATCCGAAAAATTCTCTTAAGATATTAAACCGTAAATAATCAATTCCGATACTTATGCGACCGCAGGAGATAAGTGTCGAAGGCGAAGCAATCCATGAAAGGCTGCTTAGAGCAAATACTAAAGACTATGGAAGATATGATCCAACACCAGCTCTTGTGAAGCCTCCTTTCAAGCTTATACCTAATTAATCAATCATGTTGGTGCATCATGTAGCAATATATATGGGTATAAATGAAGCTTTGCCCTATGCTTCATTTGCGTACTTGAAGAAAATGAAGCAATATATATATATAATTAGATATAATATATAGTATTTAGCAATAAACCTATATATAGAGAGATAATGTATTATATATATATGTCATATATTATAATACTAAGTTTCCAGGCTTAATGCTTCATGCATGTTAAAGTACAATGAAAGACACTCATGGCATGTTTGGGATATCATTTTATGATTGAATCATGTCGTGATCAAGTTCATTTAATGTTAAATATTACTATTTTATGTGAAATGTGTGTTGAGATGTTGAACTTTCTTCTTTTTATTTTTAATTAGATTTATTTCTCTTTGAATGATTAGTAATAGAGTTTGGATTTGATACATATAAATTTATACATTAAAAGTGAGTCATCTGCCGAGTCATTAAAAAATCTTTAAAATAAATATGAATGATAATAAAAATTTAATAATTAATTGAATTTATTTTTTGAACATAATTAATTGAATTTATTAATAGATGTATTACTAATAATTGGAAACAAAAAAAAAACTTTATATAAGGGTTTAAAAAAAAGTTAATTTCGTATTTTTTTGTACCCAATTGAACCCTCAATTTAATAAATTACATCAATCATTAAATCCTAAAAGCCGTGCTGACATGATTGTTAACAACTGACGGTTCAGGTAACTTTTCTTACTTCAATTGGCCCGTTAGGATTTAATAATCAACAACGGATTCCGTCAATCAAAGGAACTATTTTATGTAATTTTCAATTCGAGTACTTAATTGGGTATTTAAAAAAAATTACAATCTTGTACATCACCAAAAGAGTAAAAAACTTTACAACCGAATTTAGGATAATACTATTATTTTTTTTTATTTTTCTAGATATTTACCTGGACGAGTTCAGTAACTAATTCTTCGCATTCTGTAGGCCCATTAAGGAGTAGATGTTAGCAACGAATTTTAAAGTTGCTCCATACTCAAGGCGAGGATCGAACCCTTTACCACTAGTTAATTTTTTTAAAGTAAAATAATTAAAAATAATACTTCACATCATTCTGAATTTACTTTTGATTTTTTTTTTGTTTTTTAACTTCAGTGAATAAAATTAAGTATACTTTTAAAAATAATTTCTTAATAAATTTTAAAAGACTGGTCCTTCGGCTCTTGGGCCAAGTTTGAACCCATCCATGTTTAAACCGGGAGTATTGTGGTTTTCTATACTATAGCCCAACTCAACTCCAGCTATATTTTATTAGCTGCTTCAATTAAATAAAATAATGTATAATATTTCCTTTTTTAAAATGAAATGTAAAAAAAAAAAATATTGAAGTTTAAATAAAAACGTCTTTTGGTATAAATAAACGCATTTTTAATTTAATTTAATTTATTTTTAAAAAAATTATAAATGTATAAGTTTACTGATATACAAGAGTGAAAAAAATGAAATGGAAAGTAGTATCGAGTAACGCCGTTTCACTAATTTTGAGGTTTAGAGTAAAAAATTAAGACATTAAGACATAGAAGGATAAAAACTTAGTGTGTTAGCATTTTTAGAGAGGAATGTACCCTTAATAGCAAATGATTTAACAGAAGATTCAATCGAGTAATTAAGAATAAACGATTTTTTATGTAAGTGATATGAGATATTTGGACAATCGATAATTGAGTGACTATCCAGATAACGTAAAAGCAAAAATTTACCTCTTTGATTGGTTCTCGTATTTGTTAATTGTCACCGACGTCACTTAAGGTGCACGTCCCCTCCTTAATTCTCTAACGTGGCTGTTGTTGCGGAAGCGACGATAATATTAATAACAATATTATCAGAAATATTTAGATAATTATTATGCCAACAATTATACTAAGAAAATTCCCAGTTAAATTGGAGGGGTCACAATGGTCCCGCTTAAAACCCAACAACTAGACAGAACTCACTTAGATATTTATAGCAATAATAACTAAATAAATATAACCAACATAAAGCTATTAAATAAAAGCAAACAAATAAGAAATAAAATACCAGAGTTTTAACGAGGTTCGGCCAATTTAGCTTACGTCCTCGGACACTACCAAATTAATATTTCCTCTAGAAATATTACAAAGGAGAAGATTTTGGGATAATACAACCAAAGGGGGAGGGGTTCTATATATAACAAACCAAACCCCCTCCATTTCTATCTTTTCCTAATGTGGGATATTGCCAATATTCAACAAATCTCCACCTTGGCGATATTCCACATCTTCGAACATCTTCTCATAACACAAACTTCAATAGTGTCTTCAATTTTGCAACCAATCGCCTTCTTCCCTTTTGGTAGTTGTGCCAGCTTCCACATCTTGTTTTTCTCTAGAGATTGCATTTCCTCTTCCATTGCACCTAACCATCTATAATTCTCTAAACTCTGAATGGCTTCGGTGTAAGTGGATGGAATATTATCAACAACTGGAAGTGCATAAGCTACCATGTCAGTGAAACGAGCAGGTTTCTGAATTTCTCGTCTCTGCCTTCTGACTGCAATTGGCTCTGATTGCTGTTGAGGTTCTTGGGTAGAAACCTCTTCCTCATCTGACTCTGCATCTGCCAATGAAGAATCACTAGTGGTACCTTTTGCTGGAATTACCACACTCTGCTCAAACTCCACCTGCTGCGGAGTACACTCCACCTGCTGCGAAGTACTACTCACTCCTTCTGGATTTACCTTATTCAACATGGCAGATTCATGAAAGGTAACATCCCTACTGATTATCGTCTTCTTTGCCTCTAGACACCACAAACGATATCCCTTAACACCAGCATTGAAGCCCATGAATAGAGCCTTCTTTGCTCTTGGATCTAACTTTGATTCTTTCACATGATAATATGCAATAGAACCAAAAATGCGCAAGGTGTCATAATCAGTAGCAGGTTTTCCATACCATTTCTCCAAAGGAGTCTTGCCATTTATAGCAGATGATGGCAAATGATTGATGAGATGTTGAGCGTACGTCACAGCCTCAGTCCAAAACTTTCTATCTAATCCAGCATTAGATAACATACATCGAACTTTCTCCACAAGCGTTCGATTCATACGCTCTGCCACCCCATTCTGTTGCGGTGTTCCACCTACGGTGAAGTGCCTTACTATGCCACAATCTTGGCATATCTTCAGGAAAGGATCGCTTTTATATTCTCCACCGTTGTCTGATCGGAGAACCTTAATCTTCCTTCCTGTCTGATTTTCAACTTTAGTTTTCCACTTAAGGAAAACTTCAAGCACCTCATCTTTGTTCTTCATAGGAAACACCCAAACTCGTCTGGAAAAATCATCAATAAAGGTGACAAAATAACGTCTTCCTCCAAGTGATGGAGTCTTGGACGGTCCCCATACATCAGAATGCACATAATCCAGAATACCTTTAGTATTGTGAATCCCAGTGCCAAATTTCACCCTTCGTTGTTTTCCCAGAACACAATGCTCGCAAAATTCAAGTTTGCAAGTCTTTGTACCTTTCAATAATCCTTGCTTGGCTAGAGTTTGCAAGGATTTTTCACCAGCATGGCCCAAACGCATATGCCACAGCTGTGTTGCCTCAGCGTCCTTCTTGGTACTCGTAATTGCTGCTGCTGTTGTCCCGACCACTGTACTACCTTGGTAGTAATACAGATTGTTCTTTCTTATGCCTTTCAACATCACCAATGCTCCTGAAGTTGCTTTAAGAACTCCATCTCGTATTGTCACAACTAGGCCTTTAGATTCTAACGACCCCAAAGAGATGAGATTCTTCTTCAACTTTGGGACATATCGTACATCCCGCAAAATTCTAGTAGATCCATCATGACTCCTCAGTTTAATTGAACCTATCCCGGCTATTTTACATGTGTTATCATTACCCATGTAAACAACCCCTTCATCTAGTTTTTGAAATTCAAAGAACCATTCCCGAATGGGACACATATGATAGGAACAACCAGAATCCATGATCCACTCATCTGCATATAATGTTGAAGATGTCATACTAAGAGAAAAGTCTGACTCTGCTTCACTATTGCATTCTGCAACATTTGCATCTTGCGGAGTCTTCCCTTTTTTCTTCAATTTTGGACAATCTTTCTTCCAATGTCCTTTTTCTTTGCAAAAAGAACATTCATCTTTGGCAACAGCTCGACCTTTGGACTTTCTTCTCTTCCCCTTAGACTGACTTTGCTGACGACCTCTTGTTACCAATGCTTCCACTGCTGCTTCACCTGAACCTTTCAACTTATCCTTTCGGCGTAGTTCATAGCTATACAATGCAGCAGTTACTTCATTGAAAGTTACTTCCGATTTTCCATGAAGTAGAGTAGTTTCAAGGTACTCAAACTCCTCAGGAAGCGATCCCAACAACATTAATGCCAAGTCTTCGTCTTCAAAAGTCACATCCAAATTCAACAAATCAGCCACCAGCTGATTAAAATTGGTAATGTGCTCGTTCATCGTGGTACCAGGAACATAACTGAAACGAAACAGTCTTTTCTTCATATGTAACTTATTTTGACTGTTCTTCTTCAGAAATTTCTCCTCCAATGCTTTCCACAATTTACTTGCAGAAGTCTCTTTACTGAATGTATACTTCTGCTCTCTGGAAAGACATGATCGAATTGTACCACATGCCAATCGGTTGATGGTCTTCCATTCTTTATCATCAACCCCTTCTGGTTTTTCTTCCTCAATGGCAATATCTAGACCCTGTTGAAAGAGGGCATCTAGAAGCTCACTTTGCCACATGCCGAAATGACCTGTTCCATCAAAAATTTCCACTACAAATCTCGTATTTGCAGTTCCAATCCTCGGCAAAATGTACGAAGTGGAAGTTGTTGATATGGATGGTTTTTCTTCTGTCATTTTTGCCATAGCTTCTACTTAATAGCCACCAAATGCAGAATACCCACAAGCTTTAGGAAATGTTTCTGATGTGTAAGATCAGACTAAGCTGCAAACACAGAGCATACTACAAAACCTTGGCTCTGATACCAATTGTTGCGGAAGCGACGATAATATTAATAACAATATTATCAGAAATATTTAGATAATTATTATGCCAACAATTATACTAAGAAAATTCCCAGTTAAATTGGAGGGGTCACAATGGTCCCGCTTAAAACCCAACAACTAGACAGAACTCACTTAGATATTTATAGCAATAATAACTAAATAAATATAACCAACATAAAGCTATTAAATAAAAGCAAACAAATAAGAAATAAAATACCAGAGTTTTAACGAGGTTCGGCCAATTTAGCTTACGTCCTCGGACACTACCAAATTAATATTTCCTCTAGAAATATTACAAAGGAGAAGATTTTGGGATAATACAACCAAAGGGGGAGGGGTTCTATATATAACAAACCAAACCCCCTCCATTTCTATCTTTTCCTAATGTGGGATATTGCCAATATTCAACAAATATCTTAAACATCTCATTTGCAAACGCCTCGCCACCTGTAAAATCACGTAAGTTTCATAGAAAAGAAACTTACTCTTCTCCACCGTCTTTTCATGTATGTATATATACATATAATATATATCAATTTGATCCAACCCAAGTCCCTGAATACGCCATAAGTGGACACACTTTTTCTTTGGTGTGCCAGTAATTACGAAAATGGCTGATTTAATAGATGAAAATGGTAACCCCATTCAACTCACTGATGAGCAAGGCAACCCGGTGCAATTGACCGATGAATATGGTAATCCCATCCACGTTATTGGCGTAGCCACCAAGTCCCCACCTATGCACGGTGGTGATCAGATCAGTGTTGTTGCTGCTGAGTCTCAACAGCAGCAGCAGTATCGACCGCCCCCACTGCGTCCGGAGGTTTTCAGCAAGGAAGAGATTCAGTCTTTTAACAGCTCCAGCACTAGCTCGGTAATTCGCCGTTCCCCTTCGTGTATAATATTTAAGTTATGGGTTATTAATTTCATGAAGCAATTTTAAACGCTATAAATTTACGAATTAAAATTTAAATAATTTTTTTAAATATTTAATAGTGATAATTAGATTATTTAGGATTTATGATATGTTTTCTTACTTACCAATAGTATTAATCAATTGTATTGATCATAATCAAATAATCAAATCGTCATTCGAGACTTACTAGATAGACTTATAAAGAAAAATTATTTAAATAAAATACTTTCATATAGTTCAGTGACTATTTTATAATTTTTTAAAATTAAGTGATCAAAACATAAATTTATTAATAGTTTAATGACCATTAAGTATAGGTTGCCTTAATATTTATAATTAAAATTAGTCATTTAAATTCTTTTTTAAGAAAGAAAATACGAATAAACGTGTTAAAGAAGTCATTATTGATAAAGATAAAAATATTGGTCTTTGAGTATTTAGATTCGAATCTTATCATACATAATTACGATGTGTGAATCTTTAATTTCATCACATGAATATCTATTTTTTCGTGGGCTATATTTTGTAATAATTTGATTTTCACATTATATTGTGAGAGTTTATTTTATTTATGATAGTAAAGACTTAAAACAAACAAATTTTAATATTGTTAGCAAATGTTGAGGTCTTCAAACTTTCTAATTCTATACAAATTACCATGTGTGCGAAATGGAAAATTATTCTTTAGACAAAAAATTATAATTTGACTTAAAATGTTAGAATTTTAATTTAATTATTTTAAAAATCATAAAAATATAATGGTGAAATTGTATTTTAATTTTCGTAAAAAAATATAATTTAATCTTGGTCCCTTTAAAAAACTTATGGCTTTTGTCTCTACATTTCTCAATTTAAATTTATTCTAATTTAAATCATAACACGTGTGGGTTCTATGTAAATTTATTTTAATTCAAGTTCAGTTATATTTTAATTATCAATTTTATTAATTTGTGTATAATAATAACCTGATCCTACTCGTAATTAAATATTCATATAACTACGGATGTAGTGATTATATTTGTAATTTTCATTGATTTTTAAATTATTTTTTATTGTTCGGATTTAGTTTAGAGATGTTGGAGTAAGTGAGAAGAAAGGAAGGAAGGATAAAATAAAAGAGAAATTAACGGGTAAAAATTATGAGGAGGAGGAGCAATTTCATACCACAACTAACGCTGCCAAAACCTCGATCGCAACCACTACGGCGGCACCGCCTCGACAGCCGTACGTTGAGCAAGAGGGGATGTGTTTGAGGGAGAAGATAAAGGCGAAATTGCCTTGGTGAATAAAAATAATAATATTATTGTAGCTTTACTTTTAAATCACTCGTGTATTTCTGTAATAGTGATGTAATAATTGTATTTGTCCGTGAAAGTTGAAGCTTTAGGTTTTTACTATGCGGGTAAAATAGTCAGTTTTGTTTACCTTAGGTTATATTTTAATTATTTATATTTAAAATGTTGCATTAAATTATCATTTTCAATAAAAATTTTAAGTTAACTTCTACAATTAGTCTTTATATTTTTTTCGTTTTGAGCAATTTAATTTTTTTTATTTTTCAGTCTCTTCTGCTTCTCCATTTGTTTTTCTCCATTCTCTATCTGTTTTTCTTCCTTCTCCATCTTTTTTAACATAAATTTTTTTATGTTTTCCATTTGTGAAAACATAAAAAAAAAGTTAAAAGAGATGGAGAAGGGAGGAAAACAGAGGAAGAAACAAAAGAAAATGGAAAATAAAGGAAAAAAAGAAAGAAAGTTAAAAGAACATAAAAGAGAAATTAAATTGTTCAAAATGAAAAAATATGAGAACTAATTGTATAATTTAGCCTAAAATTTTTGTTTAAAATGACAATTTAACGTGCCATATCATCTTAATAGTAATTAATGACTCAATGACTAAAATGGTACGACATGTTAACGTAAGTGACTAAAATGTAAGTAACTAAAATGTAACTTAAGGAAAATAAAAGTGACTATTTTGATAGTTTACTCTTAATTTATATATATATTTATTATAGATGGATTTTGTTAATTCTCAATATTTTCCGTTAATTGTACATATTTTCATTAGTACAATAATAAATTTTGCCCACAATATTTACATAGACTAAATTTATTATTATTTACCAATCAAATTTATGTAAAATTTACAAAAAAAACATTAATAATATGCTTAATTATCCTTAATAGCTCAAAATTAACTGAGTTTTTTTTTTTGTTTTTTTTTTCTGATTTCCTATTGAAATATAGTATTCCGATACTGATACGGAATTTAAGGACCTATAATGAAATTAAGCCTTTTATTATTAAATGATACCTCATTAGTCCTCACTGTCACTCAGCTCTTGTTTCTCTTCAGTCCACAGTCATCGTCACCAAATCTCCATAGCCAAAAATCCTTCCTTTCTCTCTTTCCCTCTTATTTATAATCCCTTTCTTTCCTCCCAAATGTTCTCTCAAACCCAATCACAATCCCAATCCCATTTCCTTTCATTTCCTTCCAAATCCCTTCCTTTCTATCCTCCTTCTCTCTTCCACAACAAAATCCCTTTCCTTTCACTCCCTCCTTTCAAAACCCCCACCATTTCTCTCCCAACAAAATCCATGATTTCCAACTCCAAACTCTCTAATCACATCGACCCATTGTTGTTGAACGATACCCAACTCGACCGTTTTGCGGAAGTGGGCAATAAGCTAGCTGATGCCGCTGGCGAAGTCATCCGCGGTTACTTTAGGAAGAAATTCGAGATTCTTGATAAAGAAGATTTGAGTAAGTCATTTAAGAATTTGAGAAAAAAATGGTGCAAAAGGTGTTGACTTTATTGAATTTTTTTCATTCTATAGGTCCAGTGACGATTGCTGACCAAGCTGCTGAAGAATCTATGGTTTCGATTATATTGGAAAATTTTCCTTCTCATGCTGTGTGAGTAATAATGGGTTTTTTTTTTGTTTGTTTTCAATGTTGGGTTTCATTTTTTTAATATAATTTTCTTGTTTGCTAAGAATTATTGTAATTGTTCAATGAATGTAGTTATGGAGAAGAAAAAGGATGGAGGTGTAAGGAGGAATCTGCAGATTATGTTTGGGTTTTAGACCCTATAGATGGCACAAAAAGTTTCATTACTGGTATTTTAGTTTATTCTCTATATTTTTATTCAAATTATTGTGTTAGTTTCATTGTTAAATTTGGCTTATGCTACCCAATTTTCCAGGAAAACCAGTGTTTGGTACTCTCATTGCTTTGTTGAAGAAAGGTAAACCTGTAAGTTTTCACTTATATACCCTCGTTCGTACTCTGTGGTTTGTGCTAATAGTTGTTTAAATTTTGATTTATGTGGCAAAATTATACCTTTTCGAGCAATGTTAGCTTGCCCACCATTAACTGAAGGCCTCATTTTAGCAGTGGAAGCCCCTTGCAATGTTGCCTTTTGAGCTTGCATAAAGCTGGCTTTGTATTAAGTGCATTAATTGAGTTTAATTATACCAGTTGGCATGAATATGTTGAGTTCATCATCTGAACTTGTTTGTTTCTTTTTAATCCTATTCGTTAAACATAGTATCCAATTATACCATCCTTTAAGAGTTCTTAATTTTGCTTTTGATTGCTGTCTGATTATCCCTCTTTTTTGTCTCTCCTATTTCTTTCAGATTCTTGGTATAATTGATCAGCCTGTTCTTAGAGAAAGATGGATTGGAATAAGTGGAAGGATAACTACATTGAATGGACAAGAAGTGGCTACACGAGCTTGTACAGAACTGTCACGAGCATATTTGTATGTTTTCCTCGTTGTTTAGCTTTATATGATAAGAGTTTGTCATGCAAAACCTGAGTCTCCAAAAAGGACACCCTTATACCTGTTTACCACTATAGCAATAAATGCATGCATACAATTCCTGCTTATACCTGTTTACCATCTTTTTCTTTCTTATCTTTTTGTTACTTTTCTTTATGTGTTTAGGTACACTACAAGTCCACATCTGTTCAGCGGAGATGCTAATGAGGCATTTGCCCGTGTTAGAGATAAGGTATTTGGTTAAATGTACCGCTTTATTTGATATGAAGATAAATCACGAATGTACACTTATCCTGTGACATAGTTATTTAATGCTTCTCCTGACCTTTAAAACCTATGGGTTTTTCTCCTAATATGCATTGAAAAATTTAAAAATATTTAAGCTAATCACGGGGAAAGGCCCAAGTATAACGAAAACTTTGAAGAATCATGTACTTTTGGCCTGTTTTTCCATATTGGCCTATACAACAATTTCCAAAATGAAAGAAAAACCGGTATCCTTGATTTGGTCCTTTTCTTTGGGCTCGGATATGTTTGTCCTAGTTCTCACTTACTTGGTTTTGACCTCTCATGTTTTCAACAGGTCAAAGTGCCACTATATGGCTGTGACTGCTACGCTTATGCCCTCTTGGCTTCTGGTTATGTGGATCTTGTCGTTGAGTCCGGCCTCCGGGTACGAACTTCTTTTCCTTTTGGTACAATTATAGTTAAAATGACCCAGGACTGTCATTCGCAATCCAATCTTGAAGAGCACATTACTACATAATCTGATGGGTTTTATTTTTTCAAATCAATTTTTTGTCAGCCATACGATTTCCTTGCACTTATACCTGTTATAGAAGGTGCTGGGGGTGTTGTTACTGACTGGAAAGGCAATCATCTTCATTGGGAAGCTTCTTCAACTTCACGTGCAACAAGTACGCCCTTTCTCTCGAACTTTTTCCTTTTCCTTTCCATGAAAGTTGAACTTTGAATCAAGTTTTGGTTTATTCAGTCCACGGTATATAAAAACTGAATCAACCAAATGCGCACACCCCTAGTTAGAGCATTGCTGATCAAGTTGTTTTTTTCTTTTTTGGGTCATTTTCTAGGCTTTAATGTAGTGGCTGCTGGAGATAAACAAATTCATCAACAAGCTTTAGATGCTTTGCAATGGCAGTAAAAGATTTTACTGTTTGTTTTAAAACCCTAACATCCATACAAATGGTAAATTTTCTTGAGCTCTTTTGTTATAGTTATGGCATTAGTTTGAGAACTATTTGACTCAAGAAATCAACTAGTGGGATGAAATTGAAAGAAACCAAAACTGGTGACTAAAAATCATAAACTAAATGGGAGATTGCATTTAGCATTTTTGCCATGTTATATATCACAATACAATCATTATTTTGTTGATATGAAAAATTTTCAGTTCAGTTGTATGTGTAGATTACTATGGATTTGATTCCTTTATAAAGTTTTTAGTTGTTGGCTGTTAATTTGGATTTGACCTAAAGTATTTTTAAAACTTTAGGATGATTAATGAAATAATAAAATAAATAAACAAACCTGTTTTAGAGGAATAATACATGTTTTTAGTCTATTGAGTTTTAGCTCGGTTGATATTTTTGCTGTTACAAGGATATAGGTTCGGGTGTATTTAAACGAAATGATAGTAACAAGATTTGCATAAATAAAATTAGACTGGTGGATGAACAAATCAGATAATTGATTCGCTTTTAATTAAATAAATTATTAAAAAATATATATATTTAACAATTTATAAAAACAGTGCAATTGTCTGTATCCATAAAAAAATCAATTCAACCCTTTGGTCCAGACTGCTATACTACCTAGTGCGGTTTAATTTTAACAACCATTATTGAAATTATAGATTTAGTGCAAGGTTTTTAGAACTGTACTGATGATTGAATTGGTCAAATAATTGGCTTACTAGTCCAATCGGTTCATCCAATTAGATTAAATAAATCATTAAAGAATTGAAAAATAATATTCAGTTCAACCAATTTGTACTGATTTTTAAGTCACCTGATTTAATCGTTTTCTACAATTTGATATGCCGTTCAATTTCCGATTTAACCAATCCGATTGGCTAATAGTGTCATTTTAAAGCCAGTGACAAAAATAATATGCTTATTAATTAACATTAATTTTTTGCAAGCTAATTAACATTAATTATTAGTACAAAAACGTTACGTTTATCATCGTCAAAAGGGAAAAAGAATACCATTTTTCTCTATTTATTTTCTGGTTTTCTTCATCAAATCTCACATTCCGTTTCTCAAAATCTCCAAAACTACTTGAATTTCCAGTCAATGGAGAATCAAACCAGAGTTGCCGTAGGAATCCCAGCACCAAATTACCTGATAACCACACACCAACCACCACCTTTTATTTCAACTTATCCAACACCACCACCAGCACAACAACAATCTCTGTCATGTCCGCCGTTGTTCATAATCACATCCATCTTAATCATCATTCTCTTCGTTTCACTTGCTTTCACTGGTTTCTACTTCACTTATCAACAAAGCAACCCTCCAATCATTCGTATCGAATCCATTGTTGCTTTTAACATTACTAATTGGCTTATAACTCTCTCTTTAAAGAATCCCAACAAGTATGCTTCAATACATTACGAGAAGATTCAGGTTTCAGTGTCTGAGTTTGGCGACAAATGGCGTGTTATTTGTCCTGTTGATGAGTTCGACCAGGTCGAAAACGGAGAGACTCTAATGGATGTGGATGTTTTCGGGTTGGTGATGTACTCGAAAATGGTGGAAGTGGTGTTGAAAATGGATGCTGTGGTCTGTTTACAAGCTAAGTAAATGCAGAAACATTGGCAAATGTTGGAAGTTGATTGTGGGGTTGTTGTAGTTCGGCCGAGGATGAACACGACAGTGGGTCGATCCAGTCGGTGTAACGTTCGTCTCCGGTGAATTGTTCATTGCTTAATAGCGTTCTTGTTTCCTTGTTATAGATTGTAATGCAAGCAACTTATAGTGGTACTCATTCTCTCGTACCATATCAGGTCGGGGCCATGCTATCTGTCACTCAAGTTCAAATCCAATATCTCCTCGTATAGGATTTCACATTAAAACTCTAATATTGTTTCCATCATTTTCGGATTTTGATATGAGCTTGAATGCTTTCGGATTTCAATAATGCAAAAACAAATTAACGGGAGGTAAAAATTTATGCTCCGGGACATTCTTTGATACTTAAGTCAGTAAAAGAATTTATTTAATCGTTAAAATTGTTCTCTCATTGGTTGGTCCGCGTGCAAAAAGGACAATACTGACATATGTACGAGCATGGTGTTAGCACTATATGAGGAAAAATAGGAATACTAGACTAGTCGTAATGTTTTTTATTGGTAAAATTTTCTCTTCAGTCTTTCTTAATATCGATATTGAACAAATTGGTCCCTTTAAAGAAAGGAAGAATTAAATCTTTGTCAATCTCAAAAATAAGTAATTAAGGACAATTAATCACGACTTAATGTTTTCCGTCAATTGTATATAATTTTGATCGGTATAATAATAAATTTAGCCCTCAATATTCATATATTGTGTCCATTTGATCTTGATTCTAAAAAAATTCAACAAATTTAATCTCGACATTTGTAAATTTACACAAATGTTGCAAGCAAAATTTGTTAAATCAAGATCAAATTGATAAAACGTATTGTTATTATACCAATCAAAATTATGTACAATTGATAAAAAAAATATTAACGTCGTGATTAATTAACCTTAATTATTCGATTTCTAAATTAATTGTGATTAATTATCCTCGGTTGGTTAATATCGAAATTATCTATTTATCTATAGATAAATGTTGATAAAAACAGATAATGCAGCTCAGTCAAAGATGTAATCTTCATTGTTAAATTGGGTTCAATTTTTTTGAATCAAATGTGCTTGGATGAGCTAAGATGATGGCAATAATGGCACCCAATTCCCTGTAAGAGAATTAAAAGAAAAAAAAACACCATGGAAATGAACTACAAAACCACTCTTCGAATAACATTGTATAAAGTGTCTAGAAATAGCAGCATTAATCATCACGAAAAGCTCTAAAATTTGTTTCCACCATTGACCATGTCCAAAGCTTTTGTTAGCCAACAAAAAGAAAAGATCTTTCTCCACAAACATTGCCTCATAATTAGGACAAAACACAAAAACACCAATTTTTGTTGTCAATCCCTTTTAGCCATTGATAATTCACAAGACAAAAACAGCAAAACCAACCCAACAAAGTTTAGTTTCATTTTTCATAAGATAACATTATTTACCCTTTAGTTTCACTTTGTTGGGTTCCACTTCCGGACTACATCCCTCTCACCCAGGAGGGATGGAGATAGAAAAAAAAACCGAAAAAACGTAAAACCAATCTTTTTCTATCCTCCATTTTGTCATCACCATCATCATCATCCGTATCGATGGCGATCCTCCTGGTGTTGTTTTATATCTTTGTTTGTTGCCCTGTAGTTATTATTGCTTCAAGCACTCCTGCTGATACGTTCAGAGCCGAAGACAACTTCCTTATCAACTGCGGTCCTGACTCGAAGCCTGAACTTATCGAAGGACGAACTTTTAAAACCGGTTCCGAGTACTTAAAAACCAAGAGTGATTCTCAAATCACTTGCTCAGATAATGTTCCTTCACCTATATATAAAAGTGCCAAGGTCTTCCCTGAAGAAGCTACGTATTCATTTACCTTAAAACAACCCGGTTACCATTGGCTTCGTCTCCATTTCTACGCCATGAAAGATGATAAATATGACCTCCACCAATCGACATTCTCCGTGTCTGCGAACGAAATTGTTCTTCTGCATAACTTCAAGATTAATAATAATAGTGTACCAACCCTAAAGGAGTACTTGATAAATATGAAAGATCCTACACTTAATCTCAAGTTTAGTCCTATGAAGGATTCGTTTGCATTTATAAACGCTATTGAGGTTGTTTCCGTACCGAATAATTTGGTAAACGACGAAGGGTCGGCACTTTTCCCGGTTAACAAGTTTTCCGGTTTAACTGAGCAAAATTACCAAGTTGTGTATAGGCTTAACATGGGGGGACCTTTAATTACCCCAAGGAATGATACACTAGGAAGGATATGGATACCTGATGATAATTACCTCGAAGAGAAGAATTTCGCCAAGGCTACCTCGATTGCACCGGACGGGGTCCACTACTCCAAATCTATAACGCCGTTGATTGCACCGCCAATGGTTTATGCGACTGTTATCGAGATGGCCGATGCTAACATAAAGCTCCCAAACTTCAATGTCTCATGGAAGCTTGATGTTGATAAATCATTTGATTATTTGCTTAGGATGCATTTCTGTGACATTGTTAGTAAGACAGCCAATAGTCTCTATTTCAATGTTTACATCAATGAGAAAATGGCCATTTCTGCATTGGACTTGTCAGCGGTAACCGATGGGTTGGCCTATCCGTACTATAGAGATACCGTGGTGAACGCTTCGCTAATCAACGATGGACTACTCATCCAGATCGGTCCATTGAATCAAGGTACTGGGGCAGTTAATGCGATTCTTAATGGCTTGGAGGTGATGAAAATGAGCAACTCGGTCGGTAGTTTAGACGGGGAGTTTGGTGCCGAAGAGGGAGGGTTGGGAATGTCTCAGAAGGGCACGGTGGCTGCAATCGGTTTCGTCATGATGTTTGGTGCCTTTGTCGGTCTTGGTGCAATGGTTTATAAATGGAAGAAGAGACCCAAAGATTGGCAAAAGAGGAATAGTTTCTCTTCTTGGTTGCTCCCACTCCATGCAGGTGATAATAGCTTCTTAAGCAAGAACAGTGCTTCTCAAAAGAGCAACTTCAACACAAGTGGCTTAGGCCGATATTTCTCGTTAGCAGAGCTACAAGAAGCAACCAAGAACTTCGATTCGAGTGAAATAATCGGTGTCGGTGGATTTGGCAATGTCTATTTAGGTACAATCGATGACGGGATTAAAGTTGCTGTTAAGAGAGGGAACCCACAATCAGAACAAGGTATCACTGAGTTCCAAACAGAAATCCAGATGCTGTCAAAGTTAAGACACAGACACTTGGTGTCAATGATCGGTTACTGTGATGAAAACAGCGAAATGATCCTGGTTTACGAGTACATGTCGAATGGACCTTTCAGGGATCACTTGTATGGAAAAAACTTGCCACCATTATCATGGAAGCAAAGGCTCGAGATTTGCATCGGAGCTGCTCGTGGACTTCACTATCTTCATACCGGTACTGCACAAGGGATCATTCATCGTGATGTTAAGACCACCAATATTTTGCTTGACGATGCCTTTGTTGCCAAGGTTGCTGATTTCGGTCTGTCAAAAGACACACCTATGGGACAAAATCATGTTAGCACTGCAGTGAAAGGTAGCTTCGGGTACTTAGATCCCGAATACTTCAAAAGGCAGCAATTGACTGAAAAATCAGATGTTTACTCATTCGGGGTCGTTCTGCTTGAATCCTTGTGTGCAAGGCCTGCAATTAACCCACAACTGCCGAGAGAGCAGGTTAACTTAGCCGAATGGGCAATGCAATGGAAGAGGAAGGACTTGCTTGAAAAGGTTATCGATCCTCAACTAGTTGGTTCCATCAATCCAGAATCAATGAAGAAGTTTGCTGAGGCTGCCGAGAAATGCTTGTTAGAATACGGCGTCGACAGACCTTCAATGGGAGATGTTTTGTGGAACTTGGAATATGCCTTGCAGTTGCAAGAAGCATTCACAGCCAGAAAATCAGAGGACGAGACCAACCCTCTGAACACCGCCACTACCCAAACTCCTATCGTGGTACCATCCACCACCAGTCTTCCAACCGATAACTCCCGTTCAGTTGAGGGTCCAGCAGACGTTCCAACCATTAATGATCACTCAGGAACTGCAGTGTTTGCACAATTTCAAAGCCTTGATGGCAGGTAAAACAGTCAAACACCGTGGCTTGATAACCTGGATAAAGTAAAGCCTACCATTTTCAGAAGACCTTCGGGCAGCCATAAAAATGGGCACCCTTCTCTATGTAACATCTGTTCCATCAAAATCTGTCCTTGTTTCTTGTATGGGGTATTCAATTTCATAGTCAAAACATACATACATACATACATACATACATACATACATACATACATACATACACCAAAAGGTATAGTATGATTAGTGTACTGATATCTAAAGTTTCAATCATGCGGCACCATTTCATCTTGTGTGTAAATTAATACACCTCATACGAAAGAATAGCGGCTCGCAATTTTGTATGCTATTAGAGCATAGTGAGCCATGTAAGTCTCCAACTTCAATTCCCCACAAGATTCAATGAGAATTGTTCTTAATCTCAACTAAGATATGTACCAATATTTAGTTACATCAGACCAGAAAGATAAACCTGTTTAAAGTAACAAATGGCTTACAATATAAGAAAAATAACATTAACCTTTATTTCTTCACTTCTGCAACCACATTTACCTTCATGCTGTTCATCAAAGAGTCCATCTGAGAACACCTTTTAGGAAAGCTGTAGAAAAGGAGCTTAGTTCATGGTTTCTGTGAGCATAGTTTCAAATAATCAAGAGGAAGCAGTTCCATTGATAATTTTCATTTCACATTGATTTTAAAATCTGAATACTTGCAGTTACAAGTCTTTGGTTAAAAGATAATAACTAGATGACTAGGCATTTTTGTCACAATAGTAAACCACAAAAACGGAATAGACATAACAGTTAGTAACATCTAATCGAGCAAAAAACTATACTGTCCTAACACGGCCTCCAAAAGAATCACGATTTAGTCTTCTTAACAAATATCAAATCAGAGGTGAGATGATATGTCCCTAAAAGATGTAAAACATGTTACAACTTTTTCTTCTTGGTGAATGATTCCCAATCATCAGATATAATGAGTTCATCGTCCTCATCATCAATATCAAGCTTTTCGGGTTTATTTTGATTTATACTAGAAGGGCCTGAAGGATCTGGAGCTGTGACTTCAGAAACCTCAGACAATTTTCTTTTCTTCCCTGCAAAAGCTTCAACCACTTCCGAAGTTTCCTGAATTTCATCATCCTTGTCACCGTCCAGAGTTTCCATTGATGGCAAAGCATTGGATGTACTTTCGTCATTTCCAATAGGCTTATTATTGTCCTTATCAACAGGAGCTTCTACCCATCCGGAGAGAAGCATTCCATCAGGTTCCTTCTCTTCGTCAAATTCTTCCCTGCGAGCATAAAAAATACATTTATTGATGCATCTTCTATGGACAATACTTGTACAAAAGCAAATTAGAGGTATAGTTCGAAGAAAAATAAAGGGAAAAGAAAAGTCCATATCAAGCTTTGCGATCAACCCTTTACTCGTCATAATTAACAATAAGATCACTAGTCATATAACTAATGTCCACAATCCAGATAAAAACACAAAGTAACAAATCTTATTTGCCGTCTTGTAATCACAAAATGGAATTTATTTTAGCACAAAAATATGGACATATTTTTTATACTTTAACCAGGGAGGCAGGGAGTACGATACAAATGCAGGAACAAAAGATGTAAGAACTACTTCCACTAGTTCACTAGAGAAAGAAGATAGGCAAAAAAGATAATTATTTGATGAAGCCATTTCAACATTCACCACGTATTTTAGGAACCTTCCAAAACATGATAGAAAATGGTTCTAACAAATTTAGTATTATGGTTATCAAGGTAAAATACAAACCTATGCTTGATATTGATACTGCATGAGAACTCCTGTTGCAGATCCTCTACGGTAAGAACACTCCCGCTAGTAACTGGAGAAGGAAGCTCAGATAATGCCTGTGAAAAGAATAAACCGCAATTATCATACCACTTTTTGTGCCAAGTAAAAAAAGAATTTGGTTCAAATACAAAGATGAAGAATTTTACTTTCTCAAGGTTTGCAGCATAAATCACTACCATATCCTCTTCAAGATCTTCACCAACTTCATAAAGAATGCTTGCCCCTTGCATAATTAGAGGAAAGTTCATGCCAAGTTTGGCTTTAATAATCTTTTCAACAAAATCCCGCAACTTACAACGTTGAGTATTAACCTCAAGCGATAGTGGTGTCTGTTTTCAAGATATTAAACGTAAGCGAGTATCATTTGAAACATTCACAAAAGAAATTCCGATCAGACCACCATTTTAGATATACCTCTGAACAAACATAGCAAGATCTGTTTGGTTCATAGGGTTCTACAGGCATTAGAAGCAACTTTCTTGAAGGATGTTCTAGACAATATGTCATCCTGCATAGGCATCCAAAACAGATTGGAGTTTAGAACCAATGTACTAAAATGAAACAATAACATATGCTCGGTACCTAAACTGAACTATATAATTACTTTGTATTTGAAAAAACCTCCAAATAATCAAAAGAAAACAATTTTAATAGAGAAACAATAAAAAGAGAACTGAACTAAACCTGTAATTGTTGTTATCCTTTTGTAGAACCTTAATTGCTTCAATCACGATCAATCCAGCTATGATAGCATTTGTTGTAGCAACAGCATGCACAATATTACCAGCAATTCCTTTAGCTTCAAAAAGACTATGTAAAGGAATCCCAAAAGAAGAAGCCCGGATATTTGCAGCAGCAGTCACAAATTCCACAGCCAACTGATCATCTTTATCGAAAGTAAGGTTTCCTATATCCTGTAAAGTGATCATTATATTAGTCTAACTTGGTAGGAGCGAGATAATCTATCAGTTTTTCAAAAGAAAAAGATTAACATGGACCTTTTCTCTCTTCAAGAAAAATAATCTCAAAGCCTCGAGGAAAACTCTTGAATTTTCTACAAGGCTCCATATATCCTGAGGATTCTTCAAGCTCAGAGACACCATGGCAGAGACATCATCAGCTGCACAACCCTTTTCCTCGTTCCCATTCTCTTTAGTTTGTTCCTCAGGCAGGACATCTTTACTATATATAGGCCGTGGTTTGTTACGGTTTTTCCACGTTTCTTCATTAGATAGAGCAACTTCTATGTTATGACCAAATACATGATCATATATTCTTCTTCCATATCGTTCGATATCTTCATCTTTTCTACATTCAAATACATCTTCTGAATGTTCAGACGAGTTTGCAGTATCACTAGAGTGCACATTCAAATCATTTTCCTGATTCTTGTCCCCAAACAACTTTGCAAAAAGCAGGTCCTTTGCCCATACAATACAATGAACAAACTACAATTCAAACAATATGATTAGAACTTGTGGCATAGCAATTTCTTGGCAAAAACAACTGTACTTAGGCTTTGTTTACCATTGAGGTTGAATATCACTTTTCAACCCAAACCTTGATTTCAAACCAAAAAATTTTGGTAAACAAGTAGCCTTTCAAACCAAACCTTGATTTTAAACTGGAATTTAACCAAAGCCAAAAATTTTAGCTTTTGGCTTTTGGAAAAGTGCTTGTCAATGAAGTTAACTTTTTATCCCCTCATTAAACCTTCTACTTCACAACATCATGTCTAAAATAGTTATTTTATCTTCTCAAAAGCACTTTTTGACAGCAATGGTAAACAATATCAAATTTTTCAAAAGCACTTTTTGAAAGCTCTTTTTCACAGCACTTCTCAACCTCAACGGTAAACTAGCCCTTAAGCATCATAATTTTAGTATAGTGACTGCTGGTTGCTCAAAGCCAATAAAAGCAAATGACTCCTACGCTACTCCCACCCAAAAGAAAATGCCTCAAATGAATGATTACCTTTGATGGAGTGCTTGTAATTGTACAAACAGGATAAGTCTTTGGGGCAGGTTTTGGCTGACACTCGTAGCACTCAGTTTTTCCTTTCAAATGTACAGTAACCTGCACTCAGGATAGTTATAATCATACAATATCGTCATAATAAAACATTCAACCAAATGAATAACATAAAAGTATCGTTAAAGCCAAGCAAAAGGGGTAGCACCAGACAATAAGTTTGTAGTATGTGAGACATTAAGAGGAGTTGATAAGAAAAGAAAACACAAAAGTTCAAATTCTGGGAAGTCAAATAACCAAAAAATTTAACAGTCAAAAATAGGCAAGACTTCTTATAAAACTCAACTTTAGAACTTAAGGCGACTATATGATTCAGTTAATAAACATGTATAGAGAAGAAAAAAAAGCAAATACATGCACATCTTGAACTGGGGAACACTTCATTTTTTTTCTAAATTAAATTGCTTAAAACGATAAGCTTTTTAAACATATTTCAGAGATACATCTCTTCATTGTTAATATTAATATAGAACCCATTTGATAAAAAAATTCATGAAGCCTTCAATAGCACTTACCAAGAGAAACAAGCTCCGTCAACTTAAGATGCTACTTAAATAGGATAGAACAGGTCACCTGTTCCAGAGGTGAGTTCCTTAAATAAGTAATTATTTGCATAAAATAGCAGAATTTCAGATTATTGGTAATACAGCATGTAAGAACAAAACAATTGAGTATACTTATACATACACGAACTAATAAAAGTTAGATGAAACATGAGAATGAGCAATCCAGACACGCAACCTAGCTAGAAGATAAAGAACCAGTAAATATTGAGCTAAAAGACAAGTAAAAGCCTAAATTACCTGTCCCAAGAACCCTGTTGTCCCACTTTCAACCAATGGGATACCAGCCGCCAAACAAAGACGATTTACATGGCGCCTTGCATCTAAGTTATCCAACCCATTCAACACAACATCAAACTCTTTAAAGAAATCAACATTGAAGCGAGACTCCACATTAGCATGGTATGGTGTAATGCTTATGTTGGGCCTGAACCTTAAGACTGCATCTCTAGCAACCTGATAAAATTATTGATGAAATACATAGCATTAACTTATAACTGTCAATTAAAGAAAACAAGGAAAAATGCCTGAAAATGTACTTGCCTTGGCCTTAGACTGACCAACATGGGATTGTCGGAACAAAAATTGTCTATTCAGGTTGCTGACTTCTATAGTATCCATGTCAATCTACAAGCAGATAAATATAATGGCATTAATAAATAATTTCCAAAATAATTATACCAGTTACTAAATCCTGTAAATTAGTAGCACAACAACAAAAAGAAAAACAAAACATCCATTCAAATGATCGTCATCAACTTGACCTCACGACACATACTGAACAACATTTTTTTAATAAAAAGACAACCACCACCTGGAACCCTTAGCACCACCACCTATATAATGGATAGCTCCCTTTCAAAGATAACTAAAACTTAACACATCAATAACTGATATCAGCCCCAGCCACCATCTTAGACTGTCCATCTAGCTTCTATATTATCGTAACTGACTCCATTCCTAGATAACCCTAAATAATTACACCACTATAAAAATAAAAATAAAAAGTAACAATACTACCAATCAAGTCAACCTAAGGCGCAATACCATACTACCGCCAACAACATTTACCAAGCCATTTTAAATTTTTTGTATCTCCTGCCATTTCAGTATCAACACTTACCACCAGCTCCACAATGGCCACTACCCTGCTACAATGTTCAATGTCCTATAGTATGCACCAAAGCACCATAAATTCCACCTTGAGTTCCGTTATCACCATTACAAATAAATGGCATAAAAACTACCAGAATCCATTATATATCAAACAGATTTTACAATTCTTCCTAAAACATACATCCATAATCTCCAATAAATGAAACCACTAGCATCATCACCTGCAGAGGCAGCAAGAATATCACCTGACAACATTATATGATGATTGTCTCACTAATTATTGGCACATTCTAGACATAGTGTGGTTTCTATAAGCACCATAAACAAAGGTGAATAAAACTTGAGACCCAATTCTTCTAAAACTTATTTCTACCATACCAAACGTTAATAATCTTCTAATTCTAAAATAAAAACAAAATTAGACTGTTGAGACCCTAAAGGTAACTCCAGTTAGACAGACTTTAAAACCAAAAATATTAAATAAAAAAAACAATTTTAAGAATTATTTTTTAAAAAGTAATTAACTTACAATATGAATATCTTGAAACCCAGAGAGAGCAAGAGTCTTGAGAAGCTCACAGCCAATCCCTCCTGCCCCTACCATAAGCACCTTCGCCCTCTACCATTCAAAAGAAAAAATAAAAGGTTAAAACCATAGTTAAAATAAATACCCAATTGTGCTCTCAGGGGACATTTATTCCGTACCTTAATGGCGGATAACTGTTCTTGAGAAGCCATTTCGAGGGTCAAGCCAAGCCAGAGAGCAACAATACGAAGAACAAGATGAACCAGAAAACCAAAAAAAAAAAAAAGAGTAAAAATAAAAGTCGAAACTTTTTCCCCCTTTTTATAAAGAAAAAGAGAGGGGTTTTCGTGGGGTTTGTAAGGAATCGAACACGAGACGTGAAACAACGATTAAAGCCATGATTAGAGCTTTGAAAAGGGCGGCTAAATGAGAACCAAATATATAAAAAAAAATCGGGAAAAAAAAAGAATTTTTTTCTCTTTCTAGGGGAAAACGAAGAGATTTTTAAAGTGGCTGATCTGCTGATATCGGCGGTGTTCAATTTAGCTCTAATTTCAAAATCAGAGTGATTAGGCTATCATCTTTAGGGTTTTAAGCCTTCAATTATTAGAACTTTCAATGATAAGAAAAAAATATTAGGACGTTCGCAGTCGTTGAAGAACGAAGACTCTAAATTAGAAAGTCCTAATTCTTAGTTAAATTTATGTTTTAGTCCCTATACTATATTTAAATTGCAGATTTAGTTTATATATTTTGATTTGGTCTTTTTAATCCCTTTACTTTTTAAATTTTAAACTAAGGAAAACTGTAAAAAAAAAAGACCAAATATAAATGTTGAAGATTAATTTTTTTAGAATCAAGATGAAATTGACATAATTTATAAATGTTAAGGGTTAAAGTTATTATTATGCCAATTTTAAAAGTTGATACCATTAGCTA
Organism: Gossypium hirsutum; assembly: GCF_007990345.1. Classification (NCBI taxonomy): domain Eukaryota; kingdom Viridiplantae; phylum Streptophyta; class Magnoliopsida; order Malvales; family Malvaceae; genus Gossypium; species Gossypium hirsutum. The sequence continues at coordinate 112,038,308 of NC_053426.1, forward strand.
GTTTATGATAAAAAAAGATAAAATTGAATAGTTGGATGATCATTTTATAATTTTTCATAATTGAGTGACCAAAAAAGAAATTTACTAATAACTAATTGACTATTAGTGTAGTTTACCCTTTAAAATATCAAATTATTTCAATTAATCAAATGATTACCATTTGAATCATACTTAAATTTGATAATGATTAAGAATGATCAAATCGAAAATAGAAATTAAATTCATAATTTTTACATAATTACGAAAATTATTATAGAATTTGACATAAAATATTCAACTATTACTATTTGGGCTCAGAATTAAAAAACTAAAATGACTCGAATTGACTAAACTAATATACATTTTATAAATAATACATGGTATAATGATAGAATTTGACCTAATTTTTTATTGCTTTAATTTTGCAGAAGTAAGGCTTTGAAAAAAAAATTCTGACCAAGAAAATTGTTAATTTCACCAAGCATCTCTACATTATCATATTAGATTTTAATTTTATTTTTAAATTTCAAAACATTTTAATTAAATCATTAAATAATTAATATGAATATATCAATAAATGTCATTTCATTAACCTAATAATCAATTTAAGAGTTCATTTCTGAAGTATATTTAAAACAAGTAGATTAATTTGTAAATTCATGTTAGATTTGAGGGGTTAAAAAACATAAGTCAATAAATTTAAGAGGTTTATTTCATTTTTATTTATTTATTTATTTATTTTAATTTAGTCTTACAATTTGATTTAGGTATTTTAAATATATTCCATGTAAAGTTTTTCAAAACCGAGTCAGTTCAGTCAGGTCATCGATCCAGTCGATCTATCCAATTTAGTTAAATAAATCATTAAAAGTTTCATAAAAAATTAAAAATATATATTAAAAATCCAATTTAATTGTCCTATTCAACTTTTACACTATTCAATGGTTCGCATTAATTCCCAATTCAGCCGGTTCAAAGCTCCTCTTCATATTAATACCCCGACTGGTTAATCCGATCCAATTCAAACAACCTTAATGTCTAACTCCCAATGGATAACACTATACAGACTTTTCTTAATGAAATCAGACTTCCATCAATAAAAAGGTATTACTTTTTTAGAATCAAGCCCAAAGTTAGACCTTCAACACATTTACATTGCCCCTGATAAAAGTTTTGTCTCTCGACTTTACTAAAAATCCAAAAGATATTAAGTTAACATAGTTGAAATATCTTATCGAGTGCCTGAAAGGCCGAACCATTCAAGTCCCACCACAAACATTATGCATTGTTGAACTTCTCAAACACTCAAATAGGTGCTAAGGCTTTGTGAATCCACAAATTCTTTAAACACCTAAGCTCAGGGTAGAGTCAAAAGATGTAACCCCCACCTAAAGATAATACTAAAAATGTTGAGGGTTCGATGCAGGGTTTGATCCTCGACACAAACATGCATATATTATATACAACGGTTAAAGTACTTGGGAAGTCTTTGTACTATAGGTACTAGACCAAAAGAATCTCTTTATTATCAAATGAATCAATTTAATTCCTATACTTTTAAAAGAATTAAATAAGTTCAAATTGTAATAAAGTTAGCATTTACTGTATATAAAAAAGTTGAAAATTATTATTTAATTATTATTTTTCTATTGCAATTTAATTTCATAACAAAATTCATTCACAAAACCATAAAATTTAAATAAATAAAAAAACCATTTTTTTAAACAATAAATGTTAACTCTATGTCAATTAGACCTTATTTAATTCTTTTAATAGTATAGGGACTCAATTTATCCATTTAATAATAGAGGGACTAAATTGAAACTTTGTTAAAGTCATTTTCAAGAGGATGCAGCCATCACAAAAAGTTAGTACCTGGCTTTATTTTACATCTTTTCAATTTGATCATCCTTTGGACTGAATCTTTTAATAAAGCCTCAACAGTCATCAGTTTCAATCACAAGTGAAGGCAATCACAAAAAGAGGACCTAAGAATTGTCATTCACTTTTCATAACCATATTAGAATTGTCATTCACTTTTCATAACAATATTATGCATACATATATCACACATACACACACAAATGCATACATACATACATACATACATACATACATACATACATACATACAGTCTATGTTGAGTACGTTGTTGAGTTTACCTGGATTAGAACAAGCCAATTCCTACATTTATTTCAAACTGGAACTAATTATACATTATGTTTCTTTACAAATATAGTGACCTTCCAATTGAATTTTTGTTTTTCTATATGACAACCGTGTTTATATTTGTTCATGTTCATGAGGACTAATCTTTTTTAATACCTTGGCTAAACAAGATGAATGTTCGGAGGAATCGAGAATCAAGCTTGAGCTCTGCGGTTTCTTGTTTCCATAATAATGAAGATCAATGATGTAAATCTGCAGTCATCATGCACATTTCACGCTACAAAATCATGTAACAAATGTGAGGAATTGAACCTGTGCTGCCCGTTACCAGGTGTTACGTATTCGCTATCTGTTGTTTCAGGTCCTATGGAAGATGCTGCTGGATTGTATATGTCATTGTCTCGTGTCATTGCAACAAAGTTTTGATGGCCCACACCTGACATAGGTATACTACCATCCTCACAATGCTGCAATCCTAAAGTGAGTGAGACACCACTTGCATTCCCGAACCTCCCTAATTCCGACACATGGTATGAAGTGGTAGTGGCTTTCATAAACCGATCACCAACGCCATCAGAATGAGTAATTCCATCGAGGAAGAGATTGGAGTTATCCACATTAGGCCTCTGCACCTTGCTTAGCCTTAGTAACCCATGCTCGGTTTCAGCTTCTCTGTGCGAGACATTTTGCAAAACGGTACCGGTTATTATTCCTGCAATATCTACATCAGGGACATGGTTGGATTTGGAATCCACCAACTGTCCAGTGCTACATCTCTCCGTGGCCGATGAACTCCCACTTTGTTGCTGATCTTCACCTATGTCCTCAGAGGTCCTCGTATCGCCTTTCCTTGCTTTGACTGCATTTTCAGATGAAGAATGAGAGTCCATTTCCAAATCTGCAAATTCTTCCTTGTACATCTCCTCAACCATCGGCTTCCAAAGACGTACTCTCGCGTTTATAAACCAATTCGAAACCTGAGCAGGTGCAAACATGTCATCAAGGCAACATTAACAAAACATATAGAAATGATGCTACGATTCAAGGTTATGGTCTAAAGAGAAGCAGGCACATTAGAGCCTTTTCGACAAAATATCCGGTGTTTTTTGGCCTTTACAACCTTAATAACACCCTGACTTCAAGTTTTTTTTCTTTTTTTTTTTTGGTCATATGGTAGTAAAGATGATTAGTTTATGATTACCTGACTTCGGGTCAAGCCTGTTTGTCTTGCTAGCATGATCTTCTCAGAATCTTTCGGGTAGCTGGAGGACAATAAAAGAAGCAAATAAGTACAATCGAGTTACAAAAGGGCATAGAGATCATCAATGCAGGACGGGGTATTATTTTAAAACCATACGGATGAAGAAAATGCTCGAACAGCCAAGCACGAAGTATTGAAACGGAGCTTTCCGGCAGCCCTCTTTGAGGCCTCCATGCATGTTGTGGCATCATACCAAGTTGCTGCAGAGCTTTTTGTTGCCTTAGCTGTTGCTCCACGTAACGCAGACGAGTAATCCGTACTCCTTTACCGTCTTCTAAAGTATCCTGCTCCCCAAGACTTTTACGTGTTGCCTGAATTTGACCGTTAATTGTATCTTTCAAGCATCGAAAATGACGGGATATAGTCTGTAGTGCAACTGCAGTGTAAGGCTTAGCGGCTCCACACCCTGCTATCGCATCAAACGATGACACTACGATCTGCATCTGATGATAATATTGTTTATACCTTCTATCAACCTGCAGCAACAAGTATTAAGCATCGGATTCTTACACCATTGCAGTTTAAATGCAAGACAAACACGAAAGAACCGTGTTTAACTCGGCAAGAGACAGGCAAAACCTACGAGCAAGTGATCTGATTCTTACCTCATCCAACATGGACAATAACTTGGTTAACTTGCTTTGTAGTTCTTGTCTTTCAGCATGTGAAAGCTCCTTTTGAATGTTATTAGATGATTCTTGCTGGTTCGAAGGCACATTCTTCGAGCCCTCATCGTCCTCTTTGCAACTCTTCATCGGGTTTTTCTCCCCTTCCGCTTGCTTTAAAGCCTTTGGAACATTAACAACTTCATCAAGCAATTGTTGTGCTGCCTTGAGATATTTAGAATTAGGAATAGCTCTCGACATACTCGACATTCCACACGCGTATAAGTCCCCTTTATTCGTGCCTTGGTTAGCACCAGAAAAACCATGTGGCAGATATCCTGCGTTCCTCGGTTGTTCATCTCTTGAAGAGCTATTCCTGCCTCCAGTAAGCGACGGATTATGACTCAAGAACGAGGCCAAATCCGAATCGGGATTCCGAAATGGGATAGAAGCCATTTGAATACCAAAGGGAATTTGAGTGCCAAGTCTTAAGGACAATCCTTGAGGACCCTGCAACTTTTGACCATTGTGAAGGATGCTACTGGCATCCCTCCAAGCACCAAAATCATGTTCCACAACATGTGATCCACCGAGATTCGACATAATTCCGTGTTGTTGCGAAGTTGAATCCGATGCTTCCACACCCTGCATCCCAATACAACTGTTTTGCTGTTGAGAATTCCCAGCAAATGCATCCGAGTACGACCCGGAATTCATATACATCATCGTATTACCCTGCAAAACCGGCGACTCTGCATACGAACCAGGCAAGGATTCTCTCATATAGATCATCGGAACGGTGTCCTTTTGATTATCAGAACCAGTGTAATAAGTAGCCATAATTTCAGCTCAGATTACATAGTTAACCCCTATGAACTGCAAAAAGAGAAACAAGCAATTAAAATGACTTCCATTAAAAACAATTTGAAGCTAAATTCTCTATCCATGAACCAAACAGAACTTGAGAATGTCCCATAAAACATCCAAAACAAAGGGAAACATGATCAAATAAACAAGAAACAAAGGAAACAAGACAAACCCAAATTTTATATATGCGATACATATGGAATAAAAAAAAGTACCTTGGAACCAGCAACATTTGTGGGAGTTGTGGGGGAACATGAATTCTTCAAAGACAAAAATCAAACACTTGGTGATCCCAATTAACCCAGAACAACAATCTTCCTCAAAAACTTCACTTTTTTCATCAATTTTTTTGCAGATACCTTGAAAAACACAATAATAATAACAAATTGTTTCAAGTTTGTACCTTGTTGCTTCAAATAAAATGTAATGATAATAATAATAATAATAATAATAATTCAAGCTCAAAAGGGTATATAGAGAAAGGAAAAAAAAAAGAGAAATGAATGAATTTACATCACTTTTTTTTTTGCTCCTTTCTTTTTTGTACTAATCATATGTATATTCTCTACGTAATAGATTCACACATAAACTAGAACCCAATACCTCCCTTTTATCTATCAATACATACATACATACATATATATATACACTTGACTTGAAATAATGAACACCTTTTTTAAATCTCTTTTTTGCTTCTTTCAAATTCTTCTTCTTCTTCTTCTTTGGTTAATGAGTTTCTATCTTTAAAACTACCAGTTGGTGGACCTAAATGAGATAATAATAAAAACCTTCCCTTTTCCCTTAAACCTCCATTTTTATCACTATCTATCTCTCTCTTTTAACCCCCCCCTCCCTTTTTTGTTATCACTTTCACACTTTCCACCATGAAAGCAAGCTCTCTCTCTCTCTCTCTCTCTCTCTCTGGTGTTTTTTTTTTTTAGCTGCTGCTGTAATGTCCACCATATATGAGATAATATAACCCCCATATTCTATATTTCTATTCTCTGGTCTTTATTTTATTTTATTTTATTTAACTACTACAATTTTTTATTATTTTTAAATGTTAAAGACACACCAGCAGCCAGCAGGTGCCCATATCAATGTACAATGTCTTTTTCTTCTAACTAATGTTTAGTTTAGAACTCCATGGTGCTCCACTTTTTCTTTATTTATGCTTCTGCCCTTTTGTTTTCCTATTATTGCATTATTATCTTCATAAGTTGTACTGATTTAATCTTTTGAAATAATGTTTAGTCTAACTTAATGTTTTTTTTCCTTAAAAATAAAATATTGTTTATTAAGATGATTTTTCTTAAAATATATTGAAAGTTTATTTTGATTTTCATTTATACATATAAAAATTGGGTTAATTGTATTAGACATCCTTAAACTATGGTTGTGGTCTTAAATCAATCCCTAAAGTATCAATATTATATCAATTAAGCCTTTCTTGTCAATTTAGCCATAAGTTTTGAGTATTAAATACTATCATGAAGCATATTTAAAACACATTGTTCAAATTTTAAACAGTTTAATTGTCTATACTTATCTCATAAACAGCTTGAATCTAACATGTTAAAAAATTAACACTCTTAAATTTTAACGATACTTTTTTTTAAACATATTGAATCCAAATAGTTTATACAATAAGTATTTATATTTAATTGATAAAAATTTAGGTATTAATTCAGGGGTAACAAATTTATTTCGTTATTTTCAATTCGTTGACCATTCTTTTTTTTCTTCATTTGGGGATATTTTTTAAAATCAAATTTTTTATACTTTTCTTTAGTCAGTAATTAATCTTTCGCATTTTATTGGCCCATTAAAGAGTTGAAGCTAGGCACGAATTTTAAAGCCGCTCTATACTCAAATTAAGGATCAAACCCTTGACTAGTGATTAAGGTAAGTGAGTCTATTGTCATATCACCTAACCCTTAGTTAAGGTTATTTTCTCTTCAATAATATAAAGTTTTACAAAATAAACCCAATACTCTGACAATTGGTCCCCCACAATTATGAAGAAAATATCAATTATAATAATAATAAATTTAAATATAGGTTAACATACCAATTGGTATATGAGTTTGACTTTAATATTTAATTTGAACCTAAGTTTTTTTTTCCCAGTATAGTATTTAAGTTTAGCTTCAATGTTCAAATTGATACCCAGACCAAACGTCATCGTACAACCTAATGAATATTCAACACGTGTGCTCTAATAAAAAATATATATGTACTTAATTGGAACAAAAAAAACTTCAGGTGCCAAAATTGAACATTGAAGCCAAACATAGGTACTAAATTAGGACAAAAAAAAACCTTAAGTATCAAATTAAACATTAAAAATAAACTTATGTGCCAAATAAGATATTAACCCTATAATATATATATAACAAATGTTTTAATTTGGTGGTTAGGAAAAACATTTTATTTTGCCAAATTTATAAAAAACGATAATGTCTAGTATTTATTATCCATTCAGCTGCAATATTTTTTTCCCTTTATATTGGATGACATAAGGATATAACCTAATTTATATTGCATTCATCATATAGTTAATTTAATATATATGGGCTATGTGGGTCCATTTCATAAATTAATCCAATTTATATTGCCATCATATTTGAGTTGGTATATTTTATATCCATTCAAAAATCATAGGAGAAAAAAAAATAAATAATAGCAGAAAGAAAGTTCAGACTTAATTGAATAATTAACATATGTGAGTGAAAATTCAAAAGCTTTGAATGAGTTCTCAATAATATTGGGGTTTTATTTTTTTAATAAAAAATAATATGTTTGACAAATTATTTGTTCACGATGGATTGTGTTTGGAGACAATACTTTATATGGGTCGAGTTAAGTTTAAACATGAAATTAATATACTTTATGTTTGTCTAAACTCGGCTAGACACAACAATATCTATACATATTTGTAAATGACTAACCCTAACTTATTCAAGTCTACTTGTGTTTTTTAAATAAATTTATATTATTTATTTTTTAATATATTTTAATATTTACATTATAGTATTATATATTACTATAGATATAGTTTTTATTTGTTATAAATTATATAATATGTATAAATAACTGCAAAACAAGTCGGGTCTAGCTCGAGGCCTTAAATGTTCAAGCCCAACTCAATTTATTTTTTAAATGAGCAGTTTTTTGCACAAACCCGTTTTTGAGCCTATTATTTTTGTCGAAACCCTACAAAATTTGAACAGGCCTTTAAACTTAAGGAGTAACCTATCCCATGAACAAGTCTAGGCTAAATATATTACAAAGACAAATTTATGATTTAGGGTTGTTGAAGCTTGTGCAACGAGATATGGCTCGATGTTGGAACAAGAAGATAATCCAATAAGCTCTAGAAAACAAGGTAGCTAAAGGCAACAAGAGGTTGGAAATATAGATGATCGAGATGAGAGTCGTACTTGAGTAGTGCCTATAGACCTTTCTGATATGCTTAGTAGCAAATTCGTTGACTTTACAATGTTGAGCATTTAGATCCTTCCTAATAAGGTTGTCAGATTTGTTGTGCCAACAAAGACGATACAAGGGAGTGCAAGCAGGAGCATAGTCGTTCATTTTCTCGAACACTACTTTAAATATTTGTAATTATTAAATATTGGACCTTTTAGATTTATTTTAATAAAATGAGTTTTATTTGCAAACTTTTTTATTTATATTTTAAAAATAATCTAAATACCTTGACTTAGACTCATCTTTGATTTTTTAAATTATAAAAACACATATTACTCAGATAATCTTACTTATAGAATATAGAAATTTCAGAAACAAACTAAATTAAAAGCCATGTTTAGCTTAGAAAACAAACCAAAATGCAATTATGGTAGCTTATACACAAAGATTACGGGGTTAGGGGCATGTATGTAAAAAGTAAAAAATAATAGGACTAAAATGGAAAACTTCCTAGAAAAGGCTGGCCACAGATCCAGAGAGCCCGAGAAGTTTTGACGTGTGCGTAATGCATTGGGTACTGTGAGAGAAAGAGAAATAAGAGTACAGCTAGTAAAGGGAAAAACCTAAGGTTACTTACGTGGAAGGACTTGATTGGCTGGAGGAACCAACCACTTAAAATTAGGTCAGATTTTGTTTTAGTCCCTATACTATGCTTAAATTTTAGCTTTAGTCCTTATTTATTAAACTTGCCATCCGAAATTTCTCAAGATTTAGGTAAAAATATTAAGTTCGAAAAAATGAGTTTGGGTAAAAGTTAAACTTATTTAAAATATGACTGAATTAAGGCTTTAATATGTAAAATCCAATGCCACCCTAATCTAATCTGTTTCGAGTTTATAATAAACTATTTTCTCATTTAATTTATATAAAAAATTGAATATACTATATTATAATATAAATATTAAAAATATATTAATTTTTTGTTTATTTTAGAAATTTAAGAAAACTTTTTTAAAAAAGGAAACTTAATAAAAATATATATTACTATAGTAAGGCCAGGCATGAATTTGGAATATTGAACAATAAACCAACATAATGAATACCAAAAAATTAAAAATATATGAGGCAGTCTAATCAAATTTGGGTTAACCGTTTATAAATATGGATAAATTTGAGCAAAACGTCAGTTTTATATTTCGAGATGGGTTGGACCCAAACTTGCCTCATGAATAATTCTATTATAACATTCTATAATTTGTAAGACAAATTATAAATGTTTTTTATCGTTAATTTTAATATAATTAAATAAATATTTTTATTCAATTAAATAAATAAAAATATGTGATATTTTACTTATTTCAAAATATTTTGTCTATGCCAATTAATCAAATATTTGAATTATTTTGAAAATATCAAATATATATTAATTTTTATTTTACAATTTTCATAAAATCATTAATTAATCAAAACACTTAGCTCGTTTAAATATTTCGATTTAAAATTTTACATGATTTAAAAAAAATCATTTCAACCCATCGTGTTAATATAGGTTTTTTTTAAATTCAAGTTAATCAATATTAATCGTGGTTAAAAAATATATCAGAAATTTATTATAGAAAGAAAAGATAAAATTCTATAATTGTCAAAACAAATATAGCTTTTTTATCACTAATTTTAAAATTATAATTGAATCATCGATCAAGTATTAATTCAATTGGTATAGGTATTGTTACTAATGTGGAAGGACATGGGTTCAAGTGCGCTGAAGCGTATTATTTTCCTATTTATGGGTTGAAGGGGTTATGAGTAGTTCTAAACATATAATAATTTTAGTAAAAAAAGAGTTTTGTTTTTTAAAATAATTTTTTATATTTAAACAAAAAATATATATATTACCAAAGACTTTTAAAGCATAAAGTGGCCATTTCAAAATTTTAAGAAATTAAAGGAGCATTTAGTAGAAGTAAAATAAACTCTAATAATAAGAATAAATGCTTTAAAATAAAGGAAGAAAAATAAAGCAAACATTGCTTAAAAAATCATAAAAAAATTGAATGAATTTGGGACAAGTGGATTCAAATAATACTTTGCTTAAAAACTATAATATCATCTAATTAAGATAAATAATGGATTTACTTGTTAAAATAAAATTAATGATTTTTTAAAAAAATTATAATATATTTCAAAAAGTGATGTTTAGTGTGTTGAATTTTAAGCTTGATTGGCATTAGCATTGTTATCAATACAGGAGGACGTAGGTTTGAGTGCACTAAACTGTATTATCCTCTTATTTATGGGTTGGGGAGGGGTTATAGGTAATTTTAGGTATTGTGTTAAAAAGAGCAGATATACTAAAACACAAGGATGACTAAATATTATCAATTAAATTAGTTTATTGTTTACCTATCTACTAAAACATGAAATATATTTTATCTAATTTGAATATTTTATATTGTTAAAAATATTTATATATTTTTACAGAACTAATAGTATCCATATTGTATATTATTGTTTTATTTTTTTATTTTTAATATATTTTTTAGTTTATAATTATTCTTTTAACTCAATAAACTCCAATAGCCTACTTTTTTTATTAAAAATATTTATTCAAATAAAAACTATCAAATAATAAAATGATGTATTTACTAGAATTTCGTATTAATATATATTTCTAAAGATATCAAATTATTTATCACTCGACTCAATAGGTATGGGTACATTATTTTTATTTTCATAATATTATATTTTTGAATTTCCCTTCGAATTTCCATAATAATATATATTTCTTAGAGAGCTAATACACTATTTGGTACCTATATTTGGTTTAAATGTTCAATTTGATACTTGAGTTTGAATTTAATGTTTGATTTAATACCTGAATTTTCTTTGTCCTATACAAGTACCTATGTTTGACTTCAATGTCCATTTTGCTACTATGTTTCTTTTTACTAGAGTACGCATGCCAAATATTTATCAGATCACATGATTTTGTTTGGGTACGAAATTGGACATTGAAGCTTAACTTAGGTACATTAAAATTTGTCACGAGAAACATATGACCTTAAAAATTCTCTTGCTTTTTCTTTTGATTATTAGTATAAAGAAAATTTCCGTAACCACTTTAATTAAATTCGAAGTCGAGTCTTACCGGATTTTGTTTCCGGTAACAAACTTTTTTTAAACTATTTTTTTTATTCACAAAATTTAAACTCAATATTTTAATTAATAAATATCAAATTTCTGAACATTTGGCTCAAAAAACATCTAATGTTATATCTTTGCACCAAACCTTAAAAAATAAATCCAAGAGGGAGCCATCAATAAAATCCCTAGGGCCGGCACGTATGCAATATTTTAAACCAAAAATACATTCCAATTTTAAACCAAAAAATTATAAATATTTGTTTAATAATATCAAATTCTAAATTAAATATAAATGTAATGGTATTTTCCTTTTGTTATTACTTGACTGATTCAAAATCATATATTTAAGGGTTAATACCACCAAAGGTCCTTGAACTATCGTTCAAAATCTAGATTAATCATTAAATTTGTTGATATACAGTGTCAATAAAATTGGAGAAGAAGGAGAGCGGTGGTGTCAAGGAAGACTAGTTTACCCATTCTAGGGTCGAGAGCCGGACAAGTAGAGGGACTCAAGATGAATACTTAACATATTAGGGTTTTGTGTGAAGAGGAGCCCCCCTACTATGTTGATCATTGGGTGTTTATAGGTAAGTAATAGCTCCTAACTAATTATGCCACTTATTGGGCCCTAGGTGGCTCAATGGAGGGTCTAATTGGGTCCAAATCGAGTGTAGGATATAACAAAACTTTAAAATGTTATAATTATGTCCCCAAGTTTATGTATTGGTATTGTATCAATTAGTCATTCTATGAACATGGCCGTCAATTTAGTATCAATTAGTCATTCTATGAACATGGCCGTCAATTTAGGTGTTAAATGTTGGTTTGAGTCAAATGCTGAGTATATTTAAAACACGCAGATCGAATTGCATACACATGTTTACTTACCGCATGAATAACTTTAGACTTGACGTGTTAAAGAAAAAAAAGATAGTGTCGATAAACTTTGGAAAGGTTATTTTTTTTTAACACATCATATCAAGTTGTTCATACAATGTTTTCTCGTATTTACATGTTGATCCATATATTTTAAACATGCTCTACATTATATTTAAGCTGCCACTTAATGTCAATGCTTTTGCCTAGGCTGACATGCCTAGGTTGACAAATGGCCTGGTTGATATTAGATTGAACCTTTGAAAACTCAATTAAAATGTTTTAAAGCACGGGAATTACTAAAATTAATTGTTCATTTTTAACACTATCATGATAATTAAGTGATACAAACTGTTGGGGTAGGCAATAGTGGTGGTTTACACTATAAGTTGTACGAAGAGCCACTAAAGAGTTTCGAGACAGTGTTTGAGCAGAGTGATAGCTATTTGATTGATCTCGTGTGTCCTTAGTGTTGGAAGATGATGTTTATGGAGAGAGACTTTACTTTGCATGAATCCTAGTCAATGAATGGTTTGCCCCATAGGTGCAGGTGATCGAGTGGTAGGTTGTCAATTAAAAAGGCTTTTACATGACACGAAGATTGATGAGGTTGAGTTTTGCCAAAGTTTATACTTAGACTTGTTGACATGAGATTGGTAAGGGTAAGGAGGGCACTCATTTTTTCAATTTTTTTTGTTAAATTGACTTAATTTATCCGACATAGCTGAACTGACTTTAGGTTGGTCGGTTAAGCAATTTTATTGGACTTAATTAATTTATATTTATTTAAAATTTATAAACATATTTTAAATGATTAAAATATTAAATTAAGTTAAATTTTTTTAGTCAGACGATTTTAAAATTCAAAAACCAACAATTAACTAAAATAATCAACAAAAATGAACTCATAACCCAAAAAACCGACTAAAATAATTGAATTAGTTAGTCAACTTTCTCGATTTTAATCGAAAATTGTTCTCTCTTAAATAAGAGTATAGCAAACATAATTTCTATATTAAATATATTGTTTTTAAAATTTACAAAAAAAATATATATTCCCCCCTTGGGACTAGGGTCCGTAACTTAGCTTACATAATCAACCAATGATGCAAATAACTCGTTTTTTATTCAACCATTAAAAAAAGAAGTCATAAACATGGTGAAGAGAAAGAAAAGAAGGCATGATTTGGTTTGAATGTGGGCGGGACCACCGCAGGGGTGGGTCGTGGGCGGCGGTGACAAAAGGAGTGGGTCCCCATGGATAAAATGTTTGGTTGACACTGTATCTATTTAATGGTTGGGTTATTGTTCTAAATTTGATTATCTGTTTGGATGAAGTTATCAGGCTCGAAAGTGTGTTTAAGCAAAAGAGTTAGATTTGTTTAAAACAAGGGTCGAGCTTGAGCTCTAATATTGAAAGTCAAGCTCGATTATGTTGGGCTTTTTTCAAGTTTATAATATGTTAGTTATTTTTTTCTTTTATTTATTTGTAAATTTTTATTGTATGAAAGTTATATTCTATACTATAATGAAAATATAAAAAAGGCATAATAACAAATTTATTTATCTTTTTTTTATCAAATTGGTCATTATTTTTTAGTTAAATTTGACCCTTGATATTTTAAAAAGAGTCGAATTTTACCATCAATTTTTCATAAATAATTGAATTGATTTTTTTAAGAGAAACACTGAACATTAAAATTTTAAATATGGCAGCCTATACAATAATCCACATGTACTTTATGTTAAGTTTTTTTGGATTTCTATGAACTTTTTGTTTTTATTTATTTATTAATTTTAAATTATTTATCAATGTAACATATAATAAAAATAGTAACATATTAACGTAAAGTATATGTGGACTGTTACATAGGTTACTAGATCAACATCATTAAAGAATTAATGTTTTAGCCCACATCTCATTAAAGAAAAGCGAATTGACTATGATTAATTGGCAAATTAGCTAAAAAAGGGGCCAATTTGATTTTAAAACATGTAAATTTTGAGGGATAAAATTATGATTATGTCATATTATAAAATACATGAAGTTGTTTTGGAAGGATTAAATGCAATTTTGACCCTCAAACTATACCATTTTTCCACTTAGATGCCTAAAGTTTTTATTGGTCAAAATTGCTAGCTAAACTACAAAATTCATCTTATTTTATCCAAAACATGATATCAATCAATAAAAACACGACACATGGCACATTTTTGTTGGATGTCATACATATTTTACGTTAAATGAGATGGAATTGATAGTTTTATGCAACACTTCGGATTTAAAAATTTACTTTAGATGATTAAGCGAGAAAAGTGATGTTCTTTGAGGGCCAATTTTATAATTAAGCCTATTTAGAATTTAATAAAAGGAAAAAAATTATGCTAGTGAAAGAAATTTATATATAAAATTATAAAATATAATGTGTTATTTAAAAAATAATAGGAATAGATCTTGGGTTAATCATTTATAACTTAAGATAGACAAAATTTAAGGTTCATATTTCAAATCGAAATGAACTTAAACTTGATTCAAAATTCTACCCAAACTCGATTTGAATATGAAATATTAATCATCCGAATCTGCCAAATTAAATTCGAAAATAATCTGAATAAGTAACTTAAATTGATTCAAACTCTAATATTGATTATCAAACTCAAAAAAAAAAATCGAAATGATCTAAGCTCGAATGTGAAATCCAAATGAAAATATTCAAAATGACTTGATAAAAAAAATATGACAAATAAAAAATATATCCCAAACTTAAAATAACTCGAATTTGAGATAATCAAACATGAAATTATTTGGAAGTTTAAAAATCCAAATTAAATCAATCTAAATTTAACCATGGTTGGTATCCCTAACTGGTGTGAAGATGCAAAGGCAAAGGGTTAAAGGCGCCCATGCAACTTGCGCAACCCGATAATGTCCCCACCCACAAATGCTTGTCCACAGAAACCACATCGCTTTATATCCTAGCATTAATTACCAATTAGTGCCAAAAAAAAAAAAAGGAATATTTTCCAATATTAGAAAACAATCCCCAAATTGAATTCCACAAATTTTCCTTTTTCCCCCTCATGCAATGCATTTATTTTTGGGTTAAATTAAACCTAATGTATCTGACTATTAGTAAATTTATATTTTAGTCACTCAAACTTAAAAAAGTTATAAAATGATTATTGAACTATTCGAAAATTTTCATTTAAGTCACTGAACTATTAGAAAGTTTTTATTTGAGTCAATAGGCTATTAAGTTTTTTCCTTTTTTTAAGTTTAGTTAGCAAGCTTCAAGCGACGATCAATATGGTGGATCAATGCCTATTGATGAGTAGAAAGTTATTTGAATTTTGGTTTGTAGATTTGCGACATTTAGAGTTATTTTATGAAAAAACTGAATTGTTGAAGAGAAGGGGAGGGAGAACTTTTGATTAGTGTAGGTGGTTCAAATAAAGTAAACCATATATCTGCAATTAGGGTGAACAAAATTCGATTCGATTCGAAAAAATAAAAAAAAATTAAATTTCGAGTTAATTGAATTGAGTTATTTCGAGTTTTGAGTTTGAATAGAGTTGAATTTTACAATTTGAATAACTCAAATAATTCGAATAATAAATTGGTGTAAATACCCCTTTGGTCCCTGTCAATTTTGAAAATGCATAAATTGATCTCTTTCTCAAAAAAATAAAGAAATAAAAATAATTTTCATAACTTTAAAATAATTTTTAAATTTTTTCTAAAGAATATAAAAAGAAAGTTAAAATTTTTAAAATACTCTAAAATAATAATTTTGGGGACCTAAATAAGATAATTAAAAATATATATGGTTTCAAATTTATGTGCTCCAACATAGAATTAATTATACTGTAACAATATTTTAATTTGACATGTTGATTTTTTAATTTAACTTGGACAATTTCACTCGATTCAATTCAACTTAAATTTTATTTTACTCGACTTGATTTGAAAAAATTCAAATCGAGATAGGATGATAAAATAAGACTCGTCAACTCGATTAACTAAATTTTTTTTTTACTTGATTCGATCTAACGCTCACCCCTAACTGTAGTTTTAGTAGTCCAGTGATTTAAATGAAAAATTTCGAGTAGTTTAGTGACTGTTTTGTAATTTTTTGAACTTGAGTGACCAAATTGTAAACTTATTAACAATTTAGTGACCTTGAGTGTAACTTACCCTTCTATTTTTCCATGAAAAATTTGCAACCAGTGGAGTAGAGACGAAGTCATAAAATTAATTTTGGAGGTACGAGATGAATCATAAATATTGGGAAGGGCCAAAGTGCAATTTTTTCATTTAACTTGAAATTTCTTAAAGTTTAAAGGATCTAATTAGAATGTTTGCCATTTTTTGATAGGTCAAGATCACCATCTACCCCTTTATCTTTGCTCTTGAGTGGGAGGATAGTTTTTTTATCGGTTAAAATATACTTGAAGTTTCTATATTTTTCGTATGTTTGGAATGTAATACTCCTACTTTTTTTTCCAAGGAATTTAATTACTTTATTTTTTCATATTTAAAAATGCAAGTCCAATTTTTAATAGTTCTAAATATTTTATAAATCTTTGTTACATGACCATAAAATGAGTAATAATTTCATTCAAAAATGTTAAACCAATGAATTTAGCCAAAAAAATTAACATTATTAATAATTAAACCAAAGAACCTTAAAAAAAAAAATTAACTATACAAAATGTATAAAGACTTAGAACATATTTTAACCTTTTTCTTTGCTATGTGTTTGCAATTGGTACAACCCTTACATTAATTTCCTTAAGTAGTAGTACAGTTGTTTTTTATGATATAAGGAGGTTGGAAACTTCAATGTAGGTCAGTATCAGATATCACTGGAATCATTACAATTAATCGTTACAAGTATTGAATTGAATAATTAACTAAAGTCGAATTAATTAATCATAATCAATGTTGTAAATATCGAGTTAGTAGTCAAATTGATCAGATTACTTGTTCAACAGTTAAAAAATAAAATAAAATAAAAAACTAAAAATAATTAAAAGTTAAAGTTGACTAAAATATAGAAAATAATAGAAACATAAATATTCCTTTTATAATCTATAACAACAAATTTAAATATTTTGGATTTTTAAATCAGTTTTGTACCATTTCAATCCGTTTATGGTTTTGTGGTACAACCATATCTACAATTCAATTTTGGATTAATTCATCAAATGTCCCCGAATTATGATTAAATTTTAAATCAATCTTTAAACTTGAAAACATTTTGATTGAGTCCGAAGATGTTTGATAAATTAGAGTTAATTTTATCAGATATCCCCAAGTTATGACCCTTATTTTAAATTGGTTTCAAAACTTCGAAGTATTCTAATTACATCTTTAAACTATCGATGTTATATCAATAACGTCATTCCGTTACTAAAATTATTATTTTAACCATTAAATGAGATTCCATATCTTATGTGGCATAATTTTAAATGAAAAGTTTAAAGAAAATGGAATATTATAATAATATTAATTTTGAGATTTTCGCTTTTTAAAAATTTTCATTTTAAATTATTTTATATAAGATTTAAAGTGTTATTTAACGGTTAAATAACAATTTTAATAATAAAAAAACCAAATCGATATAATATCAATAATTTAAAAATATTATTAAAATGCCTTAAAAATTATAGACTAAATTAAAATAAGATTATAATTTAGGGATGATTAGTGCAATAAATTAGCCACATCTTTGATTATGGGGGGCATGGTAGTATAGTGATTGGACCTTTTATTCCATATATGGTTAGGTGAGAATAAATATTTAAAAGAAGTTTGTGAAAACCAATAACCACAATAAATATTTGTTTTAATGTTTTACGTAATAAATGAAAACATTAATCACCACAAAAGAAAAAAGTCTGCAAAATTCTGAGACTGAGACAAGCAACTTGACCATGCATGTATGCTTTTCGTATTGTCAATCAATGATTGGATAAAACAACATTTATTGCTTTAATTGGCTAACTTATTTTCATTTGGTCCTTTTTCTATGGGTAAACTGCATTGTTAGTCATCTAACTTTTGTCAAATTTCTTTTTTAGTCATTAAATTATGAAAAGTTATAAAGAGTGACTTAATTATTCAACTTTATCTTTACTGGTCACCAACAGTTGAATAGCTAATAGAAGATGATGTGGTAGTTTTTAAAATTAATAAAAAACATCTATATATTGTGTCAATTTAGCTTCGATTCTAAAAATATTAGCCCCTAGTATTTACACATTTTGCAATTTGATCTTTTTTGTAAATTTTCTATTCTTTGTAACATTTTCACTTAAAGAGCTAAAAATAAAACAAATTAATTAGCTAAATTTGATGGAAAAATATACAAAAAATAGAAAAACCCCAAATCCTAAGACAGTAACTTTCATCTTTTTTGAATATTTTAAAATTAATCCTCGATGTCATAAATAAAAATAAAACTATAAAAAAGACCGATTACACAATGTGTAAATGTTGAGGGCTAACTTTTTTAGGAACATGACTATATTGACACAATCTATAAATATTAAGGGTTGAAGATATTATTATGTCAATTTTTTAAGTATTTTTAGCTTTGCGAACCATGTTCTCAAAGTAATCACTCATGGTATAGTGACTCTCAACAGAACACAGGAGACAAAACCCTTCTTCAAGGGACAATACTTTCAATTATTGAGAATTCACTAAACTGCCCAATAGATGACATTTCAAAAACTTGTCAATCATGCCATCGTCCTCAACAATCCTAATAGTAGTTCAAGATTCAAATTTCAAGCGGTTAGATGATCCAAATTCAGGGCCGTGTATTTTGGGCCCATTTTACATCCAACCGGAGCCCCAGTCCACAAAATCCAATTTTCATTTCCCGATTCGACCCGACCCAATTTCTAAACCCCGCCACGCTTCGTTTAAGTGCTCTGACGTTTGGGGGATTTTAGTTCCCGGTTTCAAATTTTCGCTCCGTTTCCTTAGCAGTCATCAATGGGGAAAACTGAGATCTGAAAAGAGACCCGAATCCGAACACTCGTCTTCCGCTGCCTTCGTCTCGAACTTGCCTTACTCTTTCACCAATTCTCAGGTAATTTTTCTTATATTGTGAAAAACTTAGCTTCAATACTATTGTTCTTTTTTAAAAAAAAAAATTAAAATTTAATATTATTCTAGCTTGAAGAAACATTTAGCGATGTTGATCCAATCAGGCGTTGCTTTATGGTTACAAAGAAAGGATATATACTACTTTAAAGCACAGCATTTGATTTTTTTCATCAATTGTTTGCTCGGAATAACACTGATAATATATGTTCTTTTAATATCTGTTCATAGGGTCAACTGAACATCGGGGTTTCGGTTTCGTTCAGTTCTAAGTTAAATTGAGGTTCATTTTAGATTTGTTGTTGTTGTTGTTGTGGTTGCCTTGCTTGGTTCGGTGATGAATTTTCATGTTTATCCGTTGTTTTGGTTGGTGTATTTTTTTCCTTAGTGCTGCTACTGAAGATGCCACGCGAGCTATTGAGCTGAAAAATGGTTCATTGGTTGGAGGTCGGAAAATTGGAGTTAAACTGCTATGCATCGTGCTCCATTGGAGCAGTGGTGGTCGAAAGCAACCCAAGGTTTGTATGCTTTTATATAGTTCTAGCTTATAGATTTGTATGTATGTGTTCTACTAACTTTAATATATGCTGTCGCGGATGATGCCGTGGAGACAAAGAATGATACAGATGGTTTTACCTCAACCGTGGACAAGCATGGTTCGGGAATGCCAAAATTAGGTTACATCTTACGAAGTCTTTTCTGTTATTCTTGTTAACTACTTGTTTTCTTTCCTGCTTTTCCAGAGAAACCTGTGCAACCTAGAAAAGTGGCAGCACTTTGGGCTGATTTAGCGGATAAAGAGAACTGTTCAGAAAAGCAGAGGTACTGAATTCTTTGTAGTATCAAATATTGTAATTAGATATGGGCCTCTGACATCATTGTCTAGTTCCTGGCAGCCGATGTTTAATTAATTTTTACTCATGAAATGAATCTTTGAAACATATATTTTTCCACATTATATTAGAAACATGTTATTTTATGCACGTTTAGTTTTTTATCGAAAATTATAATATTCACTTTCTGACACATTAAGGCATGACGTTTCTATTCTACTGTCAATATTATGAAGGGTTACTAGGACAGTTATATTTGGTGGTCTTCGTAATACTGAGATGGCCGAAGCTGTTCATCGATGTGCAAAGGAAAGTAGCATGGTCTGTGCTGTAACTTATTCTCTTCCAAAAGAAGAGCTTGACCAACATGGTAAGTCAAAATGTTGTTCTTTGGTACTGTTTAACTGAATTCTTCTTTCTTACTCTATGAGAAATAAGAAAAATGAAAGCTTATTAATAGAGTAATGTTATATTTGAAGAGCTCTAATGATAGTTCCGTATTCTTGATAGACATATTTATCAGTTGAAAAATAACTTATGATATAAGCTATCTCGTTGTGATGTGCGGTTTTTGATGTAGCTTCTAATGCATTATGTGCTTGTCTTTTGCATGTGTATTCACCACTGCTGTAATGGCTTTCCACACACACCTGGTTATCCATTGACCAAAAATCTGTTAAGTTTCACTATTTAGGTGCTACCAATGTTGTCTATCGTTGTATTTTATTATAACATATATCACACATGGTGATTGGATTGAAACTTGATTGATAAAAAAGCTTTTTCTGAGGATTAATAGCAAACCGTAAAATGCAAAATTTACTAGGTCTTGCACAAGATGGATGCAAAATGGATGCTTCAGCTGTACTTTTCACAAGTGTTAAATCAGCTCATGTTGCTGTGGCAAAGCTACACCAAAAAGAGATACAGGGTGGCATTGTTTGGGCACGCCAGCTGGGTGGTGAGGTAAAGTAACCATGATAAAGCAGTCATGATTCAACCGGTACTTATTTGCATATGAATGAATGAGTGATGAAATTCTTTAACTTCATACTTTATCTAATTATTTTTGTCTGGTGCTTGTGGCCCAGGGTGCGAAGACTCAAAAGTGGAAGCTAATTATTAGAAATCTGCCTTTCAAGGTTGGTTGGTGCTAATGGTGTACTAATATGATTATCCCTATTACTGACATCTAAAGTAGTTGCTGAACATTGTTGCAGGCTAAATTAAATGAGATAAAGGGTATGTTTTCAGCGGCAGGGTTTGTCTGGGATGTATTTTTTCTGCATAATTCTGAAAAAGGTTATCTTCTCTTCAATCAAAATCATTTAAAATTGTCAATTTTTTGTATTCTTTTCATCATGTAATGGTTTTTCCTCTTTATTTTCCAGGTTATCTAAGGTTTTTGCTATTGTCAAATTCACATGTAAACAGGATGCTGAAAATGTACTGCTGTTTTTTATCCTTTAGTCCAAAATGGTGAAGATTTAGAGATTTTTTTGCTACCTGTTTTTACGTTGTTTTTCATTTTCAGGCCAGTCAAAAGTTCAATGGGAAAATGTTTGGCAAAAGACCCATAGGTGTCGACTGGGCTTGTACCGAAGAGACTTTACAGTGGTGGTACTAATGCTGCTGTTGCTTCAGATGATGGTTTGTTGTCCTTAACTGAATTTCATCTACTTGTCAAGGATGCTTATTAACATCTTTCCTCCGAGTCTTTGGCATTATTATTTAGGATAAATGAGTTGGCTTAACTTTATAGATCAATCAAACATGTTGATTATTAAATAAAGAAGCTAATATTTCTTATGGTTATCAAAGTGCAGAAGATAATGACACGAGATTACAGATTTCTTGAAAAGTATTGAAGTGGTTTTAGCAAGTTAATCTCATATATGCAATAAGTTTCTTCTGCCATGCATGGTTTTCTTATAGTGTGTTAGTTATTGACCTTCTGAATGATGATTAATTCTCTGATTGGATATTCAAGTGATGTCTGTGTTTGCGTGTGTATCGTACACATACAGAGTACAGACACACACATGCATATTTATATACATGATACATAGTAGAAATTTTTATCGTTGACTTTTATATATCAAATATGTAGTGATATTCCTGAAATATGGTGAAGTTGGTGCCTTTCTGTAGTGGCAATTTATGTAATCATTAGTATACATGTATTTATGTTTGCAGATGGGGTATCTTTCTCATTTCTAGTGGTTTTGCAGGGCAGCTAAATGAAAGAGAGAAGGGAAGTGATAATAGTAGCATTGATAAAAAAAGATGACGAAGCTTCAGTCTCCAAATTTCCATGTTTCGAAAATCAGATTCGTTATACTCAATTTGCTAAAGTCCATGACCAAAAAAGAATTGAAACAGTTTTGTATCGATGCAGTTACCTCACAAGCTGCAAAGCAAAAGCCTGTTATACGACAGGTTAGATAAAGTTATTAATCTGTTAATATAAATGTTTATTTCTCATAATTCTTTGTAATAATTTTATGCATATTTAGAGTACTTTCATAACCCTGATATTACTCGTGCAGATTAAGTTCTTGAAAACCGTGAAGAAGGGAAAAGTCATTATTAAAAATCAGTCACGTGGGGTTGCCTTTGATCAGTTTTCGGAGCATCAGCATGCACTTGGGGCCCTGAGGGTTCTTAACAATAACCCCGGTAATGTCCCTTTGCTTTTAGATTACATGCATTCTGCATCGAAGGGCAGTTTATCAATAACATTGAAGGGGAAAAAGTTTACTCAAGGGCATTGTTTCTTTTCTGTTTCTAATCTTAAATTGTCATTGGTTGTTTGCAGAAACGTTTGGCCCCGAGCATCGTCCCATTGTGGAGTTTGCCGTAGATAATGTGCAGACGTTGATACTAAGGAAAGCTAAGTTACAAGCTCAGCAGCAGGATGCTAGTGATGATTCGAATAATGCACACCAAAATGCCGAGTCACATCTGATCTCCCTAACGAATCCAGAAAACAGAAATCTAGAGATGACAAAAGGGCAAGAAAGCATTCAGAGTTTAAAAAATCCAAGATGGAAAACACGGTGAAGGAGAAGCTAATAAGAAGCCAAAGCTAAATCCAGCAGGTGAAAAGACAAAACCATCTCCTTCGAAAGAAAACTCGGAAGGCTCCAATAGGAATTCAAAAGGATCAAATCGTAAATCCAAGGATTGCAAAACTGACCCGAAACCTGTTGTTGGAAGTTCAGATAATGTTGAAACAAATGTCAACGATACCACAAATTGAAGTCCAAGAAGGTGGAAGCAGTTTCGAAACCAAAAGAGAGGACACGGCAGAGCTAGACGACATAGACAAACTCGATATGCTAATCAAACAATATAGAATTCTCACAGCCAAAATCCGAAGCACCTGATGCCGGAAAGTAAAGTTCTAAAAAGCTCAGAAGGTGCTTTCAAGCTTAATTTCGTTTTACCAGGTTATAGCCAGGTTCGTATCATAACTTAAACCGACCCCATCTTTAGAAAAACCGAGAATATTCATCGATGTCTTGCAATTACTACAAGTTTTCGACATTTTATGAAAAACTCTCCTAGAAAGCTGAATGCATGTTATTGAGTTAAAACGCACTTTTCCAGAATTTGACTCGCTTTTGTTTTAATATCTCTTTCTACATCTGGTGCAGACATTGCTTGAGGATCAAGAAAAGAACATCAAATCTTATCCTCCATTGAAATGTTCACCGTGGAGTTCGACACCAAGAGATGGAAATAAAACCGGCAATATCAACAGGGTACCATTTCCAACCCACACTTCTAGGAATCTCTAACACTTTTATCTTCAAAGGGCATAACATATTGATGTCCTTTTTTCTTTTCCTAGATTTCTATTTTTTGCAATATAGCCCCACAACTTGCATGTTTGTGCAGTAGGGTATAGCTAAGGGCAACTCAGAGAGGCCCCCCCAAAAAGTAGAAAAGCCACGCAGAAGTCAATTAACACAATTACAATTTTTGGATTATGGTGGTTGAGACTTTGAGATCATGAAATATGGATCATGGCTCCCATGTTCATCAATCACCATTTTATAATCGAGCTTGTATTTGATGCACTTCTATTGGTGGTGAAATTTTTTTAATTCTGAAAAGTGAAATTAAGAGTTTGTCATTTTGTTAATCCAGTTTATGGAGTCAAAAAACTCGATTGATTAGCAAATTAATGTAAGATTGAAGGTGACCTATATTTTTTTTCCTTTTTTTTTTGGAATTTAAAATGAAATATTGGTGCTCGCAAACTGTTTAAGTTCATCTCGATAAAAAAATCGGATTTGATTCATTAATTTTCTAGTTAATCTCAAACTATCAACTGAGTGCAGCTCAAACCTAATTTAGCTTTTTATTTTAATATATTTTATATTATAAAATTATATTTTTACCCTTACAAACAAAGTTTAATTACGAATGAGCTTGAACTTAAGTAATAACTTGATTATGTCTTGATTTAAATTCAAACTTAGGAATTAATGTTTGAACTCGAATTTGTCACTATTCAAATAATTCGGTTCGACTCGATGACAACCCCCTCTTCAATATTGGGAAAATGTTCTCCACTTACAACTCACTCAACTACATGAAAAATTAATTAATTATATGCTCTCATTTTTAGTACTTCCCAACTAACAGTTAGTTAGAAAGTATTGTAATCCATTTAAATGTTCTCTCTTCAATGTTTCAACTAATGAGGAATTATTTTAATTTGTTGAATTTAATTAATATATATTAATTTAAAAACATGAATAATCCTAAAAAAAAGTTTTAATTTTATGAATTAGAAAAAAAAGTCAGTGTATATATGAGCTTTTATGAGCAATAATACATACATTCATACATGTATATATTAAGGAAAGATGCTTTACAAACCAATAATACTTCATTAAAATACCCACAATTTGATTTAATCATGTAGAGCTAAAAGCTGGTGGTCAATGCTTTAGATAATGTTTTTTATGAAGCAATTTTTTTTTTCAAATTTGACCCCGAAATTTAAATTTTGTTAAAGTGTAATGATATGGTACTTTTAAGAATATATTATGTTATCGCTTAAAAATTGATAAAAATATAATTTGTTTATAATTTATAATATTTTTTAATATTTCACGATTATATATATATTAAAAATTTTCAGTGTTACATCATCATACGTTAATGGGATTCAAGTTTAGGGACCAAATTGAAAAAAAAAATTGCCAAATTCCAAGACTAACATGGGCAAGAAAAAAGTTAACCGACATAATTGAGAAAAGTTGTCAAGTTTAAAGACTAAATGTTATTTTATCTCTTTTTGTTAATCTGCAATTGTATTAACCGTTCAAATTAGAAAGAAAACCCATACATTTACGTAAGGTAAAACAAACTTAAATAACCAGAATAAATTTGAAAGAAAACCCTAAATCTTAAACCTTAAAACCCTAAATCAATTCAATAATTGACTAAACTCAAATTAACTATAACCAAAATAAATTTGAAAGAAAATCCATATATTTATACCAGGTGAAACTTGAATATAAGATTCCAAAATTATTCGGGTAAAAAGACCTCTTCAATCCCTCTTAATTTCAAAATCGAGCAAATTAGCCCCTCTAAAAATTTTGGAGTAGTTTAATCTCTGTCAAATTTGAAAATGAGCAATTAAAGTCAATTGACTACAACAATAATATCTTCAATCAATCATACATATTTTTGATTGGTATAATAACAAATTTAGTCCTCGATGTTTACATATTTTGTTAATTTGGTCTTAATTTTTAAAAAAAATTCAAGAAATTCAGCTTCAACATTTACACATTTACAAAAATATTGCGGGTTAATTTTGTTAAATCATGACCCAAGTTGATATAATGCATAAATTACGAGAGCTAAAATTTCTGTTGTACCAATCAAATTTATGTAAAATTAACGACAAAACATTAACATTATGATTAATTATCATTGATTGCTCACTTTTGAAATACCTTTAAAATTGACAGAGATTAAATTGTTCTATTTTTTTTAAAAGAACCAATTTACTCAATATCGAAATTTTGAAAAGAACTAATTTTTTTTTACCAAAATATTTGTATCAAGCCAATGCTTGATTGGCGGCTTGAAATAATATTAAAGTTACAAATTATGGAACCCAAATATATTCCATAAAATCCATATAAAAGCATAAATAAATATAAAGGTCAAGAAGGTATGTAGTATTGTCACCCACATGAGGGCTACTTCTAAGTGGGTCACCCAAACACTCCATTCTTTCAAAAAGCCTCCTTAAATTAGCACTAAAATCCCCATTTTTTCTCTGTCCATTATTAGTTTTCATTTTAACATATTCATTGGAATTTTATTGGTGAAAAGAATTCTCCAGTTTTTTTCAATTTAGTCATTGTCAATTTCAAAAGTGAGTAATAAGAATAATTAATCACGATGTTAATGTTTTTTGTCAATTGTATATAATTTTGATTGGTATAATAATAAATTTAGCCCTCAAAGTTTACACATTCTGTCAATTTGGTAATATGATCTAACAAATTTATCTTGCAACATTTATGTGAATGTGTAAATATTGAGGTTAAATTTTTTGAATTTTTTAGAATCTAGACCGAATTGACAGAACATGTGAACATTTAGAGCTAAATTTATTGTTATACCAATCAAATTTATGTACAATTATTTGAAGACATTAATATCGTGGCTAATTGTTCTTAATTGCTCATTTTCGAAATTGATAGTAATTAAATTACTACTATTTTTTAGAATGATCAATTTGCTCAATTTCGAAATTGAGAGAGACCAAAATAGTTTTTTACCACTTTTATTTAATCTCATGATTAATAACAAGAGGGAAAAAATTGTAAAAAGCTAGTTTTATTGGGGTGACGAATGCTAATATTGAAAATATTAGGTTTGGTGAAATTGAGCAATAAGAAGCTTGATATTAGGGATGATAAATAAATTCAGATTTGATAAGGTCAAGCTTTTTGCAAAATCGAGTTTTGGTATGTTGGATGAGTCTAATTATTTAATTAGATAAGTCGGATCAGAATTAGGTATAGCTTTGATTTTACATAGTGGGATAAAAGGCAGAAAAAATAATATTTATTGAGGGTTGGATCTGGTAGTGGTAGAGCCAAGGGAGCTAGCAGGGGTTTCGACCCCCTAAAATGATTTTTTTTATTCAGACCCTTTATGATTTATAAAATTTTAAATTAGTAACAATAAGATTGCATTTTGCCCTAAAATGATAAAAAATTAATTTAATCTTTTAAAAATTTAAAGATATAGACTATTAAAATAGCGAAATTATATTTTTACTATTATAAAAATATAAAATTTAATTTCGACCCTCCTTAAACAAATTTTCTGACTTCGCCATCGGAATCAAGGTCGGGGTGAGCAAAAAACCATCCCACCTTCTCATCATTTATTCTCGATATCTTTTAAATGAAGTCTAGTACTCAATTCTAAATTTAATTAGATTTCAATGCATCTATCGAATAATTATTAAAAAGATGATTCGTTTAAGTCCCTGCTTCATGTTTAAGCTGATTCATGGTAATTTATACTTGTACAAACAGTTAAAAGAAAAAAGGAAAAATAAATTGTTAACAGCTTGTGTACCATAAATGTTGACTTCTCAAACTATAGAAAAGGACATAAAGTTACTTAATAAATAATTATTATTTTTGTTTACAAAAATAAAATTATTATTTTTGAAAGCAAAAATAATAATTTTGTAATTATATAAATTGAGATTTTGAAACACTAACCTCATGCTTTTCATCAATGGTTTGTATTCACATGTTATATGTGTTATAATTAAAGTTGTTGAAACCAGTTTAATCGATATTATCGGTGATATATAATTGAAAATAATCAAAATTATTTTGATTTGATATAAAATTAAAAATGGAAAATCGAAAAATTGGTTAGAAACTAAACATCCCTGATATTTTAAATTGATTTTTTAAATATAATTTTTTTTCTAAATTTTTAAATATTTTAACTTGAGTTTCAACTTATTTCGATCTTCGATCCAACTATTACAACATTGATTATAATCAAATCTTGAAGTTTAAAATATTTATTAATCCTTATACATTAAAAATTTATTCAAATCACGATACTATTTAAATTGTTGATAAATTAAATAAAATTTTAATATATAAAGACTAATTTGAAGAATTTTTCGTACAAAAACAGGACTCTAGATAAAATTTTGACCGAAATGATGTGTAGAAGTTAGAACATGGCCTCCACATGAATACAATTTTTTTGTCAATGGGGCACCTCATGAGCCAGCTATATGCTAATTGGTTTTCAACATATACAATATATATGTGAACAAGAAATCCTCAAACCCCAAAATCTTTTTGATTTCATTTCCTGAACAAAGCTGAAAAAACAGAAAAAATGGGCTTTTGTTGTGTAGTATTGCAGTGATGACAGTATATGATATTATATATATATATAAACAAAAAATTCCTCCTTTGTCACATTCATTTCTTTTCCCACACTTCACCTCATTTTTCTTTTATCATTCTCAAAAAAATTTTCTTAGCTTTTTTCTCTAATGGCAGCTAACTCAGTTTCCCACTGTTTTTCTCTAAGCATTATAATGTTATTTCTTTATCTTCAGCTTATTCATTGTAATGTTACTTATGATAGAAAAGCAATTGCAATTGATGGTCAAAAAAGAATTCTCTTTGCAGGTTCTATACATTATCCTAGAAGCACCCCCGAGGTAAAAACAAAACTTTCCCGGAAAATTTTCATCTCAAAATCCCACATTTTTCTCGGGAAAATATTGATATTGGTAACGACTTGTTGTTAATGTAGATGTGGGAAGGTCTTATACAAAAAGCTAAAAATGGTGGCTTGGATGTTATTGATACTTATGTCTTTTGGAACCTTCATGAACCTTCTCCTGGCAATGTTAGCTTTTGTTTCTTTTAAAAGTTAATTTTCTATGCTAGTCCCTGTTTTTATTTTTTTTCCTTAAGAATTTCCCTTTTTTTTTTGGGGTTTTTAGTATAATTTTGAAGGGAGATATGATTTGGTTCAGTTCATCAAATTGGTTAAAAAAGCTGGTTTATATGTTCATCTTCGCATTGGACCTTATATTTGTGGAGAATGGAACTTTGGGTAATTTATAAATGAACACACTTTCTTTTCTTTTTAAATTTTCAATCTTATATATGAAATGTTCATTTACTATATATTCTCATTGATTTTTTTTTCCAGGGGTTTTCCTGTTTGGTTGAAATATGTTCCTGGAATTAGTTTCAGAACAGATAATGAGCCTTTTAAGGTAAAAGGCTAATATGTACGTATGTATGTATGTATGAATGTATGAATGTATGTATGTATGTATGTATGTATGAAACAATGCAAATTTTCTTATGGCCCATTTTTATAATTTTTTTTTTCAGAAAGCAATGGCAAAATTCACCCAGAAAATAGTTCAAATGATGAAGGATGAAAACTTGTTTGAGTCTCAAGGTGGCCCCATCATCCTCTCTCAGGTATGTATGTATATGTGCGTGTGTGTGTGTGTGTGTGTGTTTGTCAGTGTATATCTGTCTGTCTGTCTGTATGTATGTATGTATGTACGTACGTATGTATGTATGAATGAATGATATTGATCAACATGTACTGTTTGTTTGCAGATTGAAAATGAATATGAACCAGAAAGCAAGTTATATGGACCTGCTGGTAAAGCTTATGTGAAATGGGCTGCAAAAATGGCTGTTGGGCTAAACACTGGGGTTCCATGGGTTATGTGCAAGGAATATGATGCCCCAGATCCTGTGGTAAGCATACACACACACACACACACACAGATATCAGATCAGCCATTGATGTTGTACTTTGAAAGCTTCATTCTTTTTTAATCCTTGGTTACAGATAAACACATGCAATGGTTTTTATTGTGATTATTTCTCTCCAAACAAACCTTATAAACCCACATTATGGACTGAGGCTTGGACTGGCTGGTAATATTTCACACACATACACACACATACATACATACATACATACACTTACAAGCTGTCCCCTTTTTTCTTATGTACAGGTTCTCAGATTTTGGTGGCCCGAATTACCAAAGGCCAGTGGAGGATTTAGCATTTGCAGTTGCCAGATTCATTCAAAAGGGTGGCTCCTTTGTCAATTACTACATGGTATATTTATTAATTGCTCGGGCTTTTGACCGTGTTTAATGCATATTCAAACATAGTTACGACGATATAATTCTTTAGAACATGTCTATATATTATACTAACATTCGAATCCGAGTAACATGTGTTTTTTTGTAGTACCATGGAGGTACCAACTTTGGAAGAACAGCTGGAGGACCTTTTATTACTACGAGCTACGACTATGATGCTCCGATTGATGAATATGGTAAAAAGTTCTAACCCGAAAGTATCACCGTTACAACATGTGTACCCAGAGTTTCGAATTTGTAATTGATGGTATATTGTAATTTTAACAGGCTTGATAAGGCAACCTAAGTATGATCATCTGAAAGAACTCCATAAGGCTGTCAAGTTGTGTGAAAAAGCATTGCTTAATTCTGATCCTAACATCGTCATTTTAGGAAGCTACGAAAAGGTGCTCGGTAATCTGTGTTTTATGCTTCTTTGGTTGAATGTTATGATTTGTTACAGTCTTACAAGAAAATCAGCTCGTTGGTATGTGTTAGGCACATGTTTTCTATTCCGAGTCAGGCGGCTGTGCTGCGTTTCTCTCGAACTATAATTTGAGGTCAAATGCAAAGGTGACATTCAATAACATGCATTACAACCTTCCGCGTTGGTCCATTAGTATCCTTCCAGATTGCCAAAATGTTGTTTTCAACACTGCCAAAGTAAGTGTCTCAGTCTTGCATTGTTTGGTTTTTGGTTAATGTAATGCAATGATAAAGCTAGATACATCTCTCTTTTTGCAGGTCGGACCTAAAGCATCTCGAGTCCAAATGGTGCCAACGAATGTGAAGATAGAATCGTGGGAGACGTTCAACGAAGATGTACATTCGGTGGATGACGAATCGTCAATGACCGTAAAGGGTTTATTGGAACAGTTAAACATCACAAGGGATACCAGTGATTATCTCTGGTATACAACCAGGTATATGAATGATTGTTCGTATTGTAGCTCATGTATTGAAATAGAATCGAGTTCATTTCGGTTACTGATTGGGTTGATTTTCCCAGTGTACGAATAAGTTCATCCGAATCATTTCTTCGTAAAGGCACACCTTTGACCCTCAGTATACAAACAGCAGGGCACGGCATTCATGTATTCATCAATGGACAACTTTCAGGTACATTATTTCGAATTCAGGTGCTGATTAGCTTAAAAACTTCTAAAATGCTCTAAAACTTACAGGATCGGCTTTTGGGACTCAACAAAAAAGGAAGTTTTCTTTTACCAAAAACATCAACCTACACCCTGGAGAGAACAAAATTTCTATTCTCAGTATCGCAGTCGGTTTACCGGTTTGTTCTCCGATGAAAAAACATATATTCATTGATTTTCTTTTTTTCGTTTTGCCGATTTCATGTTCGGGTTTGTTCTGTTGTTTATAGAATATTGGTCCACATTTCGAGACATGGAACATTGGTGTCCAAGGATCAGTTGTTTTACATGGGCTAGATGAAGGAAAAAAGGACTTAACTTGGCAGAAATGGTCATACAAGGTTGGCCTTAAAGGAGAAGCCGATAATCTCAGTTCTCCGAATTCTATCCCATCGATTGTTTGGACTCGAGGATCCTTGGAAACTCTAAAACATCCATTAACATGGTACAAGGTAAGCAAAATGCATACGTGTGAATGTATGTGTGTATATATATGTTCCTTGACAAGCAAGAAACTATAAACTCGACCTTCAGGCGTTTTTCAATGCCCCGGGTGGAGACAATCCCTTAGCATTGGACATGAGTGGCATGGGAAAAGGTCAAGTATGGATCAACGGCGAGAGCATAGGCCGATATTGGACTATATCGGTTAATGGTAATTGCACTGGATGCAGTTACGTCGGTGCATTTCGTCAAACGAAATGTCATTTCGGTTGTGGCGGTCCGACTCAACAATGGTAAAAGCCCTAAAAAATTTAACATCTTGAAATATGGGTAAACTACACCATTAGTCACTAAAATATGGGTAAGTTTTCGTTTTAGTCACTTAACTAAAAAAGTTACAATTTGGTCACTAAAGTTTTCGAAATTATTTTTTTGGTCACTGATTATTAGGTGGCACTTTTTTAGTTGGCATAATAATAATTTTAGTCCTTAGTTGACTAATTTGTAACTTTTAAAAAACAATTTAAAAAACTTTAGTGACCAATTTGTAACTTTTTAGGTGATTAAAATGAAAACTTATAATTTAGAGACGAAGAGTGTAATTTACCTTTGAAATATTGATGCTAAACTTCTGTTCCAAAATGTGTTCATTTTTTCAGGTACCATGTTCCAAGGTCCTGGTTGAAACCAACCCGAAATTCATTAGTAGTTTTCGAAGAAATCGGTGGAGATGCTTCGAAGATTTCGATCGTAAAACGATTGACGACAACTGACAAATAACGAAACTATACAACATTAGGTATAACTTAGCCTTCTCCTCCATCAAAAGTGCCTATATAAGCTTTGAATGATACAATGCCATTGACATATTTATCCCAAATCAAAGGAAAAACAAGGATGACGATGATGACGACGAGGATGATGATGGTGACATGGTGTGACATACCATGCTACTTGTGTGTGTTTCTTTTGTGGGGTTGCTGAAAATTACATATGGAATTCATGCTCGTTTAGTGTTTGGATTCTTTTTTCCTTTTGTACCAGTTTTTTAGGCAACTTTTATTAGGGGTCTCCTCATTACTTTTCTAGTTTGGTTAAAATATGCCATAAGTCCCTATACTCTTCACCAATTTAG
Organism: Gossypium hirsutum; assembly: GCF_007990345.1. NCBI lineage: Eukaryota > Viridiplantae > Streptophyta > Magnoliopsida > Malvales > Malvaceae > Gossypium > Gossypium hirsutum. The sequence goes on from NC_053426.1 coordinate 112,071,546, forward strand.
AATTTAGTCTCTGTAATTTCAAGTTCAATTGTTAAAATTGTTATTTGTCAAATAAAAAAAATTCTCACTTGGGCAATCATGTAACTAAAAAAATGACATTACAATGAATGTGAATTTAACAAAATAATTTTAATAGTGTTACCAATTGGATCTGAATTTTGAAATCTGAAAAGTAAAAAGATTAAATTCTTAGAAATAAAAATACAGGCACTAAATTATAAATTACAAAAAGTATAAGGACTTATTATACATTTTAACCTTTCTAGTTTATGTGTGAGGTTAGAATTTCAATGGCTGCCAAAGGTTTATGGCCCACATTTTTCCCTGATAAAGAAGAAGGTACTTGGTACTGCCTACCTTTAAACTTAGGGCTCTGTATAGGGTTTGTTTGATTCATCCCAAGAAAATGTTTATTTTTTAGTCCCTACTTTCTATGTTTTGATTATTATTGTCTTGCAGTATTTAGAAACTTTAATTATCAAATTCAATAATATAGTTTCATGTTAAACAATCTAGTCCTCTGTTTATTATTTAAGTTTGCATACATCCAATTTTTTGAATTAGAGAATTTTTTCCACTTTAGTCATTGAACATGGATGAAAACTTGAAATTTTTTTTGTAGGGGCCAGAATTGAATTTTATATTTTTATAAGAGCTAAAGTAAAATTTTGCTATTATATTAGTTAATATATTTATAATTTTATTAAAGGATTAAATCAATATTTTATCATTTTGGAGAAAAAGAAATGTAATTTTACTATATATTAACTTATATAATTTTATGTATTTTCAAGGATACAAACTACAATTTTCTCATTTTAGAGTGCCCCTTTGACAGTGCCTTTGTCTCTGAATTTGGTTCACATTTGTCTCGAAATTTAGTCATTAAATTTGAATTTTGTCAAATTCCAAAATTAATGTAAGAAAAATAAGTTCAAACGTCAAAATTTTAAAAAAATATCAAATTTAGATACTTAATATTAATTTTTTTTAAAAAATTACGTTTATAAATTTAAATTTTTTCGAATTTAAATTATTTTCGATTCCAGGGCGAAATTGAAAATTTTAACTTACAAAAAAAAAACTTTTATAAGTGAAAATTAATAACGTGATGCATTCGGTGTTTTAGTTTTCACTTTCGGCTTAAAATTGATTTTTTATTAATTTGATTGAAATCAAAAGTGTAATTTGACTTTTAGGGTTTGCTCATTTATTAATTTGTTTGAAATTAAAAATCACAATTACTCTCTTCATTTATTTCCGCCACTATCTATTACTTTTCACTGAATAAATAATATTTATTAATTATCTTATTTATTTTAATTTAACGATCTGTCCATAATTTCAACTCAAGAGCTAAAACGTTTAAATTAAATCCTTTTTTTAATGCATGTATTGTAATTAAATTCTTAAAATATAAGTATCATAACAATTAATTTTATTGATGAATTAAATAATTTGCTTGGGGTAGCATATTGGAAGGTGTTTGATAAGTAGGGGTGTTCAAACGGTCGGTTTTTAAATTGTTAGAAGTGTAAAAACGAAACAAAAATAGCTAGATATAGTAAGTTTCGGCTGTAGTGAATGGGAGGAATAAAACATTGGTCACTTTGTTTAAAATTATGTCAAATGATAGCTTGTGAATCAATGAGTATTCTGGTGAAAACGAAATAAAAAAATAGTTAACCAAGTCGAAAGTTATGTGAATTTCGGATCAGGAAACTTAAGTTGACAACTTGATAAACCATGTATATTCAAGTTTGTCGTTAGTAGTTGTTTTACTATACCTAACTATATTAATTTTATTTTTATGAATTTTGAATGATTTAATTAGTATTTAAAAGATTATGTTTCGAATTAAAAACCATGATTTCAATTATAAAATTAGTAAATTATTGATTTTAAGTTTATTTTGAATATTATGATTTTTTGAATGGTTAAACAAGCACAAGCTCAGATTACTCGAAATGTAAAAATCTTTAACCATTAATCGAACTGAAATATTTCGATTAATTTGATTAGTTAATCAATTAACTGAAATTTATATATTTTTGTCTTTTAATTAAAATTAATATAGAACATATAATAATACATTGATGATGTTCAATTTTTTTTATTTAATAGTTCAAAAAAACTTTAAATGGAGGTGAAAACAACAAATAGGACATTAGAAATATTATGTAAGTCTTGAAAGTTAACAATCAAACACTACATAAGTCTTGAAAACAACAAATATTTCGGTTAATTGATTAATTATCTGATTTCAAACCGAATTAACTGATAATTAAAATTTTAAAAAATCATTAATTGATCTCCGACCGAACTAAATTTGACCATTGACAGATTAACTGAATTAAATCATTCAATCGGTTATAAAAATTGATTCAAATTGATTAACCGAATTAGATTCAAATTTTCGTTATAAAAAATTCAATAAAAAGAAGTCTTTCATTCCTTTTAATTTCAATATCGAGCTAATTAATCTCTTTAAAAAATATCAAAGCAATTTAGTTCGTGCTAATTTAAGAAATGGGTAAATTAAAGACGTTTTTTTTGTCAATTAAACATTTTTAATGGCATAATAACAAATTTAGTCCTCAATGTTTATATATTTTATCAATTTGATCTTGATTTCATAAATTTAACTCGCAATATTTACAAAAAATATATAAATATCAAATACTAAATTTATGATTATACTAATTAAAATTATGTACAGTTGATAAAAAATATTAAAACTATAATTAATTATATTTAATTGCTCCTATTCGCTTTTGTAATAATAACTCGAACGGGACAATAAGGATTAAATTATTAAAATTAAAAGAATTATTGATGCTAATTTTTTAATATTTTTTTCTTGAAAAATGAAAATAGAACGGATAAGTTTTTACTACTTAAATACCTGACCATAAGAACATTTTAAGACAGCAAGCTTCCAAGCAAAGCTTACGTGGCAGCATCATAAACAATTATCTTTCTAGAAGCTTATACGTGGCAACAACAGAATGCAGAAACTGAGCTTTTGTAAAACTAATAATGGATCTGGTTGCAGCGAATCTGAACTCTGAGTTCCCCCTAACATAAAACGTTTCGTTCCCATACCACAGCAACCTCCACCACCTTGTAAGAGAAGTTGAAGCGAAACCAAATCCAATCACCCGCTGACGTGGACACTCGATTATCCTTCCTTTTTACTTCCCGTAAAACCCCCCAACTTTCACCATAATCCCAATCTTATCCTTGTTTCAAATGAAATCAATGGTGATTAAAAGCCCTCAAAGCACAACTTCACTATAATCCCCGCGTAACACCGAACCTCACCTCCCCGCCAAAAAAATAAAACTAAATGGAGTACAACAAAGAGAAAAGAAAAGATATTAAGGTCAAATTTCACAAAAGTTCCTTGTATTTTGCACTTTTGGAAAATTTAGTCCCTCTATACTCATTCGATTTTTTTATCTTTTTATTTTTCGAAATATGTATTTTTAGTTTTTCCATTACCTATGTCAAAAACTAGTAAAACAACCCAAAAAGTCAAACTTAGGAATTAAAGATGGAAGAATTTAAAAAATAAAGATAAAGGAAGATCATATTAAGAAGAGCGGATAATTTATGAGGCCTTGGTTGATGATTCGACCTTCAGCAGGAACACTTTACATAATTGATTTTTTAAAATATTTATATTTCTCTTGCGAGCTTGTAGTATCTACACTAACCATCAACAAAGATACTCCTTCGAATGAGAGATAAAACTCCCAAATGAGACAATATTTCTTGCTAAAGATCCGAGACCCAACTTCCCCTTAACAATAACTAAAGAGACTTCCAAAGAATGCCGCCAACTAAAGTATATCAAGTTAGACTATCGATTAATTTTTCAAGGGTACTAAATCCACAAACAAATTATAGTACGAGGACTTGTTATAAATTTAACCAAAACATAATTAATGAGTTTTATATATATTTTAAATTAATTTATTTATGTCAGTCCACAATCTCTCTGTTGTCCTTGTGCATGCCTTTGTATTGCATTTCTCTGAAAAAAGTAGCCTTTTTTTTGTTCTTCCATGGTGAAAGCCAAAGCTCCAAGGAGAACTCTAGACTCTTATGCAGTCAAACACATCAACAAAATCATCAAAGGTAAAGCTTAAAGAACCAAAATTATGGTGCTTGTTTTTTCTTTTTTTTCTTTCTTTTTTTCTTCTTTAAGAGTTGTGTTGGTGATTGGCAGCGGGGGATTGCGTGTTGATGCGACCGGCGGATCAATCAAAACCGCAGTACGTGTCGAGAATCGAGCGGATCGAGGCGGACGCACGTGGTGGAAACGTGAAGGTGCACGTGAGGTGGTATTACCGGCCGGAGGAGTCGATCGGAGGGAGAAGACAGTTCCATGGATCTAAGGAGCTTTTTTTATCCGATCATTACGATGTGCAAAGCGCCGATACCATCGAAGGGAAGTGTACGGTACACAATTTCAAGAGCTATACCAAGCTTGACGCCGTCGGAAACGACGACTTCTTCTGTCGTTTTGAATATAATTCTTCCACCGGTGCTTTCAATCCCGATCGCGTTGCCGTGTATGTTAATTTTTTGCTAATTTCTTGAATAATTTTGACTAGTTAGGTCACATGGGCGTTTGTTTTTGGTTAATTTTGAGTATTTAGGTTGAATTTTTGGATGACTTTTTCAGTTGATACTTTGAATAATTTATGTTTAGGGTCGAAATCGTTTAAGTTGATTTTGCTCATAGCTGGGCGTTGCATATATAGAATCAATTAATTTCAATTTTTTATAGGATTTCTTTGCTTAATACACTACTTTTTCAGTGTAAATGCATGTAGGTTCCTTAAATTATTGAAACATTATTGATCAAAATGACAAATTTCTTGAAAAAAGAACTGGAAATTTTTGTTTATCAATGAAGCTAAAGTGTTCTGCAACTTTTGTTGTTGTACTGTTTCAGTTACTGCAAATGCGAGATGCCATATAATCCCGACGACCTAATGGTTCAATGCGAAGGTTGCAGTGACTGGTAAGTTGGGATTCTCGGGGAGGTAGCTATTGCGGTCAGGCCTTAGTTTATATTGTTTTATAAGTCGGATATTATGGATGATTATATTGTATGAAGCTGTTTCGGAATATGCCGAAACTTTTCTCCGCTTAATGCTTTTTCTAGTTGTTTTTCAACTTTATCAGTTCTGGTAAAAGCGATTAATTAGTTTGTTGGATAAGAATGGTATCAACTTGGCTGTTACTTGAAATAGGAGCAGGAATCAGTTTCCACAATGCTAGTAGTATTATGGCTATGGTTTAATTATCAATTAAAAAAAGTAGCTCTTAAAGACCTCTTTTTAGGCCTATGAAGAAGCTCCTGTACAGGTGTGATAAACGTTAAATTTGCGACACCTAATTTTCTTCGAGACGCCTATGATTGATTTTATTTAATTTTCGAGAGTTATAGCAGCTGTGTCTAATCTTGAAGGTCCTTTATATATATTTAGTGTATGAATTCTGTAGATAAAAAGTATTCAATTTATCTGGTATGCTGTAAAAGCAGTTGCCATATTCAGCACGCTACTTTTGATTCAGGTTTCATCCTGCTTGTATAGAAATGACGGCAGAGGAGGCTAAAAGGCTCGATCACTTCTTTTGCGAAAGTTGTTCGTCTGAAGGTCAGAAGAAGTTGCAGAATTCTCATGCCGCTTCCAGACACTCGGATACAAAGGTATTTATGCTTCATTGTTGTCCTTCATCCTTTTTTCGGTAGTCACTTTACTAGTTATTATTCAGACATGCATCTGTTATTGGAGATCGAGGTGGTATCGAAATGCATCTGTCATACCCTTATGAGAAAAAATTTTAGGTTCATTCGAAATATATACATCTTGGTTGATCAATGCACAATCATTTGGCCTTTGGGAAGAATGTGGTTCAAGCGGTATATTATTCTTGATAAATCGTCAGTTCATTATGCATTGATGAATTACAAACAAGGTTTTTAAAACCGGATCAATAGTTGAACCAATCAGGCTACTAGTTCATTGGTCCAACCAGTTCAACTGGTCCATTCTGGTTCCCAAGGTCAACCGGTCCAATGTCCTTTTCCAGATCAGTATTCCGGCCGGTCTGGTTTGATTCAAACAACCCTGATTACAAGATTACTCGCATTAAAAATCCAGCTTCTTGCAGAAAGTAGGCAAACCTTCCGATTTCAAACTTGCTCCAAATTCACAGGCTACGGTCTCGCCTCACTTCACTTCACTTCTCTTGCCTTATTTCCTATAATCACCAACTCGGTCATTCATTTGCAGCGTTTTATCCGTTATATTTATGCCTGTTTTCGTGGTTTAGGTTTTTGAGTTGAGAAGATTTCAGTGCCCTATCTATTATATATATGCCAGGTTGTGTCACATAACATGGAATACTGTGTTTCAGGTGGATACAAAACGGCGTCGGAGGTGACGAGAAAATGGTACATAAGCCTAGTGTTTTTAGTCGAAGACTGAAGCCGGTTATCGCTGTTAACTATGCCTTGTGAGTGGATAATGGTTGAGTTGACAGTAACTGGGTTTGAAAAACCTTTTTATCTCAATGTTTATGTGTTTGGTTGTAAGTAATTATCAGGATGTAGGTTCCCCCTTCTCTCTCTGTATCTGGTTTATAAATTAGGGTTTGTGTATAATTAAAAACTGCTTTTTAGCTTATAAAATAGCCATAAAAATTAGGGTTAATTTCACCTAATGTCTTTAAATTATGATCCAAATTCTAATTTGGTTTCTGAATTTCAAGATATTATAATTTAGACACTTTGAATTCAACGTGTTAAAAGAAAGAAATGATCCTTGTAATTATTGTTGATGTGGTAGGTGTACACATGTTTAGTGTTTGATTTACATGCTTTAAATAGGTTTAAATTGTTGAATGATTGATGGAAAGGCTTGATTGATACGAACCTAAAATAATTCAATTAAAACATTTTGAAGTTTAAATATTAAATCGAAATATAAACAATGGTTTATGAACTATTAGTGAAATTAATCCTAAAAATTACTTTTTTTTATAGAATAATAGATAATATTGATAATCATGTAGTAATTTTTAAAAATTCAATAACCAAATCATGATTTTAAGTAAACATAAATGACTAAATCTAAAGTCTACAAAAAATAAAATTAAGGACGACCAAAATTTAAAGGTTAAAATATGTCTTAAGTACATATACTTTTTACAAATTTAGAATTTAATACTTACACTTTTGTTAAATTCATGTTCATTACATGTCATTTTTTAAATTACATTGCTATTAAATGAATTCTTTTTTTATTTCAAAATGTAAATTACAAAATTATTGAAAATAAAGGTACAAAATTAAATTTTATATTTGTGAAGGGTATAGGGACTAATAGTATAATTTTAACCAAATTTAAACGCTCTTCTTGCTTTATTGGTTGTCTTTGTCTTCCCTCGGTTTCCTCGTTGTCTTGTTTTTCATGACTTTGACTTTAGCTCTTTTTTTTTTTTTTTTGAATGAGTGGTAGTGGGAAGAAAGCAAGCGCTCTTCCATGCATACTGGGATTATTATTATTTTTTTCTTTTTGGTTTTTTCCATTGGGTTGATGATGATTGATGCAGCCAGACAAAGACATCCAATTATTTGATTTGAGATTCTGAAAAAGCTTTGTTAATGGAGTTATAAGCTCTTGAAAAACAACCCAAACAAAACCACGAATAACAAATGAAAGGTAAAAAGACATCACTAGTCCCTCTCAGTTTCGAATTTGGACAAATTGGTCCACTAAAAAATTCAGAGCAATTTAATCCTTTCGATTTCGAAAGTTTAATCACAGCGTTAATGTTTTCTATCATTTTGCTCAAATTTGATCGGTATAATAATAAATTTAGACCTCAAAGTTTACATATTTCATCAATTTTCTCCTAATTTAACAAATTTAGTCTGCAACATTTGTGTAAATGTTGAGGATAAATTCGTTAATTTTTTTAGAAACAAGGTTAAAATGATAAAATATGTAAAGATCTAAGACTAAATTTTTTATTATACCAATCAAAATTATGTACAATTGAAGGAATATATTAAATCTCAATTAATTTTCCTTAGCTGCTCACTTTTGAAATTGACAGAGATTAAATTGCTACGATTTTTTAAAGAATGATCAATTTACTCAATTTCGAAAATTAAGAGGGACTATAGAGGTGTTTTTACCAAAAAGGAAACTTATTTGCCTGGTTTTGACATTTAACGATTCCATTAAATCACAAGTGCCATAAATGTTAAAGAGCAAACATGGGCAAATTAATCTTGTACATTAGATCAAAAAATAAACTGGTTTCATCCATTTTCATGACTAACAGATTAATTAAACAGTTATAAGTAGCATATCATTTTTACTTCATGCTGATATATAAAGATTAGTTTTTAACAGTAAAAATGAATGGAATTTTTAACAAAATTCATGACCAATTTACTTTTTGATCTAACATACAGAGATTAATTTACTCGTTTTTTGAGTAGAGGGGGCAAAATATAATCTGACTCTTAGTACAAAAGCCTCCATGATACTTTTACCACAATTGAAATTTTAAATTTGATAAGTTTAAAAACTAAAATTTCAAAATCCAAAGAGTAGAAGGCACTTTAAATTAGATAAATAGAGGGATTAAATTTCTCAAATTAAAAGTGTGGGGACTAAACTTTCAAAATCCAAAGGGTATAGGGACTGGGAAATAATGCAGAGTGCTAAAAAAAAATATGTCTTCCGTTGCCGGGACTTGAACCCGGGTCTCTCGGGTGAGAGCCGAGTATCCTAACCACCTAGACTACAACGGAAAGCTGACATATTTTTAATAGTTTAAATATAAGTTCAAAACAAAAAAAAAAGAATCCGGCCACGTTGAGTGATGGTGACAGCAGCAAATAAAGACGAGAGGGAATCGTTTTCATTATTTTTGTTTCAAATTTTATGAAAGTAAAGTAAATGGTTACCAATGTGCTTTCAATGGAATCCAATCCAATTCCATAGGTATAACAATGTGAATCACGTCAACAAAAGAATACTGGTCATACCAAAGAAAGTCACGTGGAGGTTGAAGTCGATTCATTCTATATGAGCAGACAACCATGTAGTTCGAGTGGTGGAGGTAAATCATTTATGTAATGTTACTAAATTATTAGTAAGTTTATGTTTTGGTCATTGAATCATTCAAAAGTTTTCATTTAAGTCATTGAACTATTAAAATAGTTATTGTATGGCCTTCTCTATTGGCACTATCTGCACAAATCTAAAACTCTTATTCTCTTTCTTTTCTATAATTTGTTTTTATGAAATTGCTTTAAATGTTAAGAACTTGCGTACCAAAGTCCAAACACCTTTCTTCTTTGATCTTTGATACTGACCGCCAAATCGACTTGGATCTAAGGTATGTTCTTAGACTCGTTGATGGGTACTGATTGTGACAGCTCTAATTTGACCCTAGTCGGAAAGTGATTTCGGGACCATAAAATCGAGTCACAAAAATAATTGATTGTTATATTCTATGCTTATTGTATGTGTACATGCATGTGTGAAAGTTTCATGCTTTAATTTTGTCATTTGTATGTGAAATTTATTAAATAGGAGTTATATGTGACATTTTTAAAATGTGATAGGTTAATTTTAAAATGGTCTATTAATGCATGTAATCAAAAAGGTGGACTTGCATGTCAATTTCCCCACTTTGATAGTAGTGGCCGGCCATGGTAATGATGATAAGCAATATGTGTTATGTAATAATATTAAAATATGGTAATGGCTTAATTTATGTAATAAAAAAAATGTGTTAAATTAATTAAATGAATAAAACAAAGAAAAGAAATAAAATGTTCATCTTTTGATATCTTTGGCCGAAAATTCTAAGAAGAGAAGGGAGGGGAAACAAGTATTCGGCTACTCCTTTCTAGTCTTGATTAAGGTATGAAATCCATGTTAGTTTTTGAATTCTTTTGCATATATTAAGCTAGTTACTAAGTCCCTTACTTGCCCATGTCAAAATTTTGAGTTTGGTAGTAAAATGAATATTCGGTTATGGAAGATGTTTAAGGGGATGTTTGTTGCCTTTATGAATTAAGGAATAATTAGGAATAGGTGATGTTGGAACTAATTTAATGTTCATATAGATAATTTTGAATGATAGAAAAAAATCGGCTTGTGCATTGGTGAAAATGCAGAATGTGAGCATTTATAATAGTTGAGTTATGCTTGTGTTTAAAGTGATGGATTGGAGTAGATGCCTATATGTGTTGTGAATAATTACTAGTAAATTAAGGTTTTCTAGATTACCTATGTCATTGCCGAATGTGTGGATAGTTGAAGAAAAATTTGTTAAAATGCTTAGTAGATGGATATTCGGGTAATGTTGTGTTTAAATGAGCACGATGTGTTGTATTGATATTATGCTTAAGTGAAATTATAGAAATATATATGATGAAATTGATTTGGTGATATACATGTTTAAATAATATGTATACAAAGAATGTGTGAAAGAGTAAATTGGTAATAATCTCCTTGGGACAGCAGCAGTAAAGTGATTTTGGAAAATCACTATAAATTGTGGGAGTTGAGTTAGAAGCTGAATAAATTATGTAATTAAATCTTGATGAGTCTAGTTTCTTATAAAAGAAACTATAAAAGCAAAAGCATTGCCGATAATGAGATAATTGAAGTAATGTGGGACAGAGTCAAAATGACTTCTAGATCCCCTCTTCTGTTTTTATAAAATCACTATAAAACGTATAAAAATAGTCAAATGATGAAATTTATATGCTTAGACTCCTTAATGAGTCTAGTTTCAAATTAAATAAACAAGGACATGTTTTGAATTCTGTATAATGAGAAATTTATTTCGTAGTGAAGAATGGTCAGATTAGTCAAACAGTGAAACAAGGGAAACTTTAGGAAAAATCTGGTATTGATTGGCTAAACTAAAAATTATGAAAATTTTATGGATAAAAGATAAATGAGTCTATTTTCAAGGAAAATTCACGGCAATTGATTTGGAGTTTCATAGATCTAGTTATAAATAATTTAGTGACTGTTGCTTAGGAAGTCAGCTTATAGTGAAATTGTGATTATATTGTAAACATTGATAAAAATTTGCTAATGAATTGCTTATTGATTTCTTATAAGCTTACTATAATCTGTATGTGTGAAAGTCGAATATATATGTATTATATTCTGAAAATAATATTTGAATAGTCGATTAATGATTAGTTTAAAATTTGTTGAATTAAAGCTTAAGAGCATAGGGGGCAATTTCGAATAAGGGAAAAGAGAAAGTAACCGAGTAGCCATTTCGCAACCGTTCAAATATATCCGAGGTAAGTTTTAAGTAGTTTCCTTTAGTATATAATTGACAATGCCACTATAAGAGTATAGTAGGTAAATTGTGATCTTTGGCTTGCACTTGAATTAAGATGTATAATAGATAATGCATGTATATGACTTATAGTTTGATGGCCACTTTGAATTTAAGATTAAATGATGAATAGAATGAGTGATATGAGATATAACCACTGAGCTGAAATGTGAATGATGATGTGCGTATCGAGTTTATATTCGAATGTAATATACGACTATTAAGTGATAAGGTGACTGTCATGTGTTATGATCAAATGTGTATGAGATTGAAAATATCCGGACATGAGGTCCGCAGGTTATATGCTGGAAAAATATCCGAACATGAGATCCGCAGGCTATATGCTAGAGATATATCTGGACTTGAGGTCCGCAGGCTACGTGCTGGAAAAATATCCGGGTTAAAGACCCGCAGGCTTACGCTAGTAATGTATTCCGAGCTCTAAGATTTGACAGAACCGATGCCAGTAAGTTAAATAAGATTTCGACTTCGAATATCAGTGGTAAACATCGTTGCGTAAGTATTATATGTTTACATGTTAAGGTTCGTGTTATGTGCTTATATTTGAATTGATTTTTTTAAGTGATTTAATAGTATCAAGGCACGAAATATATATATATATGTGTGTGTGAATGAATTCGGTATTTGAGGATAAGACAATAATATAATTGGTTAATTTAAGTCACCATATGAAAGAATGTGATTAAAGGTATTAGTATAATCTATGTAAATAATGAAATATGTGCAAGAAGTCTTGTGTATACATACATACATATTCGGCCAAGGGGTTTTGTAACTAATGTACTGGTGTATATTTGGCCAAGTGAATTACAATTAGAATACAAGTTTTGCGATACTCAGTGTTCAATTTTAACGATAAGCCTTAATAGTATAAATTGCTTAAAACTTACTAAGCCTCGAAAGCTTACTCTGTTTCTTATTTCTTTGTTTTATAGATTGTTGATTTTGGCTATCGACTCGGGGATCGTCAGCAGTTCTTCATACTATCGATCTTTTTGGTACAGTTATATTTTGGACTCGATATGGCATGTATAGGTTGGACTGTTGACAAAAATATGTTTTGAAATTGTAAATATCTTGGCCGTATGAAAATGGCACTTATGAATTATAAATCTGTATGTATTCAGTTCGATTTATACTTGTGTTGGTAGATTATGTGATTGAAATTAAATGTTTAGCTTGGTAATACCTCATAGCCTATACCGGCAATCGTGTAACACCCCGTACCCGAGACCGTTGCCGGAGTCGGACACGAGGGGTTCACAGACTACATTCACTTACTTGCACAGTTCATTTTAAAAATTTCCAGGCAGTTGGCTAACTGTGTCACTGTCACCTTAAAAATCATATCTTGAGTTCTAAAACTCGAAAATCAGTTTTGTAATTTTTCCCTGAAACTAGACTCGTATGTCCATCTACATATTTTTTTCTATAATTTTTGGTCAGGCCAATTAGTACAGTTTATTAGTTAAAGTCTCCCCTGTTACAGGGTACGACTACACTGACCTTCATGCATTACGATTTGGTTATCTCCCTGTACAGGGCTTCAATACTGATGCCGTTTGTTTCTATAGAAACTAGACTTAAATAGGAATCTATACATATATGGCATGACTTCTAAATGTCTCTAGTTAATTTATAATGAATTTCCAAAGTCAGATCAGGGGATCCAGAAACCGTTCTGGCCCTGTCTCACGAAAACTTTAACATCTCATAATATACTGTTCATATGAACGTTTCGTTACTTTCCTATGAAAATAGATTCATCAAGGTTCGATTAAATAATTTATTCACTATTTAATTCTATTCCTACTATTTTTAGTGATTTTTCACATCCACATCACTGCTGCTGCTAGCATCTATTTTTAAGGTAAACTTTACCTATTTTATGATCCTCCATGGATCAACTAGAGTTTGTCATACATATTCCAAAAAAAAATGATCATGAATAACCATTCCCATGGCTAACCGTTTCCAACATTTCCATACCTCTCGACGGGCAACATACAAAACGATTATAATGCTATGATCAAAGTATATTTAAGCCATTTTCGCATGGCTATCCAAATTTACACAAAACCGAAGGGTACATGACCAACAACAAAAGGGTAGTCCTATACATGCCATTTCAAAGTTCAACTAAAAGTATACCAAAAGGAGCTTTGATAGTATGGGCGACTTCGACTTCAAAATCCCGAGTCCGATAGCTGAAGAACCAAAATCTATAAAACAGAGAATCAAAGAAACGGAGTAAGCATTAAATGTTTAGTAAGTTTTGAGCAAAGAATTTAGACACAACCAAAGTATAGCATTCATGTAGCTAAACAGATAATTTCATTTGCACAAATTTTCAATATCATACTTACTTCACATTACCAACCCTTATATTCATACACAAAGATCAACTTAGCCAAAGGCCGGTAGCTCATTTATCAACTGAGCGAATACTTATTTGTAAGGGCTCAACTAATTCAAAGCACATACGAAACATACCTCAATGTTGGGATGTTACAAGCGTATTAACTGAAATTTTTACAGCAAGATCGTTCATTCCCGAATCACGTACCTTCGGAATTTAACCGGATATAGCTACTCGTTCAAATGCCTTCGGGACATAGCCCGGTTATAGTAACTCGCACAAATGCCTTCGGGACTTAACCCGGATTTAGTAACTCGCACCAATGCCTTCGGGCTTAGCCCGGAATTAGTATCTCGCACAAATGCCTTCGGATCTTAGTCCGGATATGGTCACTTAGCACAAAGCCTTTGGGACTTAGCCCGGACATCATTCGAATAACCATACACATTTAACAGTAAATCATGACACATTCGTATTTCATTTTCATTAGCAAAACTCAAACACAATGTAACACCCCTAACCCGTCTCCGTCGCCGAATCAGGGTTACGAGGCATTACGAAACCAAGCTCACATAAACATAACTTTAATATCTAATTCCAAATGCAAGTCCAATTCATGAACATATATAATCAAATTCAAGCATGGAAACTAAACTCTTTTCCCATTGCTATTTACACAATAGGATTCAAAACTAACCAAAACATTATCAAGCCTATACATGCCATAAGATCGAGTTCAAATATTTAACAAAATACCAAAAGAAGTCGATAGTGTGATGGACTGTGCTGATGATCCCCGAGCTCGTAACGCGTCTCCAAATCTATAAAAACGAATGAACGAAAGCAAACGAAGTAAGCTTTTATAGCTTAGTAAGTCTCCAGCATAACTAAATGTATAATTATAAACACATAATTATTATAACCTTTTTAATCTATTCTACTGAAATTTCAACTAACACAACCAACTAACATTCATACATTATTCTACTCAGACCATTTCATTTATAGTCAGATATGTATACCTGTCGGATGAATTCAGTTTAATATATATATTATACAAAACAACATTACAATTGAATGTATACCACCGAGCATATATATACATATTATATACATATCAAACCGATTGTATATGTACCCTCATGGTATGTTCTAAATCAATTCAAATCTAACACAAATATATATACATCAATCACATCTTATATTTGTTTGTATATAAATATACTCATTATGAATTTATACCTGAATACCTAGGTAACACATACATTTGAAATACACACATATATATATATCTCAAATGCATACATGATTAATTATCAAACACATAGGCTCAACATATATATGTTTAACTACCACATATCACCATATGCATTTATAAATTCAGCAATCACATATATCTAATGTACATATGTATTCATCGATTTCATATAATCACAAATCATAGATATATTCATTGCATATTCTAACACAATTTAAACAGATTCACCGAAATGTATCACCGGCATTTAGCCTGCTAGACTTAAAGTCTGAAATGTATCACCGGCATTTAGCCTGCTAGACTTAAAGTCTGAATTACTTCACCGGCATTAAGCCTGCTAGACGTAACGTCTGTATTATATTCAATCACTTTATAATAATTCAAACTAACAATTTCATATCTTCACTACCATTCAAAAACTTTTACGTGAATATACATACAAAATCGAAACTTTCACATACATATATAATTCCATACCAAATTTCGATTCAAGAATTTATACATGTGCATTTATACATATTCAAATCTACCATATGAATGTATAATTTCATACTCAATTTCAAAACAAAAACTTGTACATATATAAATGCACAATCAATCCTCGCATACTTATATAATGACATAACTAAATTCAATACACAACGCATACATGTATATTTGCATGCTTATTCGACTTTATATATATATATATATATACATACTTATATAATCATTCAAACCATATATATATATATACCTATATCTTTTACATACCTTTGATTAATCCAATAATTTATACAAGATCATACTTGTATATTCGAACATGTTATATACAATATCTATAGTCCAAAGTTTATTCAACTATTATACTTTAAATTATAGCTCAATCATAAGATAAAAATTAGTAAGCATGTATAAATATTAACTTAATAACTTTTAGTTGCTAATAGACTTACCTCGGATATCAGCAAACACGATTGACTATTCGATTACCTTCGATTTCCCCCGATCCAAATTCGTTTTCTTCGTTCCTTGATCTAAACATAGTCAAATTTAACCCTTTTATTCATCAAATCATTCAATTTTATCCAAAAACACTTAAATGGGCAAATTACCATTTTGCCCCAGACATTTTACACTTTTTGCAATTTAGTCCCTATTGCATAAAACACAAAATACACAAAATCTCACAACACTATAGTTAGGCCGAATCTTCCTTGTATTCATACAAGTCCATACATTTCATTTATTTCACATTTTAGTCCCTCAAAAATTTATTTTCACAATCTAGCCCTAAATACTCAAATTCATCAAAAATCCCAAGACAAAACATGTTAATCTAAGACATATCTTCCATTATTCATCATCAAACATCCCAAAACACAAATATTCATCAATGGCATAATTCAAAATATTCATCAATTCACAAAATTAAGACATGGGTTTTGAAGTATTCAAAGCAACGATCTCAAAAACGTAAAAATCATCAAAAACCGAAACAATTTCATACCTTAATCAAGCTAGTAAAGTGCCGAAACCCTAAATGCCATGGATGTTTTCTTTCTTTGCAACATTCGGCCAACAAAAGAGATGATAATGGCTTGTTTTATGTTTTGTTTTATTATACTATACATTATTTATTAATTTACTTATTTAACCTTTAATAATTAATAAACAAAACATATATAATAAGGTCATATTAGTCCTTTGCCACCCACTATCTATGTTTTAGTCTAATTGCATCATTAATCCCCCATTTTAAAAAGACAACAACAATTAGGTACTTTTAGATTTAACCCCTAAATTTTTATTTTAAGCGATTTAATCCTTTTATTTAATCGGACACTCAAATGACAAAATTAAAACACGAAAATTTCACACAATTAAATTCACACATAATAAACACACAAAATAATATTAAAATATTTTTTTTGACTCGGACTTGTGGTCCCGAAACCACTATGTCCGATTAGAGTCAAAACCGGGTTGTTACAACTCTCCCCCCTTAGGAATTTTCGTCCCCGAAAATCTTACCGGTGAATAGGTTTGGATAACGCTCTTTCATTGTATCTTCTGACTCCCAAGTTGCTTCTTCAACTCCATGTTTATGCCACAACACTTTAACTAACGGAATTTTCTTATTTCGTAATTCTTTGATCTCACGAGCCAGAATGCTAATCGGTTCTTCTTCATATGACATATCAGGGTTAATTTCAATCTCCGTCGGACAAATCACATGTGAAGGATCAGATCGGTATCTACGGAGCATCGAAACATGAAATACATTGTGAATCTTTTCTAGCTCAGGTGGTAACATCAATCTGTAAGCAACCGGTCCGACACGCTCTATAATCTCATACGGTCCAATGAATCTTGGACTCAATTTGCCTTTACGACCGAATCTGAGTACTTTCTTCCATGGTGAGACTTTCAAAAACACTTTATCGCCGGTCTGAAATTCTATATCTTTTCTTTTCAAATCCGCATAAGATTTCTGACGATCCGATGCTGATTTCAGACTGTCCCGAATCACTTTCACTTTCTGTTCGGTCTCTTTAATCAAATCAACCCCGTGTATCTTATTTTCACTGAGCTCGGTCCAATACAGTGGTGTACGACATTTACGACCGTACAAAGCCTCATAAGGTGCCATTTTGATACTAGATTGAAAGCTGTTATTATAAGCAAATTCAATCAAAGGTAAATATCGTTCCCACGTACCTTCAAACTCAAGAATGCAACATCTCAACATATCCTCAAGTATCTGAATGATTCGCTCGGATTGACCATCTGTTTATGGATGGAAAGCTGTGCTAAAATGTAGCTTCGTACCTAAAGCATCTTGTAATTTCTTCCAAAATCGCGATGTGAATCTCGGGTCTCTATCTGAAACGATAGAATTAGGCACACCATGCAATCTCACAATTTGAAAAACATACAATTCAGCAAGTTTATCGAGTGGGAAATCCGTGCGAATCGGAATAAAGTGCGCCGATTTTGTCAACCTATCAACAATAACCCAGATTGCATCTTTCTTGCTCGGTGTCAACGGTAAACCGGATACAAAATCCATTGTAACTCTGTCCTATTTCCATTCAGGTATCATGATCGGCTGCAGCAATCCAGAAGGTACCTGATGTTCGGCCTTTACTTGCTGACATATTAAACATTTCGAAACAAAGTCAGAAATGTCCCGTTTCATTCCATGCCACCAATAGTGTTGTTTCAGATCATTATACATTTTTGTGCTACCCGGATGAACAGAAAATCGACTATTGTGGGCTTCATTCAAAATCATCTGAATTAACTCTGGATTTTTCGGAACACATAATCGGTTTCTAAATCTCAAACAATTCTCAGCATCAACTAGAAACTCTGAATCAACATTTAAGTCACACTGAGCTCGTTTTGCAATTAAATCATCATCGACTTTCTGGGCTTCACAAATCTGTTGAATAAATAACGATTTTACTTTCAACTCAGCTACTATCACACCATCGTCAGACATAGCCATATGCGCGTTCATTGCACGCAAAGCAAACAATGATTTTCGACTTAGGGCATCAGCAACAACATTAGCCTTTCCCGGATGATAGTCAATCACAAGCTCGTAATCTTTCAACAATTCCAACCATCGACGCTGTCTCAAATTCAGATCTTTCTGAGTCATTAAATATTTCAAGCTTTTATGATCGGAATAAACATGGCATCTTTCGCCAAACAGATAGTGACGCCATATTTTTAACGCAAATACAATAGCGGCCAATTCCAGATCATGCGTTGGATAGTTCTTTTCATGCGGCTTTAACTGTCTCGAGGCATAGGCTACAACTTTGCCTTCCTGCATCAATACACAGCCCAAACCATTTAAAGATGCATCACTATAGATAACAAACTCTTTACCCGATTCGGGTTGAACTAGGACTGGAGCTTTGGTTAAAAGAGCTTTCAACTGATCGAAACTTTTCTGGCACTTTTCTGACCACTCAAACTTAACGTCTTTTTGTAGTAGCCTTGTCATCGGGGTCGCAATCATAGAGAACCCTTTCACAAAACGTCTATAATAGCTAGCGAGCCCCAGAAAGCTTCGAACTTCCGAAACATTCCTCGGAGGTTTCCAATCAAGTATAGCTGAAATTTTACTCGGATCAACCCAAATACCCGATGCTGATACAACATGGCCCAGAAAACTGACTTCACGTAACCAGAACTCACATTTACTAAACTTTGCATTCAACTGCTTATCTCGCAAAGTTTGTAACACAAGTCTCAGATGTTCAGCATGCTCATTTTCGTCTCGAGAGTAGATCAAAATGTCATCAATAAATACTACCACAAACCGATCCAGATACTTCCTAAAGATCCGATTCATCAAATCCATGAAAATAGCAGGTGCATTAGTAAGTCCGAAAGGCATAACAAGAAACTCATAATGTCCGTACCTCGTTCGGAAAGCAGTCTTTGGCACATCAGAGTCTTTAACTCGCAACTGATAGTAGCCTGATCTCAGATCTATCTTTGAAAACACAGTAGCCCCTTTCAACTGATCGAACAAATCATCAATCCGTGGTAACGGATACTTATTCTTTATAGTCACTTTATTGAGTTGCCGGTAATCAATGCACATTCTCATCATTCCGTCTTTCTTTCTCACAAATAGAACTGGTGCACCCCAAGGAGAGAAACTCGGTCGTGCAAAACCTTTATCAGTCAGCTCTTGCAACTGTACTTTCAATTCTTTTAATTCGGTCGGTGCCATACGGTACGGAGCTATCGATATGGGAGTCGTCCCTGGTACTAACTCAATACCAAACTCTACTTCTCGAATAGGTGGCAAACCCGGTAATTCTTCGGGAAACACGTCTGAATACTCACACACTACTGGTACAGATTCAATCTTCTTTTCGGTCACTTTACTATCAAGAAAAAATGCAAGGTAAGCTTCACAACCCCTTCTCACATACTTCTGAGCCGACATCGAGGATATTATTGCTGATAAACCATTCAGATCATTAGATTCGATCCGAATAATCTCATCATTCTGACACCGTAGATCAATAGTTTTCCGTTTGCAGTTTACAATAGCATCATGCAGAGTTAACCAATCCATACCCAGAATTATATCGAACTCGTCGAATGGTAACAACATCAAATCAGCTGGAAAACATAAATCTCGAATCATCAACGGACAATTCTTGCACACTTTGTCAACCAAAACACACCGGCCCAGGGGGTTCGATACTTTAATTGCAAACTCAGTAGACTCAACAGGCAAAGTCTTACTGAATACTAAAGTCTCACACACATAAGAATGAGTCGAACCAGGATCAATCAATGCAATAACATTAGTATCATAAAGAGTGAAAGTACCAGTAATAACATCTGGAGAAGAAGCCTCCTCTCGAGCACGGATGGCATAAGCTCTGGCAGGTGCACGGGCCTCAGATCGAATTGCTGTGTCCCTGGTTCCTCTCTGACTACCACTTACATTACTCAATTGTCTCGGCGGTCTACCTCGGACTGGCACATTACTCGGTCTGGTATCCTGCACAGTGTTTTGCTCAGCTACCATCGGACACTCTCGAATGAAATGATCTTTTGAACCACACTTGAAGCAAGACCGATCATGGAATCTGCAATCCCCAGGATGCCATTTCCCACAATGCTTGCACTCTGATCTATTTTGTCGAACACTACCAACGCTAGCAACTGAAGTAGCTCGTGAACTCACAGGGGGTCGATCTCGATCATACTTAGGAAACCTTGCAGTAGCTTTAGATTGGCTATGATCCGCTCTGAATTTCCTTGAGGTCGACTGAAATGATTTACTGAATGATCTTTTACGAGAATCTCGAGCTTCATAGTCAGCTTTCCTCTTCTCTTTCCCGAGCTCCTCAGCTTTACAAGCTCGTTCAACAAGTACTACGAACTCTTTTATCTCAAGTATACCAACTAACAGTTTAATATCTTCATTCAGCCCATCTTCAAATCTTCTACATATGATAGCTTCAGTTGAAACACACTCTCGAGCATATCTACTAAGTCTCACAAATTTCCGTTCATATTCTGTCACTGTCATACGACCCTGTTTCAGTTCAAGAAATTCCTTACGTTTCTGATCAATAAATCTCTGGCTGATGTATTTCTTACGAAACTCAGTCTGAAAGAATTCCCAGGTCACTCGCTCTTTCGGAACCACCGATACTAGTGTATTCCACCAGTGATATGCAGTGTCCCGTAGCAAGGATATAGCACATTTCAAGCACTCATCAGGGGTGCAAGACAACTCATCAAACACTCGAATAGTATTATCAAGCCAGAATTCAGCTCGCTCAGCATCATCATCATCAGTAGCTCTGAACTCTTCGGCCCCGTGTTTTGGAATTTTGTCAACCGGAGGCTTAAGTAATCTCATCGGATCACTTACTTGGGGTATAACAGGAATCGAAGATGGATTAGTCGGGGGTGGAGGTTGTTGTGTAACCGGATTAGTTCGGACATAATGAGTAAACCAGTCATTCATCATTTGGTAGAAGGCTTGTTTAGCCTCTCCCTCCTGGTTACTCGAGATTGGTCGAGAATCTACTGGCTCTGTCCCTTGCGCGGGAGCAGGCGCTATACTCTCAACATCATCAGCTACGGCTCGTTCGGGATCCATTACTATACGAAAACACATTTTTAGACGTCAGCAGTCATCACACTATCTCGATATAAAAATATGGCATGTATAGCTAGACTCATACACGCTACGCTAGTTCCGAGAATCGACTAAACCGTAGCTCTGATACCAATAAAATGTAACACCCCTAACCCGTCTCCGTCGCCGAATCAGGGTTACGAGGCATTACGAAACCAAGCTCACATAAACATAACTTTAATATCTAATTCCAAATGCAAGTCCAATTCATGAACATATATAATCAAATTCAAGCATGGAAACTAAACTCTTTTCCCATTGCTATTTACACAATAAGATTCAAAACTAACCAAAACATTATCAAGCCTATACATGCCATAAGATCGAGTTCAAATATTTAACAAAATACCAAAAGAAGTCGATAGTGTGATGGACTGTGCTGATGATCCCCGAGCTCGTAACGCGTCTCCAAATCTATAAAAACGAATGAACGAAAGCAAACGAAGTAAGCTTTTATAGCTTAGTAAGTCTCCAGCATAACTAAATGTATAATTATAAACACATAATTATTATAACCTTTTTAATCTATTCTACTGAAATTTTAACTAACACAACCAACTAACATTCATACATTATTCTACTCAGACCATTTCATTTATAGTCAGATATGTATACCTGTCGGATGAATTCAGTTTAATATATATATTATACAAAACAACATTACAATTGAATGTATACCACCGAGCATATATATACATATTATATACATATCAAACCGATTGTATATGTACCCTCATGGTATGTTCTAAATCAATTCAAATCTAACACAAATATATATACATCAATCACATCTTATATTTGTTTGTATATAAATATACTCATTATGAATTTATACCTGAATACCTAGGTAACACATACATTCGAAATACACACATATATATATATATCTCAAATGCATACATGATTAATTATCAAACACATAGGCTCAACATATATATGTTTAACTACCACATATCACCATATGCATTTATAAATTCAGCAATCACATATATCTAATGTACATATGTATTCATCGATTTCATATAATCACAAATCATAGATATATCCATTGCATATTCTAACACAATTTAAACAGATTCACCGGCATTTTGCCTGCTAGGCTTAAAGCCTGATTCAGTACACCGGCACTTAGTCTGCTAGACATATAGTCTGAAATGTATCACCGGCATTAAGCCTGCTAGACATATAGTCTGAAATGTATCACCGGCATTTAGCCTGCTAGACTTAAAGTCTGAAATGTATCACCGGCATTTAGCCTGCTAGACTTAAAGTCTGAATTACTTCACCGGCATTAAGCCTGCTAGACGTAACGTCTGTATTATATTCAATCACTTTATAATAATTCAAACTAACAATTTCATATCTTCACTACCATTCAAAAACTTTTACGTGAATATACATACAAAATCGAAACTTTCACATACATATATAATTCCATACCAAATTTCGATTCAAGAATTTATACATGTGCATTTATACATATTCGAATCTACCATATGAATGTATAATTTCATACTCAATTTCAAAACAAAAACTTGTACATATATAAATGCACAATCAATCCTCGCATACTTATATAATGACATAACTAAATTCAATACACAACGCATACATGTATATTTGCATGCTTATTCGACTTTATATATATATATACATACTTATATAATCATTCAAACCATATATATATACCTATATCTTTTACATACCTTTGATTAATCCAATAATTTATACAAGATCATACTTGTATATTCGAACATGTTATATACAATATCTATAGTCCAAAGTTTATTCAACTATTATACTTTAAATTATAGCTCAATCATAAGATAAAAATTAGTAAGCATGTATAAATATTAACTTAATAACTTTTAGTTGCTAATAGACTTACCTCGGATATCAGCAAACACGATTG
Organism: Gossypium hirsutum; assembly: GCF_007990345.1. Taxonomy (NCBI): domain Eukaryota; kingdom Viridiplantae; phylum Streptophyta; class Magnoliopsida; order Malvales; family Malvaceae; genus Gossypium; species Gossypium hirsutum. Next base: position 112,095,184 of record NC_053426.1, read on the forward strand.
ACTATTCGATTACCTTCGATTTCCCCCGATCCAAATTCGTTTTCTTCGTTCCTTGATCTAAACATAGTCAAATTTAACCCTTTTATTCATCAAATCATTCAATTTTATCCAAAAACACTTTAATGGGCAAATTACCATTTTGCCCCAGACATTTTACACTTTTTGCAATTTAGTCCCTATTGCATAAAACACAAAATACACAAAATCTCACAACACTATAGTTAGGCCGAATCTTCCTTGTATTCATACAAGTCCATACATTTCATTTATTTCACATTTTAGTCCCTCAAAAATTTATTTTCACAATCTAGCCCTAAATACTCAAATTCATCAAAAATCCCAAGACAAAACATGTTAATCTAAGACATATCTTCCATTATTCATCATCAAACATCCCAAAACACAAATATTCATCAATGGCATAATTCAAAATATTCATCAATTCACAAAATTAAGACATGGGTTTTGAAGTATTCAAAGCAACGATCTCAAAAACGTAAAAATCATCAAAAACCGAAACAATTTCATACCTTAATCAAGCTAGTAAAGTGCCGAAACCCTAAATGCCATGGATGTTTTCTTTCTTTGCAACATTCGGCCAACAAAAGAGATGATAATGGCTTGTTTTATGTTTTGTTTTATTATACTATACATTATTTATTAATTTACTTATTTAACCTTTAATAATTAATAAACAAAACATATATAATAAGGTCATATTAGTCCTTTGCCACCCACTATCTATGTTTTAGTCTAATTGCATCATTAATCCCCCATTTTAAAAAGACAACAACAATTAGGTACTTTTAGATTTAACCCCTAAATTTTTATTTTAAGCGATTTAATCCTTTTATTTAATCGGACACTCAAATGACAAAATTAAAACACGAAAATTTCACACAATTAAATTCACACATAATAAACACACAAAATAATATTAAAATATTTTTTTGACTCGGACTTGTGGTCCCGAAACCACTATGTCCGATTAGAGTCAAAACCGGGTTGTTACACACAAGACACTTATTACTCTTGCAATTTCGGCTCAGTAGCCACACACAAAAAGCATGATTTTGATTTGCTTAAAACATGGTCTAATCAAATCATAATTTAAACTCTATTACTCAAGAACTTACTCGGATGTGGTCGAACGTTTTCAGCGACTATTCGATAACTTTTTCCTTTCCCTTATCCAACTGTGGTCCTCTAAGCTCTTGAGCTAATTCAAACAAATTTAACTTATTAAAGTCTCATTATGCTAGCTTATGGCCGAATATGACAAGGAGTTTGATTGGTCATATGGCCACCTTCTAGCTCAACTACACAATGGTCATATGCATTTTTAATCACATCAAGCAATTTAATACAATTCATTCGAACATCAAAAGAAAACCTCAAGGTACTTAGCCCATATATACTTTAGGCATTAGAGTCACATATATATATGGAATCATGAATCAAACTCAACATTTTAGCTAATATTCCCCCTTGGCCGAATTTTCTAAGCCAAGACAAAAGCATCAATATGCTTGCCTCTAACCGAATACATGCAACACCATCTTCTTCCTATGGCCGAATATGCATGTCTATGTTGAGGCCGATTATATACTTAATACCACACATAAATGGCATACATTTTACTAACTAATGCATTACATATTATAACTCAATACGCATCCATCATTTAATCCATAACCGAAGCACCATCATGTGTAAGTATATACCTTGAGATAATATATAGGTCATACCAATACGTCATGTGCAATCATATATATATATGTGCAAGAGCCGAATCACAAATTTGATTATAACCAAATTTAAACATATATCCAAAACATAAATCTTAGCTACCATGCAATAAGCATAAATCACACTTATGGATATACCATGGCCGATACTTCCAACAACACCAAATAAAAATATACTTCATGGATCTAAGGTAGAACCAAGAAAGAAACTCATAATCATCAAGATGTAAGCAACTACCATTGTTCATCTAGATTTAGCATGAAACACAACCATCACCCTTATTAATCTCCATAGCCGAAAACCTTACTTATTCCAAAATCACAATTTCAACATGGGTTACCAACAATAACTTGATATCTCACTCAAAATCAACTAGGATTTCAAGAACTAGTATCAACTTCCTTACCTTAATATCGACCTAAGATGACCGATTGCTTCACTCCTTCCTTCCTCCTCTCAATCCGGCCAAGAAGAACCAAAGAACACAACTTGTTTCCTTTCTTCCTTAGAACATTCGGCCAAGAGAAATGAAAAAAGATGGACACTTTTTTTTTGTTTTCTTTCTTACATCACGGTAATGGGGAGGGGGGAGAAACAATCACACACATTCTTTCTTTTTTTCCATTTCTTTATTACCCATACTCCTTATTTTATTGTTCCTAACATACATCAATAACATAACATGTTTGTGACATGTTTCCACTCATAGCATGGCCGGCCACTATGCCTTAATTTGGGTAAATTGACATGCAAACCCATCATTTTCACAATATGCATTAATAGGCCACTTTGCATTTGCCTAGCACATTTCTAAATTTTCTCACATAAGTCCTATTTGATAAAATTCACTTACAATTAACAAAATTCAAACATGAAATTTTCACACATGCACATGTACATATAATGAGCATCAATTATGACGGATAATTATTTTTATGACTCGGTTTAGTGGTCCCGAAACCACTTCCCGACTAGGGTCACATTAGGGCTGTCACAGATCGGACACGGGCTAGGGGTGTTACACTGATCTACTATACATATATTTTAATTGTTGCTCTTGGAGCTTGCTAGCCAAACTTTTAAAAAAAGTTAAGGACTCAATAGCTTGAATAATAAACTTTCAAATAGTTCAGTGATTGAAATGAGAACTTTTGAATCTGTAACTATTTTGTAACTTTTTGAAATTAAATGACCAAAATGTAAACTTATTTATAGTTAATAACCTTGGGTGTAGTTTACCTGAATAAATATGAGTTTGATCTACCTTACCACGTGCTATCTCCTAATAGGTCGGTTGTTCTTTTTCTTCATTCTTTGTTAGGTTGACAACATGACATGAGGGGATCAAATAACAGGGTATGTAAGTGACAAGTAATAGATATCTTATCAGAGCGGCCTAGATGTCCATGTTTCCTACAACTTGGTAGGACGATTCTTATGGTGAAGTAGACTTGTCCATGAATCGGGTGACTCTCTCAACTTAATCAACCCAGCTTAACTTATTTAAAATTATTAACTAAAATAATATTTTATTTATCTAATTATTCCGTAAATAGTAATATGAATCAACCATTAGTTCTTGCTTCAATCAGTTCAACTGCTAATTCAACTAGTACGACCACCCAATTCAATCTGTCTTTATTTCCAACCGATACCCCCAACCAATTATAAGTTCTCAAATTTTATTAAAAAAACATTGAAAAGCTTTAACACATTTCTATTTTTCTACAATTAACAACCATATCAACTTTCTTCATAGCTATACAGTCGATCATGGAAGAATATCTACACAGCTACTCAATCCTGTATACACCAACAAGAATACACATAAACTAAACTGAAATTGAAATTACGAAAACAGGCCCAGAAAAGCCGAATAGAAAGAGCGAAAATTTCGGGGTTTTTTATAAAAAAATGGAAAACATTATATTATGCTTATTGAGAAACAGAAGATTCATCAACTCGATGCCAGATTCTGTTGAAAAACCACATCGAATCTGCTTCGACGGGGTTTCCATCATTGTTACGGTGCCAACTATAATGAGCGTGAGTTCGGTTTTTGATATCGAAAATGGCATGACCGTAACTGGATTCTCGATACGCCGAGTACGTTGGCTGCGGCTCGCTCATGCTACAAATATGCAAGAACAATATATATGTAATGCAAGAAACTGAAAAACCAATCTATATGTAATGCAAGAAAAATGGTTACTTGGATACTAAGCCATCCATGTTGCCTCCATCGCCGATAGTTATGTACACAGGCGCGGATTGATCCTTCACGGGAGTGCAAATACCGTTTACAACGTTATACGCAACGTTCGATACACGTTCCTGTAACATAAATTATATCAGCAATCGAGTAACCAAGCATGATTACAACATGGTAAATTGGTTGTCAAGCTATTACTTGTACTCGAAGTTTCGTATATACTAGCGGAGATAACATAGTCAAAGAGCTTACAGATCGTTCGTAGGCATGGACGTGACCGGAAAATACGACATCAACTTTGTACTTCACAAACCATGGTTCGTATATTACTCTCATGGTTTCGCCTTCCATGAAAGGATAGTTGAAGCTATTATACCATGGAGCATGCATAAGAACGATTAACCATGGCGTTTCGGTCCGGTTAACTTTCGGAAATTCCTGTTGAAGCCATTGGTACTGAGGAGTGAATTTACCGTAAGCCGAATACGAAGACAACACTATGATGTATGCCGAAGCTCTCTTGATCGAGTACCAAAAAGGAGAAGTACTTTTCGATTCTACGTATGGAACCGGATAACGATTACTATATGGCTTAAAAGGCGTCGTTTCACCCTGCGCAGAACCGTTATAACACAATGGACAATTCTGTGTTTACAAGCTAATTATCACGATAAGAAAGGAACGAATACTTACGATTTCGGGGGCAAAGTCGAGTTCGTGATTTCCAACAGTCCATATCCACGGTTGATACGCAACACTTCTCTCGATAAACCTTCCCCATGTATCCCATCTTACATTATCATGATTCGGATAGTTATCTGCATACGAAAGATCGCCCACGTACAATACGGTTTGGCCTTTCTTCGGGTTTTGTTCGTAATGAGCTACCGTGCTATTCGAATCAAAAGTCTGCCCGAGATCCCCTACAATGCCAACACAAACAAGAAAAACCCTAAGAACAGAATGTGTACCAGGCATAAAATCAAACAGTAAGCAAACATTCACTTACCGATGATACCGAATGTGTATGGGGCATCAGGACCGACTCGAGGAGGCGTCGTAAACCAGAATTTCCGAATCGAATCACCGTCGCCGACCATATAGTAATACTTGGTATTGTACTACAAACAAACGAATACAAAGACTCAATATCGACATTAACGAGACCAATCAATATGGTACAAAGCCAAATCACTATGTCAAGTTACTTGGAGAATAAAAAAATAAATAAAACGGCCGCCTTGGACCGCAAGGGATCATCTTCTTCCTCTAAAACCTTATTTCATTTTAGTTACTTTTCTCCACTACGAGCTCCGATGCTCTCCGAGCTTGAGTTCGTTTTGCAGGAACCCGAGGCCATCAGAGCTCGAATTTAAATGCAAATGAAAAAAAAATTACCTCCAAATTTCTAATGATGCAGTGATGAATATAACCAGAGGTGTAATTATGAAATTTATAAGTTTTGACTTTCCCTTCGGCTTTTCTCTTTTCATTGCTGTTCTCACTCCAATAAACCACTGTATTTGAACCGGGTTCATCTTGGGTCACCCATGAAACTATCACTGCTTTTCCCACATGGTCACCTTGTGTTATATGTACCTTAAAATTTCAAAACAGGTCAGAAATTTTTTTTAAGCGGCCCAAAATTAATTTGTATATTTTTATGATAATAAAATTATAATTTATCATTTTAATAGTTTATATATTTATAATTTTTAAAAAAAAATTAAAGAATTAAAGTATAAATTTACTATTATTAATTTAAAATTTTGAAAATTTTAATTGTCATGTGAACACACACAAAATTGTAGATGGAGTTCTTTGCACTGCGTCAACATTTTTTTTGCTTATTCTTTAAAGGATTATATGAAACATAGGTACCCAAATTATGTAACTTTTTTCATTTAGGTACCTAAATTGTTTTTTTTGGTTAAAGTATGTATTAAAGTTTTATTTCATTACCATTTTAGGTATCAAACAATCAAATTATTGCACGTGGCATTTTTAATTAAATAAAAAAATTAGAATGTTAACTCCGATTTAAAAAAAAATCTTTGAACCAATTAAATTATGACATATGACATTTTTAATTAAATAAAAATATTTACTTAAATTAATGGTTGATACCTAAAGTAGTAACAGAATAAAATTTGAGTACCTAAATGAGAAAGATTGCATAGTTTGAGTATCTATTTTTCATATAAGCCTTCGTTAAATTAGCCGCGTGAGTGAATTTTCTTTTCAATGTCACTAAATTCTTGATACCAAAAATAAAGACTAAATTTTAAATATGCAAAAAGTAGAGGGACCGAAAAAATAAAACCATAAATATATCAACACTCCAAAAAGAGAGAGTAAATAACACGAACATCCATAATTCCAAATAAACTGACCTGTTGGGGCGCATTGTAACCGGAAGGAGCACGAAAGACATCACTGTGAAGGGGCATGTCACCGGTTTTCTCCGGTTTCCGCGCATAGACGCCGGTTTTTCCTCCATCACATAAAACTGCCGAGCTTAAAACAAAAGCTATAACAACGAAAAATACAACACACGGTGACGCCGAAGAAAACAAAGAGTTCGTCGATGTTACCTTCACCGCCACCATGTTTAAAATATTTTACATAATTTATGAGTTTTTCCTTGTTTTTGATTCTTTGTATTTATATGAATCTTAATTATTATTCTGTTATTTTTTCAACAAATTACGGGAAAATTTAAGTTAATATACTAAATAAAGATTTTTTTTAGCGAAAATTTGATATTAATCGTTTCAAACCATTAACAAAATAGATAAAAATAAATAAATAAAGGATAATTACTTTTATTTCCCTCAAATTACATTTTAGTCACTTTCGTATTGTAATATTTTAGTCGCGGAGTATTAATTGTTATTAATGGTGTAACGATAAACTGACGTGACATATTAAATTATCATTTCAAATGAAATTTTCAGGTTAAATTATACAATTAGTCTCTGTATTTTTTATTTTTTTTGAACAATTTAATTTTTTTCTTTTATATTGAAAGAGATGGAGAAAAGAGGAAATAGAGGGCGAAGTAGAAGAGAATGAAAAAAAAAAGAAAGTTAAAAAAGCATAAAAGAAAAAAATTGTTCAAAAAGAAAAAGATATGGAGACCAATTATATAATTTAACCTAATTTTTTATTGAAATTTTGATTTAACATACTATGTCTGCTTACGGTTACACTGTTAACGAAAATTAACAGTTCAATGATTAAAATGTTACAATATGTTAACGTAATATTTCAAAATATAAGTGACTAAAATGTAATCCGAGAGAAACAAAAATGACTATTTTGATAATTTACCCTTTATTTATTTATTTAAAAATAAATTTTGGCATTTTAGGATGGAATGTTTTTTGATAGTATGCTATGTTATTTTAGATTTCTTTTTTTAATAGTTTTTTGGGTTAATTTTACTAAAAGTCCTTAATCTGTAATTTAGATTTTAAATTAGTTCACAAACTTTAAAAAATTTTATTTAAGTATTCTAAATATCCAAATTGGTGTTTTAAATACGCTTCATGTGATATTAGAACACAAAATGGCATAATTGTTACAATACAAATACTAAGGACTTAATTAAAATATTTTGAAATTTAGGGATTAATTTGTTCAAATTCGATTCATTGATTTAATAAATAAAACTCAAAATCTTCTTCATAGCACTAAACCAACATAAATCCAACACTAAGGAAAAAATAAAAAAAGGAAATTTTTTATTAATTTATATTTTCTGCATTTTTTAATCTAAAAATAAAGAGTTCAAAAGGGGAACTACATCATGTTCTCATTGAGACTCGTCAACTGGATGCCAGAATCGGTTGAAAACCCACGTCGAATCGCCTTGAACGGCGTACCCATCATGGTTGCGGTGCCAACTATAATAGGCATGAGTCCGGTTCTTTATATCGAAAATGGCATGACCGAAACTAGCTTCTCGATAAGCTGAATACTCCGGCTGAGGGACGGTCATGCTACAAGGAAAAAGAAACACATTGGCATCAATGACATCAACAATGATGCATGTATTATATGATGATAAAAGAACAAAAATCTTTACTTGTTTGCTATGCCTTCAATGTTTCCTCCATCGCCGATGGTTATGTAAATAGGAGCGGATAGATCCTTTACAGGACTGCATTCACCGTTTACGAGATTATATGCGATGTTCGATATACGCTCCTGTAATCAAGCAATTTTGGAACAAACCCCTTTTTTTTAAACAATCAGTTTAAAAGACTTGAATGTAAGTAATTGGTTGGAAAGAGAACTTACGGATCGTTCATAGGCGTGGACATGACCGGAAAATACAACATCGACTTTGTACTGAACTAATAATGGCTCATACATTACTCTCATGGTTTCAGCTTCCATATAATGGTAGTTATAGCTATGATACCATGGGGAATGCATTAGAACAATTAACCATGGTGTTTCAGTTCGGTTAACTTTCGGTAGCTCTTGTTCGATCCATTGGTTCTGAGGAGTGTATTTACCATATGCCGAATATGAAGACAACACTATGATGTATGCTGAAGCTCTCTTGATTGAGTACCAAAAGGGAGCAGTACTTTGTGATGCTCTATAAGGAACATGATATCGATGAGTGTAAGGCTTAAACGGCTTTGTTTCACCCTGCAGGAAAACCGTAATCATGTTATCACCAATTCACCGTCATAACGGGAGTTCAATGACAAAGCAGTAGAAAATGAAGATGACATGACTCGGACAAAACCGCAATTAAAAACCGAAACAAAGAAAAGCATCAGCGCTGCTGTTTGTGCAGGTGAGCTTCTATGGCTAATACCATAGGAGGAAAGTTGATGGTGTTTACGAGCTAATCATGATAAGAAAGAACAAAAAGCTTACGATTTCAGGTGCAAAGTCGATTTCGTGGTTTCCAGTAGTCCATATCCATGGTTGGTATGCAGCACTTCTCTCAACAAACCTTCCCCACGTATCCCACCTAACATTATCATGATTTGGATGGTTATCTGCATACGAAAGATCCCAACAAACAACATGGTCTGACCGTTCATTGGGTTCTTTTCGTAATGAGTGAGTGTTACATTCGAATCAAAAGTCTGCCCGAGATCCCCTGCATAACCATTTCCAATTCCAAATTCAACCACATAAACAGTACCAAAAGCCAGCAACACATACGAGGATACGACCTTCAAGGATTCTTTAAATATACAGAAAAATGTAGATAAATCTAACCATACTCATGTCGGATACATACCATATCTAAGACCCAGATCCAAGTTCGAGTAACATAGCCTTAAACCAAATCTAACCCACAAAAAATTGCATTATCATTGAAAGATCAAATAATAAACTACTAAGACATAAAATCAAACATGTAAGCAACAATACTTCAAAACTCTAATCAGTTACCTCTTAAAGTACCTATTTCTGACCATACTCGTTTTGGATACATACCATATCTAAAACCCACATCCAAGTTCGAGTAACATAGCCTTAAACCATATCTAACCCACAAAAGTTGTATTATCAATGAAAAGATCAAATAAACTACTTAGACATAAAATCAAACATATAACCAACTACATGATATTCCATATCTAACACTCGCATCCAAATTCGAGTAACATATCCTTAACCAAATCAAAAACAGCAAGCAACCATTCACTTACCAATGAGACCAAACGTGTAAGGAACATCAGGTCCAACTTCAGGAGGTGTTGTAAACCAGAATTTTCTCATTGAAGTACCCTCACCAACCACATAGTAATACTTGGTGTTGTACTATAAAACAATATTGAAACCCCAATAAGCAAATTTATGAATTGAACTTTAAAAAAATGGCTATGAATTCAAAATTTTACCTCCAAGTTCTTGACAGTACAGTGATGAATGAAACCAGAGGTATAATTATAGTACTTATAAGTGCTAATTTTCCCCACTGCCTTCATCTTCTCTTTGCTACCTTCACTCCAATAAACCACTGTATTTGAACCGGGTTCATCTTGGGTCACCCATGAAACAATCACAGCTTTCCCCACATGGTCGCCTTGTGTTATATGAACCTTTCAAATTTTCAAAAAAACACCCACATCAACAAAAAAAAAATTCCAAATAAACCCAAAATTTTGCATTAAAATATACCTGTTGAGGTGCATTGTAACCAAGAGGAGCTTGGAAAACGTCACTGTGAAGGGGCATATCCACAGTTTTCTCCTCTTTCCTAACGTAGATACTAGTCTTTCCACCATTACATAACAACAATGAATTGAAAAATAAAGCTAAAATAATAACAAAAGAACATATCACTGAAGAAGAAGAAGAGCTCATCTTTGCTGTTATCTTCAACACTGCGAGTGCTACTCCTACTACTACCTGGCCGTATTTATATGACTTTTTGAGTCAAAAAAAAATTCAAAAAACCATTATCTTGATTTTTGGTTAATAGAATACCGGATTCTGGTATTCGTGAGTAAAAATACAAGGGAATATTCCCGTATATATATACGAAAATACAGATTATCTCGTATTAAACATCGTATCAACGTTTTGAAAATTGAAAACCTGTTAATTAAAATTAAGCAAAAAAAACGAATTTTTAAAATAAAGAATTTGAGATTGATTGAAGTCTTGGAAAAAAATTTGGAAAATTTGTACTCTGTTATTCAAATTTCTGTAATTTATAATTATCAATAAATTACATGACTAATAAAATTAATATATATATACAATTTATATATGAATTTGATGGCATCTTTATTCCAAAAATTATACATTTTGACAATTTACTTTGATAAAAATTCATAATTAATTTATAATATTAACAATTAACTTTTATCAAATTAACTTTAAAATATGAATTAAATTAAATCTATGTGACAAATTTATAATTAATACTAAATTTATTTAATTAACAAAATTATAAAAATTTTAATTAAATTTCAATTAAAAAATTAATATTATAACTTTGAATATTAAAATATATAATTTTTATCAAATACAAGTATCACATTAAAAAAATTGTCAAAACTAGATATCAAATCTTATATTAAACCTCCTTTTATAATTATCAATAAATCACATGAACAATAAAATAAAAAAATTAATTAATTTTTAAAGTAAGAAAATAAGAACTGTTAGGTCATTGATGTCAATCCCAATCACGTGAAGCTTTGATATTAAATAAAGGTTGAGCGTTGAGACTTTAATTTTGAAAAAAAAAGTCTGTTATTGATAAAATAATAAAATATATATATTTAAACGTACAAAATCATCCTTTCCTTGAATAGAAAATGATGATGACTTTTATAGAAGTATTTAGTCTTGTAGTCAACTAAATAATTTATATGGTAGTGGAAGACTTGCATTGAATGCCTATGATACCAATTATATCTAAAATTTATGGATTAAATTGTAAATATACCTATAATTATTGTATGTAAAAGGGTGAAGTTTTGAAGACTAGAGAAGACTAGATCGATACAACACTGATAATTTAATGCAAAGATGAAGATTCACCTTTGGCTCTGTTAAAGCAATTTTCAGGATTCATATCCTGTTTTAATGATTCACTCATGAAGTTTTGAAGCTGAGACCAAATTACAT